>NC_063452.1:10924659-11239851 GCF_020379485.1 Brassica napus
AGGACACTTGACCCACAAGATTATCAACCGAAGTCCACTATGAAGCCCAGTCAGAAACAAGACAAAACCTCAACGGTATCAAACAGTGCTCTGCGCAAAGAATACAGCAAAATAGTCCTTACGTTTGCATAACAAGTATGTTGCTTTGACCGTTGCCAGCTACTGGGGTCACAGCTGGCTTAAGTCCAGATCCTTCCATGTCTTTATATATGATGTAAAGAAATAATGTTAAGGTTAAGAAAAGATAATAAAAGTATTTTCAGAAATAGTTTTCTCTGTTTCCTTGTATTAGCTTTACTCATAGCATTCATATTTATATGAAACTCTAGAACCTGAACTCTTGAACTTGTTGTCACTTCTTTGGCTTCTGAAGATTGCATTGGGCTTCTTCTTTTGGGCTCTAATAGAGTACAGGCCGGCGATTAAACGAAGAGGGCAAAGATGGCGGCGAGAAGAGGTCGTCAAGCGAGCATCTGTGTGGCAGCGATGACCGACGGTGATCAGAGAAATTCGAGAACAGGTTGGGCTGGTTCTCGGTTTCACCGTCCGATGAGAGAGAATGATTTGGAACTCTACGTATATAGTACGCAGTGATGATGATCTCTGCTGCTCCTCTGCCATATCTCCTAAAGTTGTCGGCTTTGCTTTTGCCCTTTCGACGAGCAAGTGGCTGCTTAACCGGAATTAACCGTTAGGGCGGCGAACTGTACCGTAAACCAACTACTTAAACCAGAAGAATATAGTCGCAATTTTTTAAAATAAAAAAAATACCAATTTGACCTGACTGACGTGGGGAAAAAAAAAGATACTATTCAATTTGTTTAGAGGATAAAAAAGATACTGCTCAAGATGAAGTGACGATCAAGCATATATTTTCGATGTATATAATAGTGTTTGGATCTAGCTTTGTGTATTTATTTATTTCCTTGTTGACGAAAGACATAATATATAATTATCTAAATTCCCCTAATTATATGAGTGTGTTACATGGTCCATAAATTTGATACGATGATATTATTTATTGACTAAAATTTGGTTATATTGAAATTTAAATAAATCTTAACCAACATCGAAACAGTATAAACCGGATATCCATTATATTTTTCATTGATATTGGTCTGAAATATATTCCATCGTTCTATATACTCGGATACAACCACTGCTTGAATATTATACAAAAATCACACCGTACTCCTCGGCTTTACAATGAATTTAGACTGATTTTAGACAATGTATAATGTTACTATACAAAAAAACCACATTGGACTGATAACTCGTTATGTGATTTGTAAAACACATGATATGATCAAAATTCCAAACAAACCAATATTCGTATGACATAATCATAAAATTATGTTTAAATGTGTTTCATATACATTATATATATTATTCAGAGTTTTAAGTTAATGAGATCGCCGAGTATTAAGTTTATCATATGCATTTATGTTTCGATTGATATAAGTTTTCCTATCAATTGAATTTTGGACTTACTAATTTTTCAATTGATTCTTATGATGCCACGAAAGCTTAATTGACATCCTAATTAATTGACATCTAAGCAATGCTCTTTTTAATTAATACTACAAACTTAAAGTTACAAATTTTTAAATGATTCTCTATTCATATATATAGGGGATGTCATTGCTTTTTAAACAATTTTTCACCCTTTATTGAGGAAAAAATCGTATGATGTAATTTCTTTTATTTGTATTAAATAGGCGGGACCCACATTCTTTAATCACGTTCATTTTTTGTTACCAATGCTTATGGATTTTAAGTTTAAATGAAGGTGTTAGTTTTTATAAATATTTTTTTTAACGCTGCTCTTTTTGAAAAGTTCATTCTTACAGAGAACTTTTGTAGATTTGGGATTGTGATTTAGAAATTAGGATATTTGAAAGTTTTCGTTTTTGTAGAGAAATTTTTTAAATTTGGGAATGTGATTTAGAAATAAGGATAACAATATTTTTTGTTAGTAGATGAGTATTCTTTCAATTTGTTTTTCATTAAAAGACTGTATTTTTAAATTAAATAAACTGCTAATTTTGGAATTTTTTTTGTTTTTGTAGAGAACTATTGCAAATTTGGGATTGTGATTTAGAAAATGGGTAATCTTTCATAAATTTTCATCAATAGGTTGTATTTTTTAAATACTTTTTTAACTGCTATTTTTGGAAAATTTTCATTTCTAATAGAAAACAATTCTAGATTTGGATTGTGATTGTGATTTATAAATTAAGATAACAAGAATTTTTGTTGATATAAGAGTATTCTTTTAGAATTTTTTATCAATAGGATGTATTTTATTAATAATGTTTTAAAAACTGCTATTTTTGAAAAAAAAATCATTTTATGGAGAAATATTGTATATTTTGGATTGTGATTTAGAAATTAGGATAACAAGAATTTTCGTTGATAAAAGAGTATTCTTTCAGAATTTTTCATCACTAGGTTGTATATTTTAAATAATCTTTTTAAAAACATCTATATTTAGACAGTTTTTAATATTATAGAAAGGTTAATATCGGATAATATTCTTATTGCGCAGGAAATGTTTCATGGTCTGCGAACCAACAAATCCTGTCAAAATAAGTTTATGGCAATTAAAACGGATATGAGTAAGGCATATGATCGGATAGAGTGGAATTTTATTGAGGCCCTTCTTAATAAAATGGGCTTTGATGCGCATTGGGTTAAGTTAATGTGTGAGTGTATATCTTCAGTTCAATATAGAGTTTTACTCAATGGGCAGCCGCGTGGTCTCATTATCCCTCAACGGGGTTTACGTCAAGGGGATCCATTATCCCCTTACTTATTTATTATGTGTACGGAGGCGTTAATTATGAATATAAAAAAGGCGGAGCGAGAGAAGCAATTGACTGGGATGAAGGTAGCTAGAGCGTGTCCAGCGGTGTCTCATCTGTTATTTGCAGATGATAGTTTATTCTTTTGTAAGGCAAACAAAGAGGAGTGTCAAACTATCCTCAGGATACTAAAGGATTATGAGGTGGTATCAGGACAACAAATAAATTTTCAGAAATCCTCAATCCAATTTGGACACAAGATTGAGGAATCAAGCCGTCAGGAGTTGCGGGACATATTAGGGATTCAGAACCTAGGAGGAATGGGTTCTTATTTAGGTTTACCGGAAAGTCTAGGAGGATCCAAGGTTCAAATGTTTGGTTTTGTACAAGATCGGCTCAATAATAGGGTGAACGGTTGGACTTTTAGATTTTTTACCAAAGGGGGAAAAGAGGTAATTATCAAGTCGGTGATAACTGCGCTACCAAACCATGTGATGTCGGTGTACAGATTACCGAAAGCTACAGTGAAGAAACTAACGAGTGCAGTAGCTCAGTTTTGGTGGAGCCCAGGAGGAAGCACAAGAGGAATGCACTGGAAATCATGGGATAAATTGTGTGAGCATAAGGATAATGGTGGACTAGGTTTTAAAGATTTAAATGATTTTAACACGGCAATGCTTGGAAAGCAATTGTGGAGACTGATAGAGAAACCAAATTCTTTGTTCTCCCGAGTTTTTAAAGGACGGTATTACAGGAATGCTTCACCCCTGGAACCGATTCGCTCATATTCCCCGTCATATGGATGGAGGAGTATCATCTCTGCTAGATCTCTGGTTTGTAAAGGACTAATTAAAAGGGTGGGCACATGGTCATCTATCTCAGTATGGAATGATCCTTGGCTCCCATCCACTCGCCCGAGACCAGCTACCAAAAACCTTCATAATAGTTACCCGGACCTTACAGTGGATTCCCTTATTCATCAGGAATCCCGCACTTGGAATTTACAGGCGCTTAGGACTTTGGTGGAATCCAACGATGCGAAATTAATTGAAAGTATTCCTCTGAGTAGAAATCAGATGGAAGACATGAATGGTTGGCATTTCACTAATAATGGGAGATATACGGTACAATCAGGGTATCAAGTCGAAAGGATATATCCTGATAAGGAAAAACCACCGGAATTTTATGGTCCCAGTGTGGATATTCTCAAGGCATTCTGCTGGAAGGTAAAATGTCCCCCAAAGCTACGGCATTTTCTTTGGCAGCTGCTGACAGGTTGTATCGCAGTGACAAAAAATTTAAAATAGAGGGGAATAAAAGGAGATACAGTTTGTGCACGATGTGGAGACTCAGAGGAATCAATCAACCATGTTTTCTTCGAGTGCCCTCCGGCACGGCAAGTGTGGGCACTATCTAAGATTCCATCGAACCCGACTTTATTCCCTACTGGGTCTCTATTCACTAATATGGATCACTTATTTTGGCGAGTTAATCCGAAGGAGGAGGATCATCAGTTCGCATGGATATTATGGTACATCTGGAAGGGTAGGAATAATAAAGTTTTTAGTAATATAGATATGGACCCGAGGGAGACACTTAAATTAGCAGAATTGGAATCAACACTTTGGGCTGAGGCACAGATGATTAATCACTCAAGTGTAGTATCTGATGTACAGATCAGATCACATTTACAGACCACAGGAAGATGGTGTTTTACGGACGGTTCTTGGAAAGATAAAGATTCTTTCTCAGGACAAGGATGGCTCAGTACCATTCCGGGGTTTGAGGGTTTACTAGGGGCAAGGAATGTAAGGGCAAGTCTCTCACCTCTTCATGCGGAGATAGAGGCCTTAATCTGGGCAATGGAATGTATGAAAAACTTGCGACAGTACTGGGTCACGTTTGCAACGGATTGTTCTCAACTGGTAAAGATGGTTTCAGAACCAGCGGAATGGCCAGCATTTGAAAGTTACCTAGAGGATATTGAGCTTTTGCGAAGAAGCTTCACCAACTCGGATATTGTTCATGTTCCTCGAACGAATAACACAATGGCGGATCGCTTGGCACGCAGTGCTCGGATACAACCGTCATTCGTCGTACACATGGATGCATAGTTACCACCTTGGTTTACAGAGTCCACATGAGTCTGTAGATGCTTTTGCTGTCAAAAAAAAAAAAAAATTTAATATTATAGAAAACCATTGTAGATTTGGGATTGTGATTTAGAAATTAGAATAACAATAATTTTTGTTGATAAATGAGTATTCGTTCAGAATTGTTCATCAACAGGTTGTATTTTTGATTTTTTTTTTTAACTTTTATTTTTGAAAGTTATCATTTTTATAGAGAAAAATTGTAGAATTGAGATTGTGATTTAAAAATTACGAAGACATGAGTTTTTTCTTTTGTTAGATAAGAAGTCTTTCATAATTTTTCATAATTAGGTTTCATTTTTTAATTTTTTTTAAAAAAAACTGCTATTTTTGGAAATTTATTATTTTATAGAGAAATATTGTAGATTTAAGATTTTTGATTTAGAAATTAGGATAACAATATTTTCATCAATATGTTATATTTTTAATAAATGTTTTAAAACTGCTAATTTTGGAAGTTTTTTATTGTTATATTGTAGATTTGGATTGTGATTTAAAATTATGATAACAAGAATTTTTGTTGATAGCTGAGTATTCTTTCTGAAATTTTCATTAATAGGCTGTATTTTTAAAAACTTATATTTTTGGAAAGTTATAATATTTATATAGAAATAAGATAGATTTGCAATTATGATTTAAAAATTAAGATAAAAAGAAATTTTGTTGATATTTGAGTATTCTTTTATAAAATTTCATCGATATATTAAATTTTTTTAATTTTTTTAACTTCTATTATTTAAAAGTTTTCATTTTTGTAGAAAATAATTCTAGATTTTGATTTTGATTTATAAATTAGGATAACAAGAATCTTTGTTGGTAGAAGAGTATTCTTTCACATTTTTTTCATCAATATGTGATATTTTTAAATAATTTTTTTTGAAACTGTTATTTTTGTAAATCTTTCATTAGAGAACTATTATAGATTTGAGATTTTGATTTAGAAATTAGATAACAAGAATATTTGTTGATAGAAAAGTATTCTTTCAAAATTATTCATCAATAGGTGGTATTTTTAAATATTTTAAAATAATTTTCATTTTTATAGATAACTATTATAGATTTGAGATTTTTATTTAGAAATTAGGATAACAAGAATTTTTTTTATAGATGATTATTTTTTCAGTTTTTTTTATCAATAGATTGTATTTTTTAAATAAATATTTAAAACTGCTAACTTTTGAAAGTTTTCATTTTTGTAGATTTCTGAATTGTGAATTCGAAATTAGAATAACAAGATTTTTTTTTGATAGATGAGTATTCTTTCAGAATTTTTCAACAATAGGTTGTATTTTTTAAGTAATCTTTTTAAAAACTGCTACTTTGGAAAGTTTTTCAATTTTATAGAGAACTATTATAGATTTGAGATTGTGATTTAGAAATTAGGATAACAAGAATTTGTGTTGATAGATGAATATTCTTTCATAATTGTTCACAAGTATAAATGGTAATTTGTGTTGATAGATGAATATTCTGCTAATTTTTGAAAGTTTTCATTTTTGTAGAGAACAATTGTAGATTTCGGATTGTGAATTAGAAATTATGAGAACAAGAATTTTTGTTGATAATGAGTATTCTTTGAGATCTTTTCATTAATAGATTGTATTTTTTAATTAATATTTTTTAAACTGATATTTTTGGAAAGTTTTAATTTTTATAGAGAACTATTTCAGATTTGGGATTGTTATTTAGAAATTATGATAATAAGAATTTTTTTTGATGGATGAATATTCTTTCGTAACTTTTCATCAACATGTTGTATTTTTAAAATATTTTTTTAAAAAGTGCTATTTATGATAAGTTAATGCTTTAAATGGTCTACGGTAAAGTCCATGCTTTTTTCCAACCAAATTAGAAAGTACATGATTTAAATGATCATTTTCCCATATATATATATATATATTTTGTTTATACAACAAGAGTATGGAAAGCCAACATTTGCTCAAAATAATTTATATGTATAATGTTCATCCCGCGCAAGGCGCGGATCTTAACCTAGTTAAATATTAGTATTCATACATGTCAACGGAACTGTAAGTGGTCTAGTGGTTTAGGTTTGTAACAAGGGAAGCTTTGGTCTCATGTTCGATTTCCTTGAGCACCAATTTTTTTAAAATTCCAAAACGACGTCGTATGAATTTAAACGGAGATTAACCCCGTTAACTCAATATGTTAACCATTTTAACGACGTATTAAAATTGGTTTCGTCAAACTTAGTTGAGACTTTAAATTGTTAGTCACGATAAGTTAATGCTTTAAATGGTCTACGGTAAAGTCCATGTTTTTTTTCAACCAAATTAGAAAGTACATGATTTAAATGATCATTTTCCCATATATATATATATATTGTTTATACAAAAAGAGTATGGAAAGCCAACATTTGCTCAAAAGAGAAGCATAAGAGTTCAAATTAACCTGATGTCCAATAAAAGGTAACAACACCTAATAACGAAACAAAGAAAAGGAAAAGGAGTCCAAGACTTAACAAACACCCACACGATAACCACAGTGCCAACTGCAAATGCCTTGGAGTTATCCTGTTCACTTTCGGAACTTTGCTTGTGTTTCAAGCTAACTCAAAAACTTCTGCAGTCAGGGACTCAAGAATCGAAGCCGTGTAAACAGCAGCAGTGGGACCAACTCTTCCATGTGCTGAAACCCTGGTCTTGAGTTGCCTATGAATACGATCCACTGGAAACTGAAATAAGAAAAGAAGCAGCATCCAAGAGAGACATTATACAATAAAATAAAGAGAGCGTCGTCCAAGATTATAAGACCCAGCATACAATTTGTAAGGCTGAGCACGACATTAAATATCATAACAGAGCAGAAGTCAAGTCGGTACACTGATTTATATACGTTTCACTGATATTTTCAGTGAGGCAATCAAAGTAAACAAGCTCTATCTGCTAAATAGCTTCATTCATCTAGTTGTCCTAGACTTATCACAACCTTATACGTCATTATCAAGATATCATCACAAGGGCACTTCCATAAATTCAACAATATCAAGCACATCCGCTAACAGGAAGAGAAAGTCAAATGAAAATCATTAGAATTTAGAAATAAATGTCCTTTGACAACACACAACAAACAGTTTCATTACAATTGTATAACCTTCAGATATAATCACAAACGAATTTTACAAGACCACACGAGTACAGAAAATAAACCTCAGGGTAATAGAGTGTCTGTGGCCTTTTAAAGATTACTAGCTAGAAAATTTGGTGGCTCCAAACATATGACAAAACAGGAGCAATGCATACTGAAAAACATCTTCACCAGACTTGTCTTTTTACATCCAAACCAGTGAGATAACCTTAGCACAGTTATATAGAATACATCATCTGAAGTTAAAAGGATGAAACCAAACCTGCTTCTTGCTCCAATCGTATTGCCTCACACCAGCTGCAGGAGCAAACTGAAGCAGTAAAGAACCGTCTTTCGACAACTTGAAAGCTCCAGACTGCAAAATAAGTAAACAGAGACAAATCATAATCTGCACAAATAAGAGAAGGGCTTTTTGATCTTTGGGGATAGAGAGAGACTAACGTCTAAAGACACAAACTCTGGTGCTCTTGGCTCCACCGTGACCGCAGCTTTCCCTTTGTATATCGAATGACCCACGTAAAACCTAGCAGGCCCTCCTTCACCTATATCAAATCCAAACCAAGAAAACAAGTATACATCACACACCAAGCTCCATTTCTCAAGACTAAGAGTACCCTTTTGATATCAAGAAGCTTCGAAATTTCCAGATTTAAGCAAAGCTAATACCCTAAAGTAGTACACTTTGAGAGTACCCTTTTGGAATCAAGCTTCGAAATTTCGAAACTTTAAGTAAGCTAAAACCCTAAAGTTGTAAACTTTGAGACGAACTCACCGTTCTGACGAGTCACCGAACCTCTGCTTCTCGAAGTAATCCGTCTGTCGGGACTTAACAGTGAGCTTCACCGTCTTCGTCGGCTTCGAGGCTAGTACATGTCGTTTCACGGCGAGACCGCCGGTGGCGACGAGTACTGAAGAAGACGAAGAGAGAAAGCGAGGGCTAGCAAAGGGGTTGTAACTTAACGCCACCAAAGGGGAAGATAAGAGCTGCGACATCGCTTTTGTCTCCTCTGCGAATTAAGACAAGAGGCAAAAAAAAGGCGCTCGAGGAGACGAAGACGAAAGATAAGTTATACGTTTTTAGTTTTCGACACCTTCAATTCTTAAAATTATAAACTGGTCCTCAAATATAATATATATTGCAAAACGTACCTTTAGTTCTTTCAATTACAAACTGGTCCCCAAATATAAAATACTTAGGGATTTTCTGTTCTTTTAAAATCAATTTACTATTTAATTATATTAGCTAGGCTAAACATGTAGTATTAAATTGAAAATAAAATGGTACTATTAATTAGGACAAGAGTTGGAAATAAAATATTACTAGATTTTGACCCGCCTTTTTCAAGGGCGGAATTATTTTAATAAAAATATATATTTTTTTTTAGGTTTTTATTTTATTTGTAGTTCAATTTGCTTACCTTCTTTATGATAAACATGTTATATGTTAATTTTTTTTTCAAAATATAACATTTTTAGTTTTTTTTTTGGAATCATACAAATATGAAAATATATTTATACTATTTTATTTTATACTATATCATTTTCTTTTGTTTTTTAATTTATAGTAAATATATATTATATCTAATACATCACTTTCAAATTTCCAATCCGTTTTACAAATTTTACTCTTTTTAATGTAATTTATTTTTATAAAATTAAATACATATTTAGGCACATATATTTGATAGGAGAGTCCCCTTTTTTCTTTTTCTTTGACCCAGTTTGGCAAATTTTTCTTTAATTAGTTAATCAGTTAGGTAACAACTATTAGATACTTTGAATTGCATTATGCACAATTTATGTGAGGATATTCTGGCGTTGTGTTAAACACTTAGCATTGCATGCTGCGCCATACAACCAAGTCAACATGTTACATTTTACAAACAAAAATACATAACAATAGGTCTCGTAAATGGGTCTTTTGTAATACGGACAAAGTTTCATTAGAACAGCCTAACTGAAAATGTTTAATCCGTAAGTAAGAAGTCTCTTTCGGCCATCAATATCTTCGATGATTGTCTCCTGTGTTTTTTGTTTCTTTCTGTTTTAAGTTCTTTTAATTAATTACTTGTCCACCAATAGATAAAAATAGTTTATAGATCGATTCATATTTACAACGGAAATCAAGGAGTGGCTGCCACATGAATCGACAGCCAAGATCTTCACCCCATTACACATTATTTATATCATATATAGGTAGGTAATGGGCTTTGATCTCATCTCGAATCGGTGTTTTGTTTACTTGGTGAGAATAATAACTCTCACCCTTCCAGTCACAACGCGGTTCTCGACCAGGACTTCAACCACCGTTTCTTCCGATTTACCCGATATGGTCACCTCACCTACGCCAACCACCTGCTCCGACGGCTCGAATTCCGTCGGCATTCACATTGACTCCTACGAGCTGTGGAACCCTCGCCTTGACAAGCTGAAGCTTCAAACTCGTGACGGTGAAGACGTCCGTCTGGTTGTCATTGAAAGTCAAGGTCTCTCCGAAAAGAGGATGATGATCACCACCGTTAACCCACTTTGTCTCTCTTCGCTCGTAATTACTCCACACTCGGACTTGGTACATTTTCGTGTTGCCAGTACCTATAGAGATAAGGAGGGTATACATTAGAGATCATGATAGATATTATATATGCTGTACGTAGTCATAAACCCTGACACAGCTATGTACATGAATACAATCACTATTTTACCATTATCGCCATCTGATGTCGCTTGGATGATCTTTACCATTATCTTCCTCCCTTTTCTAATGTTTATCGCTTCGATCTTGGGTTTTTTGTCATCAACTTTCAAATTTAGGGTTTGCGTCTTCGAAGGAAGTCGGCTCATTCTTAGGTTCGACGGTTTCATTTTCTTTTAATTGTTTGGATACTTGTGAGAGATGAAGGTTGAAACTAGCTGCTTGTTGGTTTATATAGATAGATAACTGATGAACATTCCATGTGCATCTAATTTTATCTAACCTCGTAAAATGCACCAACTTAACTATATGACTTGTAGGTACTGCAGTACCTACCATGCAATTGCCATGCATATAAAACGCGTCAACTATTCCGTATGAGAAAATGGAAAGAGTATCAGAATTGTTAAAGTAAAAAACTCTTGGAACAATTAAACCAAATGGGTTTTAATTAAAGTGTGAAAAGAAATGGGCCAATGAGCCAGTGTAATTAAAGCCTAACGGCATAAGTTAATGAAGGAATGGGAAACATCCCACATCGCTTACAAGAGCTGAGTTTGAGTTGTATATATAAGTTATTACACTTACCTTGGTTCAAACGGGATGCCTTGCCATGCGAGTGCTGCTGTCGCCCTCCGGCTCGGCTTGGGAATGGTCTTTTGTTTTGGATCTTGGTTAACCTCAACATTTAGCCATTCATTTCGGAAAAAAACAGCATGCAGCATGCAATTTTGTTTAAAACAACAAGTAGTTTGTGTAGAAAATAAAAACCCCATGCATTTATCCTCTCGAAAGTTTTAAACGAGATAAAAAAGAGTTTTGGAGAATAAGTTTCGCAACTCAACTTCCCTCGTGCAGCAACTGTTGCGGGAAGTGGAACTTCTCCGTCTCTTTAAATATCGACTCTCCTCCTTCTTCATTTCTCACTACTTTTCGTATTGAAACCAACATAAAAAATCCCTTCGCGTAAGTCATAAATCCGAGAGTGTTTTGTAGAGTTTATAGTTCGATAGGGCGATCACAAGTGAAGCGTGATTCGTCTCCATGGTTATATCCTGGGACTCGATATTCGTACAGTTCCGACTCACTAACAAAGCGAATATTTAGAGTTAAGGAAAGTGATTATATCTCGACTCCATGTTCGTTTGCGAATACGATTTCTTATCGTTTTTTGTATTCTCTTTTACAATCGTCAATTTCCTTAACATATCGCTTTTATTATATCGTTTATGTAAGTCCGGTTATCCGGCTTCTACAATCTTAACTCTAATTTCGCTTTCTATTTAAAGCGTTTGATCGGATTGAAAAACGGTTTAACAAGGATTTGTTAACGGTTTTTAGAACGATGTTTGCGATTTGCTCTGTAGCATTTTCTATAGGGCAATTGTCAATAATAGCACCTTTTGAAGTTTATGTCTCAAAAATAGCACTAGAAGGAGAAAGTCACAAAAATGACATTCATTAAAGAGTAAAATATCCTTAATACCCTTGGTTTAAAATTAAATAAACAAACAAAAATAAATAAAAATAAATAAAATAAAAATAAAAAAATGAAAAAAAGATTTTTTTTTATAGTTTCAGATTATATGTTTTCAGATTCGAAATTTTTATAATTTTTTTTTTCAAATTTTTTTTTTTTAATTTTTTTTTTTCAAATTTTTTTTTTATAATTTAAAAATACTTTTTGAAACTGTTTTAAAATTTTTTATTTTTTATTTTAGTATTTTGTTTATATAAAATTTTAAACCCTAATTCCAAAACCCCACCCCTTAACTCTAAACCCTAAGGTTTGGATTAATTAACCCAAGGGGTATAAGTGTATATTTACCTCTTTAATGAAACTTATTTTTATGACTTTGAGCCTTGAGTGCTACTTTGGGAACATAAACTTGGTTTAGTCTTTTTCTCTTTTCCATATGGTTCACATCTTCTCTTTCTTGAACATCATTTTCAACTTCAAAAGCTTCAGCAGTTGCATCACCACCAAGTCCAAATGCGTTGTTTCCCCTTGCTGTAGCACTTTCAAAAATAACTTGTAAGTCTTCAAAAGCTTCAAAGGTTTTAGTCTTCATATTATCATTATTTGGATGAGCCTGATAAAAATGTAAATGTTATATGTTCATTAGTGAAAATATTTAAAAAATAAATAGAAAGCTATTAAAACTTTAAAAGGGAGTTACAAAAATTACCTTAAGATATTCTTCCCATACTTCGTCGGGAGCTGTGAATTGTTTAGTTACGGGATCCCACCCAAAACCAGAGCTAAATCGAAGCAGGACTGTGTAACTATGATATTCTTTTTTCAAGGATTTCATTCGATTCAAGTAATGCTTGTAAGTCTTGTTGCACCTGAGCTGTTTGTTTAGAATCGGTAATACCTTTGTCTCTATTGTTCTTTTGGTCAAGGAGCCATTTGAATCACGCCATCCTCGTCTGATACCAACAACAAGAAGACGTTTCAACAAGTGACTCTCTTGAGATGTCCATGGAAAATATCCGCTCTTAACTTTTTGTGGCTGCGATGCTTCTCCTGATTCCATCCTAATACAACAATGAAAATATTTATTAGTCATCTTTAACATACATATATGCGAATGATTATCTTATAAAAAGAAATAATATGAGCAAACGGTGAACACTAATTATAACAAAAACTAACACCTAATGATAACAAAAAGACAAAAACTACTCATTTAACTTCTGCGGAAACCTTTTCTAGGTGGGATTTTCTTGCTTTGAGAAGTGATATGATCAGTGCTATATATAGGTGAAGCAATCTATAAAGAGATTTTTTTCTAAAAGGATACGCACTCATTTGTTGAGATTTTGTGTATATTATTTGATTATTGTCAACTAACAATTTGAACTTTTGATAAGTACTAATTTGTAGGGATTTTCTGAAAACATCTACAAAAGATATTTCTGTTATTCACTTGTTTTGTTTTTAGGTGGGAGTACAAATCAAAATATCGGTATATTTGTTATACTATCACCTTTAGAATTTTACTAGGATGACAAATCTCATCATAAAAGTAAGGAATTGCTTCTTTACATATTGACAATACATTTTCCATTAAATTTTTTTTAAGTGATATTATTACAAAATCTATCAAATATTGAATAACAATAACACAAGAATGTGAAAGAATTGATGAAATTCATAATTGAATAACAGTAGAATTTAATAGAAACTATATTTCCTTCAAATTCCATCAAACTTCAAGATCTAATACCCCCACCTAAGTCGTGTTTTAATTTTAACAAAAATATTTACTTATTTACATTGAGTAATTTTGACAAGGGAAATACCCCTCATTGGGAAGTGATAGTCGGCATGATCTTTTGAATGCACAAAAGATAAAATAAATTTTATGCCAAACTAGATAATTTGCGAGTGTTGGTTGAGTCGTAAGACTCCCTCTACCTCTCAACGGAGGGATCTTTTCTCAAGCTAATTACTTCTGGGGTCTCTGCAGAGACACATGTGCACATAAACTTATACGTGTAATCAAAGAAACTTAGATACAATGATTTGTCAAATATATAATATGGCCAAGAAAAGAAACAAGAGATGATTATAAAATACAAAAAGAGGATATTAAATGATTTTCATGTTAATTATTATAAACCTTTTTGCATTTTTTTTTATAAACCTCAAATCCTCATGACCGACTTCAAACACACACAAGATTCAGGGTTTATGGTTCAGTGTTTTGATTTAGGGTTTAAAATTTATTTTTGGGTTTAGTGTTTTTAAGATTTAGAGTTTTAAGATTTATCCAAAATTTTATGTTTACACAAGGGTTTAGAGTTTAGTGTTCTGATGACGGTGTTAAAAATATTTGTTAATTCTTTTTTTTTGCAACTAGTATTATTTTTATTTATTTTAAAATTATGATATAAATTAACAATATTTTGTTTCTTTTTTTAAAAAGATACTAAATATAAAATAACTAATTCATATTGGTTGGTGAACCTACAAATAATTCAAGAATAACTCTTTATGTTTCATCTGCTACAAGTTCTCTGTGTGTTGTCTGTAACAAAATTTAAAATTTGGTATAATACATTAACAATTTATCAAAAACAAAAGGTTAAAATACTTTGCAACAAATCTCAATCACCAATGATATTAAGATTCTTAGCAAAAGAAACACAGATATAATAGTTTGATTAAATTTTATAATTTGATCATATATATATATAGAGAATCTAATCTCATGCTTACAAATAGAAGTAACGGTTTAGTTTTTGAAACTGAGAAAAAAACTTTTTGGAGTAAGAATCGATGACTCTCCACTATTTATATTCACGTGAATAAAATTTACATGTTTTGTTAAAAAGAAACTAATTTTAACAAAAATAGTCAGAAAATTTGATGACGTTCACTTTATAACAAATATATGCGAATTAGTGACTGAGTTATGGTCGCATAATTACAAACAATATGTAAGACGGAACTTTTCGTCACTAGTTTGTCATCATTTATGACATTCTTTTGTTACTTTTTATTATGTTACAATATTATGACTAAATAGTTACTATTTTGTAACATAATAGTTTTGTCACAAATTTGTCAGAAAATCGTCATAATATTGTGACAAATTATTTTGACACAAAAATCGGTCGCAATATCAACATTTTCTTGTAGTGAAATCTACAAAAGTTCTCTATAAGAATGAACTTTTCAAAAATAGTAGCTTTTAAAAAAAATATTTATAAGAACTAACACCTTCATTTAAACTTAAAATCCATAAGCATTGGTAACACAAAAATGAACGTGGTTAAAGAATGTGGGCCCCGCCTATTTAATCAAATAAAAGAAATTACATCATACGATTTTTTCCTCAATAAAGGGTGAAAACTTGTTTAAAAAGCAATGACATCCCCTATATATTAATAGAGAATCATTTAAAAATTTGTAACCTTAAGTTTGTAGTATTAATTAAAAAGAGCATTGCTTAGATGTCAATTAATTAGGATGTCAATTAAGCTTTCGTGGCATCATAATAATCAATTGAAAAATTAGTAAGTCCAAAATTCAATTGATAGGAAAACTTATATCAATCGAAACATAAATGCATATGATAAACTTAATACTCGGTGATCTCATTAACTTAAAACTCGGACTAATCCCCTATATATTATTTGAGAAGCATTGCAACATTTTTTTGTAGCCACATGTCATCACTAGAATGATTCTTAGAATCCTTAGAGAAATAAGTTGGTCCATCTAAATATATAATAAGCTTTTTATTAAAGCACAATAAATACTTTATTAATATGCTTCATTATTTCTTTAAATAAAATTACGGAATTGCCTAATGTGGCTAAAGTATATATGACAATTAATGATTTTGAATAATAAAGATTTGATAAAAATAAGTGTGTATTATAATTATATTTGTTTAATTTTAAGCTATTAAAATAAATTAAAAAATCATAGTAACCATATAATAAAAATTAAAAAAATTATTTATATATTATATTTTGAATTTTTAAAAACGAGTTTAAATTACTAAAACTGTTAAAATTTTCACATTCAAAATTTTTGATCTATGATTTAAAACTTTTGTTATGACATGATACAAATAATTAAAAAATAATATAAGTTGAAAGTCTCATTTAATAAGTATCAAAAATAAAAGATATATAAATATATGTATCATTTTAAATTAAACTATATGCCATATAAAAATACATAAATACCTTAATTTTGAAATTTACTTTGAACATTTTTTTGATAAAACAATTTGAAAAAATATTGACAACTTATTTTTTAAAAATATTATAAATTACTTAAACCATTAATCCCACAGTGAAAATTTTGTTATCACTAATTTAGACTTTTTGCTATAACAGATACAAATGATAAAAACAAATATGAGCAAAAACCATCATCGAATAAATATTAATATTAAAATATACTATATATATATATGTTACTATCATTTAAATTTAATTATATATCATATCAAATAGAAAAAATATTTTTTCGATTTATAAAATTTATTTATATGTTCGCACCAATTTAATTATATAAGGAGTAGATAATGAATTTTTAATTACTTCATATATATTTATTATTTAATATGTTATAAACATATAATATATAAAATAATTTATATATATAATGTTCATCCCACGCAAGGCGCGGATCTTAACCTAGTATATATATTGTATATGAAACACATTTAAACATATTTTTATGATTATGTCATACGGATATTAGTTTGTTTGGAATTTTGATCATATCATGTGTTTTACAAATCACATAACGAATTATCAGTCCAATGTGTTTTTTTTGTATAGTAGCATTATACATTGTCTAAAATTAAATTCATTGTAAAGCCGAGGAATAGGGTGTGATTTTTGTATAATATTCAAGCAGTGGTTGTATCCGAGTATATAGAACGATAGAATATATTTCAGACCAATATCAATGAAAAATATAATGGATATCCGGTTTATACTGTTTCGTTGTTGGTTAAGATTTATTTAAATTTCAATATAACCAAATTTTAGTCAATAAATAATATCATTGTATCAAATTTATGGACCGTGTAACACACTCATATAATTAGGGAAATTTAGATAATTATATATTATGTCTTTCGTCAACAAGGAAATAAATAAATACACAAAGCTAGATCCAAGCACTATTATATACATCGAAAATATATGCTTGATCGTCACTTCATCTTGAGCAAAATATGGTAATTTACATTCAATATTAATAAAACTTTGGCACCTAGTAATTTCATTGCTCAAAAAAACTAGAAAGCTAAGGAAACAAATATATATATATTCGATGTACGAATTTGTTAATGCTCTTATACGTAAAATTAAACCTAACAAGTAATCCTATATAAACTAGGGATTATTCTCAAACGAAACCATCATTCTTCGAGCTATCTATTCAGCTTTAGATTTAAAGCAAAAAAAATGCCGTCTCCAAATATCAATTTAAAAATCGGGTTTGTCAATTGTTTGGTATCTTAATATGACCCATAAATATCTTATGTACTAATTATAGGTTAGCCAAATCTGGATTTCTTTTATATATGGGATTTTCCATTTTATGTTGTTAAATAAAAAATTATTGTTAACATTCCAAATTCTTATAGTAATTTTTGATCATATTCAAATCTTAATCATCAATAAGTTAATAAAAGAAAGTAGAAAATACTTTTATTAGTTTGAATTTAAAATATCCAAATAAATTTGCCAATTCAACATATAACATATTATTTTGAAGAAAAAATAATAGTTCAAAATTGATGGTCATTTTTGGTGTTTGAACCAAATCATATCGATATTAATCTGGAAAAAACATTTTGCAAACTCGCTTAGAAAAGGGTTCGCAGAAACCGTTTTGTATAGACTTAGAATGTTTCATAAACTCGTTTAAGGAAGCGGTTATGGAAACAATTCGTATACTTTTGTTTTAAGAATCTTATATCAAAAACGTTTCGCGATAATGCTAGAAAGCAATCAGCAAATCGTTATGAAATACATAAGAAACGTTTCGCGGAAGGGCTATTAAGAAATTCGCAAACACATTTACAAAAGAACAAAGAAACGTTTTGCGGATAATCAAATAGCAAATCGCAAACATCGTTTCAATGAAACCAAAAAAGGTTTCTTTGAATAGTATATAGATAAACGTTTTTCGGTAGTGCTGCAGAGCAAAACGCAAACCGTTTATGAGATAATTAAGAAACATTTCGCGGAAATGCTACAGAGCAAATCGAAAACATCGTTCTAAAAACCGTTAACAAATCCTTGTTAAACCGTTTTTCAATCCGATCAAATGCTTTAAATAGAAAGCGAAATTAGAGTTAAGATTGTAGAAGCCGGATAACCGGACTTACATAAACGATATAATAAAAGCGATATGTTAAGGAAATTGACGATTGTAAAAGAGAATACAAAAAACGATAAGAAATCGTATTCGCAAATGAACATGGAGTCGAGATATAATCACTTTCCTTAACTCTAAATATTCGCTTTGTTAGTGAGTCGGAACTGTACGAATATCGAGTCCCAGGATATAACCATGGAGACGAATCACGCTTCACTTGTGATCGCCCTATCGAACTATAAACTCTACAAAACACTCTCGGATTTATGACTTACGCGAGGGGATTTTTTATGTTGGTTTCGATACGAAAAGTAGTGAGAAATGAAGAAGGAGGAGAGTCGATATTTAAAGAGACGGAGAAGTTCCACTTCCCGCAACAGTTGCTGCACGAGGGAAGTTGAGTTGCGAAACTTATTCTCCAAAACTTTTTTTTATCTCGTTTAAAACTTTCGAGAGGATAAAATGCATAGGGTTTTTATTTTCTACACAAACTACTTGTTGTTTTAAACAAAATTGCATGCTGTTTTTATTTTCTACACAAACTACTTGTTGTTTTAAACAAAATTGCATGCTGTTTTTTTCCGAAATGAAAGGCTAAATGTTGAGGTTAAACCAAGATCCAAAACCAAAGACCATTCCCAAGCCGAGGGGACTCTCCTATCAAATATATGTGCCTAAATATGTATTTAATTTTATAAAAATAAATAACATTAAAAAGAGTAAAATTTGTAAAACGGATTGGAAATTTGAAAGTGATGTATTAGATATAATATATATTTACTATAAATTAAAAAACAAAAGAAAATGATATAGTATAAAATAAAATAGTATAAATATATTTTCATATTTGTATGATTCCAAAAAAAAAACTAAAAATGTTATATTTTGAGAAAAAAATTAACATATAACATGTTTATCATAAAGAAGGTAAACAAATTGAACTACAAATATAATAAAAACCTAAAGAAAAATATATATTTTTATTAAAATAATTCCGCCCTTGAAAAGGGCGGGTCAAAATCTAGTAATATTTTATTTCCAACTCTTGTCCTAATTAATAGTACCATTTTATTTTCAATTTAATACTACATGTTTAGCCTAGCTAATATAATTAAATAGTAAATTGATTTTAAAAGAACAGAAAATCCCTAAGTATTTTATATTTGGGGACCAGTTTGTAATTGAAAGAACTAAAGGTACGTTTTGCAATATATATTATATTTGAGGACCAGTTTATAATTTTAAGAATTGAAGGTGTCGAAAACTAAAAACGTATAACTTATCTTTCGTCTTCGTCTCCTCGAGCGCCTTTTTTTTGCCTCTTGTCTTAATTCGCAGAGGAGACAAAAGCGATGTCGCAGCTCTTATCTTCCCCTTTGGTGGCGTTAAGTTACAACCCCTTTGCTAGCCCTCGCTTTCTCTCTTCGTCTTCTTCAGTACTCGTCGCCACCGGCGGTCTCGCCGTGAAACGACATGTACTAGCCTCGAAGCCGACGAAGACGGTGAAGCTCACTGTTAAGTCCCGACAGACGGATTACTTCGAGAAGCAGAGGTTCGGTGACTCGTCAGAACGGTGAGTTCGTCTCAAAGTTTACAACTTTAGGGTTTTAGCTTACTTAAAGTTTCGAAATTTCGAAGCTTGATTCCAAAAGGGTACTCTCAAAGTGTACTACTTTAGGGTATTAGCTTTGCTTAAATCTGGAAATTTCGAAGCTTCTTGATATCAAAAGGGTACTCTTAGTCTTGAGAAATGGAGCTTGGTGTGTGATGTATACTTGTTTTCTTGGTTTGGATTTGATATAGGTGAAGGAGGGCCTGCTAGGTTTTACGTGGGTCATTCGATATACAAAGGGAAAGCTGCGGTCACGGTGGAGCCAAGAGCACCAGAGTTTGTGTCTTTAGACGTTAGTCTCTCTCTATCCCCAAAGATCAAAAAGCCCTTCTCTTATTTGTGCAGATTATGATTTGTCTCTGTTTACTTATTTTGCAGTCTGGAGCTTTCAAGTTGTCGAAAGACGGTTCTTTACTGCTTCAGTTTGCTCCTGCAGCTGGTGTGAGGCAATACGATTGGAGCAAGAAGCAGGTTTGGTTTCATCCTTTTAACTTCAGATGATGTATTCTATATAACTGTGCTAAGGTTATCTCACTGGTTTGGATGTAAAAAGACAAGTCTGGTGAAGATGTTTTTCAGTATGCATTGCTCCTGTTTTGTCATATGTTTGGAGCCACCAAATTTTCTAGCTAGTAATCTTTAAAAGGCCACAGACACTCTATTACCCTGAGGTTTATTTTCTGTACTCGTGTGGTCTTGTAAAATTCGTTTGTGATTATATCTGAAGGTTATACAATTGTAATGAAACTGTTTGTTGTGTGTTGTCAAAGGACATTTATTTCTAAATTCTAATGATTTTCATTTGACTTTCTCTTCCTGTTAGCGGATGTGCTTGATATTGTTGAATTTATGGAAGTGCCCTTGTGATGATATCTTGATAATGACGTATAAGGTTGTGATAAGTCTAGGACAACTAGATGAATGAAGCTATTTAGCAGATAGAGCTTGTTTACTTTGATTGCCTCACTGAAAATATCAGTGAAACGTATATAAATCAGTGTACCGACTTGACTTCTGCTCTGTTATGATATTTAATGTCGTGCTCAGCCTTACAAATTGTATGCTGGGTCTTATAATCTTGGACGACGCTCTCTTTATTTTATTGTATAATGTCTCTCTTGGATGCTGCTTCTTTTCTTATTTCAGTTTCCAGTGGATCGTATTCATAGGCAACTCAAGACCAGGGTTTCAGCACATGGAAGAGTTGGTCCCACTGCTGCTGTTTACACGGCTTCGATTCTTGAGTCCCTGACTGCAGAAGTTTTTGAGTTAGCTTGAAACACAAGCAAAGTTCCGAAAGTGAACAGGATAACTCCAAGGCATTTGCAGTTGGCACTGTGGTTATCGTGTGGGTGTTTGTTAAGTCTTGGACTCCTTTTCCTTTTCTTTGTTTCGTTATTAGGTGTTGTTACCTTTTATTGGACATCAGGTTAATTTGAACTCTTATGCTTCTCTTTTGAGCAAATGTTGGCTTTCCATACTCTTGTTGTATAAACAATATATATATATATATATATGGGAAAATGATCATTTAAATCATGTACTTTCTAATTTGGTTGAAAAAAAACATGGACTTTACCGTAGACCATTTAAAGCATTAACTTATCGTGACTAGCAATTTAAAGTCTCAACTAAGTTTGACGAAACCAATTTTAATACGTCGTTAAAATGGTTAACATATTGAGTTAACGGGGTTAATCTCCGTTTAAATTCATACGACGTCGTTTTGGAATTTTAAAAAAATTGGTGCTCAAGGAAATCGAACATGAGACCAAAGCTTCCCTTGTTACAAACCTAAACCACTAGACCACTTACAGTTCCGTTGACATGTATGAATACTAATATTTAACTAGGTTAAGATCCGCGCCTTGCGCGGGATGAACATTATACATATAAATTATTTTGAGCAAATGTTGGCTTTCCATACTCTTGTTGTATAAACAATATATATATATATATATATATATATATATATATATATATATATATATATGGGAAAATGATCATTTAAATCATGTACTTTCTAATTTGGTTGGAAAAAAGCATGGACTTTACCATAGACCATTTAAAGCATTAACTTATCGTGACTAGCAATTTAAAGTCTCAACTAAGTTTGAATAAACCAATTTTAATACGTCGTTAAAATGGTTAACATATTGAGTTAACGGGGTTAATCTCCGTCTCTACTCTCTGTTAAATTCATACGACGTCGTTTTGGAATTTTAAAAAATTTGGTGCTCAAGGAAATCAAACATGAGACCAAAGCTTCCTTTGTTACAAACCTAAACCACTAGACCACTTACAGTTCCGTTGACATGTATGAATACTAATATTTAATTAGGTTAAGATCCGCGCCTTGCGCGGGATGAACATTATACATATAAATTATTTACTTTTATAAATTATATGTTTATAACATATTATGAAATAATAAATATATATTGAATAATTTAAAATTCATTATCTACTACTTATATAATTAAATTGTTGCGAACATATAAATAAATTTTATAAATCGAAAAAATATTTTTTTCTATTTGATATGATATATAATTAAATTTAAATGATAGTAACATATATATGGTATATTTTAATATTAATATTTATTAGATGATGCTTTTTGCTCATATTTTTTTTATCATTGTTATAACAAAAAATCTAAATTAGTGATAACAAAATTTTCGCTATGGGATTAATGGTTTAAGTAATTTATAATATTTTAATAAATTAAGTTGTCAATATTTTTTCAAATTGTTTATCAAAAAAATGTTCAAAGTAAATTTCAAAATTAAGATATTTATGCATTTTTATATGACATATAGTTTAATTTAAAATGATACATATATTTATATATCTTTTATTTTTGATACTTATTAAATGAGACTTTCATCTTATATTATTTTTTAATTATTTGTATCATGTCATAACAAAAGTTTTAAATCTTAGATCACAAAATTTGAATGTGAAACTTTTAACAGTTTTAGTAATATATACTTGTTTTTAAAAATTCAAAATATAATATATAAATAATTTTTTTAATTTTTATTATATGGTTACTATGATTGTTTAATTTATTTTAATAGCTTAAAATTAAAAAAATATAATTATAATACACACATATTTTTATCAAATCTTTATTATTCAAAATCATTAATTGTCATATATACTTTAGCTACATAAGGCAATTCTGTAATCTTATTTAAGGAAATAATGAAGCACATTAATAATGTATATATTGTGGTTTAATAAAAAGCTTATTATATATTTAGATGTACCAACTTATTTCTCTAAGGATTCTAAGAATCATTCTAGTGATGACACGTGGCTACAAAAAAATGTTGCAATGCTTCTCAAATAATATATATGGGATATTATTATGCCTCTAAATCATCTTCTCCCAAAGTAAATCCCAAATTCGTTTCTGTTAAGTTTTAAGAAACATGAATATGATGAATCTGGTGGTGATGGGTTGGTTTCGAATTCGAAAACCAAACCAGAATTTGTTTGCTTGTGAAAAATTCAGCTTCTAAAGGTTATAACTTGGTAGGAATTGGAAATTACAAATCATGAATTTGAACCTAATCATTTTCTCCTATCCTAAATCCGTAATTCGATTTTGCTAGGTTTTAAGAAGAAACAATTTGGGGTTTATTAGACTCATAAATGAATTATGTTGGGAGAAGATGATTTGGAGGTATAATAATATTAATTGTTAGTATTTATACTTGTCAATAGAATCGTAAAGGGTCTAGTAGTTTATGTTTGTAACAAGGGAAGCTTTGGTTTCATGTTCGATTCCCTTGAACACAATTTTTTTTTAAATTCCAAAACGACGTCGTATGAATTTAACAGAGAGTATAGACGGAGATTAACCCGTTAACCATTTTAACGGCGTATTAAAATTGGCTTCGTCAAACTTAGTTGAGGATTTAAATTGCTAGTCACGATAAGTTGATGATTTGGATGGTCCACGGTAAATTTCATGCTTGTTTTCAACCAAATTAGAAAGTTCATGATTTAAATGACCATTTTCCCATATATTATAGCTATTGTTCTTTTCTCACATTTAATGAAATAACTGCACTAACCTGTTGGAACAAGACTAAACCTCCTGCTATAGTGAGAGCTTTCAAGCACTTGCCTTGAAACAGTTCACTAATTGTAGCTTCTTTATCCTCACCCACTGAGGAAAGTTCAGCCAAGATCTCGTCTACTTGTTCAGCTGCTGTGTCAACTGCTGTGACCCTCTTAAGGCGGCGAAGAGACTTAATTTCTTCCTGTTGAAGGCTCTCCACATCTTCTTTTCCCTGGAGAGAGCGCAGTAAAAGCAGCCACCTATAGGGGAAGCTGGTAACTGGTATAAGAATAACTGTTGCATACATGTAACGCCAACCAGAAACAACTGTTATCCAGAGGCTACCGATTCCACATCCTCCCTTCATAAAAATTAGAGTCAATTTGCTGAATATACCTAGCTTGAACCAAAATTAAAAAACTACCTTTACAGCTGTAAACTCATATTTCCTGTAGCAAAAATGACATAAGTGGACTATTTTGCCCTTTCTGGTTGAACACGTAAGAGCAATAGAAAGAAGTCTTTTCTTCTCCATCATTTATCTTTTTCATCTGATGATTTTTTTCTATCTTTCTTCATCAATGTTGACAGATTGTTATCAAATCCACGTCAATCAATTTTTTCCAGAATTCTCCAACCATAGCCAATTCTGTTTTCGTGGTCAATTTTACACCGAGCTCCTTTTTGTCAATTCGTCGTCGCCATTGTCACAGTAATTCTGTCACCGCTGGATACACCATGAATGTTAGTGAATCATGGATCCAAAGGAAAACGTGCCTCCCGTAGATCTTTCTGATTTATGGAAAGTCAATCCAAAAGCCCCAAAGTTTTTTTTTTTCCAATTTATGAATCTCCTCATTATGCTTTTGGAATCGAAAATCAATGATTAGTAATTATGATTGGTTATATAACCTCAGGTAATTAACAATATGCTGCTAGTTTCAGGAAGATTGATTACATGACCTTAGGAAATTGACAATATGTTGCTATTTCATGGAGAGAGAAGCACAATATGTAAAGTACGAGTATGTTAACCAAAACTGTTGAACGCTAAACATTAATGTAGAATATCACATGAATTGTTAGTGGATAACTTGTCGATATAAAAGTATGGTCCAAGCAAATGTATCAATTTCTATTAGTGTGCTACATGTTTTGTTAGCGGGTTATAGTTACATGTAAAGCGTAAAAAAAACAGTAGCATACATAATAGTAAATACTCATACCAATTTAATATGTTATCTACCATGTAAGCATAATATTAGCGGTAATTTATTAGTTTATATACTACAATAATTGTTAACCGCTAAGAATATAGAAACTAAATAGATAATAATTGTATCATCTTGTTAATCTATGTTGTATCATCTAACAAATTATGTATCATCTAATAAAAACTATTTAAAACATTTTACAAGCCGTTTCAAAAAACTGCAACATTCTTTGTAACATATAACTAAACATGTATCAACCAATGCTTTGTAATAAACCACCGGAGCGGCTATATAAATGATCTCGTCGAGAGAAACATATTCGCTAGACCCTACGCTGTCTTGGACGGAACATATATAACTGAAAACAAAGTCATGGTGGTGGAACTTTGGCGCTGAGCCTTGTCACTAATGTTATCCTTGTAACGGCAAGGCTTGAAGACTTTCAGTCTAGGTAAATTTGTTTTCATCTGTAGTTTTTAAAAAGGTTAGGAAACAACGACGATAGTGGAGGGGCGAGGATGAATGACGACAGCTGATTAAATTTTGGTTACGATTGATGAAAAATACAGATGAAGCCATTAGAAAGAAAAATGTTAATTGAGACTTTTAAGACAGAAGGGAGAGAGAATGGAGGACGTGTGTGGAGGGGTAAATTCGGATTATCAAATTGTCAACAGTGCAACATACAATGAAATGGTATCTACTTAATTATAGTCTTTAGTGGGTATATGAGACCTAAATACTCTAAAAATTACATGTGTCAGTTTACCTTGGTGGACACAAATTCTTTCAAAAATAAGAGAAACTGAGAGATAATATTTCCGAAGTCCGCAGAGATGTGAGAACTTACAACCATCCCAAAGACGGTGGTGAATTCCTTTAGTGATATCATCCATCCATGTATCTGACTAGGTGCAGTTTCAGCAATGTATATTGGAGCCGCGTGCATTGTCTAAATATATGGGAATATATCAGCTTACAAGTTAAGAAGAATGCTAAAAAAGTGTACTCGAGCTGCATGGATTCATAATACACGATACAAAAAAAACATCTTAACCTGAATGGAAAGCACATATATCTGGAAGATCACCCGGGCATACACAAGTTTTAGCTGGCAAACACTAAAAATCCATGACCAATCTTACCAGTCCAAGCCCGATGCCATACACAACCCGTCCACTTATCAGGACAGGAAAGACAGGTGCTGTTGCAGTCAGAATGGCTCCAACAAGATATAAGAATGCAGCAGTAACCAGCTCTTTCCTTGAAAAAAATAATAAAACAATTGAGTTTCTTTCAGATTGTGACGCGGCTATGTAACAAAGATTTTTTATAAAAAAAAAGTCGAAAGAAACAAACCTATAATGTCGGCAATGTTAAATGCAACAATTGATCCATTTAATGCACCGTAGTGTGAGCAACTAGTCTGCACAAAATTGTAAGCAAAATTTTTTTTCTTTCTACAAGAAAAGTCAGAGATCCCCTAATAGGAGGAAGCACAAAAATAACCTATTGATGAATTTTTTTTGAAAAAATACTCATCTATCAATAAAAATTATTGTAATTTCTAAATCACAATCTCAAAAATACAATATTTTTCCATAAAATAAAAACTATCAAAAAACAACAGTTTTTTAAAAATTTATTTTAAAAAATACAACGTATTGTTGAAAAATTTCCAAAAGAATACTATTCATCAATATGAGTTTGTGAATGTCTTGTTGTCAAAAAAACAAAAAAAAAGAATACTATTCATCTTCAATAATTCGTGTTATCCTTATTTCTAAATCACAATCCAAATCTAGAATTACATTCTATAATAAAATGAAAATTTTCCAAAACTAACAGTTTTCAAAAAAACAAAAATTAAAAAAATACAAACTGTTGATGAAAAATTATAAAATACCCATTTATCAATAATGTTTCTTGTTATCTTTATTTCTAAATCACAATCTCAAATCTACAATATTTCTCTACAAAAATGAATACTTTCCAAAATTAGACGTTTTAAAAATTTATTTCCAAAATGAGGCATTTGATAACTTCTTCCCCTAACAAATCTAAAAATTTTAACGCGGTCGATTAAAAAAAATTAGAATAAGATATTTTTAGAAATTAGGATATTTGAAAGTTTTCGTTTTTGTAGAGAAATTTTTTAAATTTGGGAATGTGATTTAGAAATAAGGATAACAACATTTTTTGTTAGTAGATGAGTATCTTTCAATTTTTTTTCATTAAAAGACTGTATTTTTAAATTAAATAAACTGCTAATTTTGGAATTTTTTTTGTTTTTGTAGAGAACTATTGCAAATTTGGGATTGTGATTTAGAAAATGGGTAATCTTTCATAATTTTTCATCAATAGGTTGTATTTTTAAATACTTTTTTAACTGCTATTTTTGGAAAATTTTCATTTCTAATAGAAAACAGTTCTAGATTTGGATTGTGATTGTGATTTATAAATTAAGATAACAAGAATTTTTGTTGATATAAGAGTATTCATTTAGAATTTTTCATCAATAGGATGTATTTTATTAATAATGTTTTAAAAACTGCTATTTTTGAAAAAAAAATCATTTTTATGGAGAAATATTGTATATTTTGGATTGTGATTTAGAAATTAGGATAACAAGAATTTCCGTTGATAAAAGAGTATTCTTTCAGAATTTTTCATCACTAGGTTGTATATTTTAAATAATCTTTTTAAAAACATCTATATTTGGACAGTTTTTAATATTATAGAAAACCATTGTAGATTTGGAATTGTGATTTAGAAATTAGAATAACAAGAATTTTTGTTGATAAATGAGTATTCATTCAGAATTGTTCATCAACAGGTTGTATTTTTGAATATTTTTTTTAAAAAACTTTTATTTTTGAAAGTTATCATTTTTATAGAGAAAAATTGTAGAATTGTGATTGTGATTTAAAAATTACGAAGACATGAATTTTTTCTTTTGTCAGATGAGAAGTCTTTCAGAATTTTTCATAATTAGGTTTCATTTTTAAATTTGTTTTTAAAAACTGCTATTTTTGGAAATTTATTATTTTATAGAGAAATATTGTAGATTTAAGATTTTTGATTTAGAAATTTGGATAACAATATTTTCATCAATATGTTATATTTTTTTAATAAATTTTTTAAAACAGCTAATTTTGGAAGTTTTTTTACTGTTATATTGTAGATTTGGATTGTGATTTAAAATTATGATAACAAGAATTTTTGTTGATAGCTGAGTATTCTTTCTAAATTTTTCATTAATAGGCTGCATTTTTAAAAACTTATATTTTTGGAAAGTTTTAATATTTATATAGAAATAAGATAGATTTACAATTATGATTTAAAAAATTAAGATAACAAGAAATTTTGTTGATAGTTGAATAATCTTTTATAAAATTTCATCGATATATTAAATTTTTTTAATTTTTTTTTAAACTTCTATTATTTAAAAGTTTTCATTTTTATAGAAAATAATTCTAGATTTTGATTTTGATTTATAAATTAGGATAACAAGAATCTTTGTTGGTAGAAGAGTATTCTTTCAGATTTTTTCATCAATAGGTGATATTTTTAAATATTTTTTTTTGAAACTGTTATTTTTGTAAATCTTTCATTTTGTAAATCTTTCATTTTTTTTGAATTTGGAATTGTGAATTCGAAAGTAGGATAACAAGAGTTTTTGTTGATAGTTGAGTATTCTTTCAGAACTTTTCAACAATAGGTTGTATTTTTTAAATAATCTTTTTAAAAACTGCTACTTTGGAAAGTTTTCAATTTTATAGAGTACTATTATAGATTTGAGATTGTGATTTAGAAATTAGGATAACAAGAATTTGTGTTGATAGATGAATATTCTTTCATAATTGTTCATCAATATGTTGTATTTTTTTTTAAACATTTAATGACTGGTATTTATGGAAACTTTTCAATTTTATAGAGACTTATTGTAGATTTGAGATTGTGATTTATAAATTAGGATAACAAGAATTTTTGTTGATAGATGAATATTTGTTCAGAATTCTTCACCAATAGGTTGTATTTTTGAAATATATTTTTTAAAGTATGCTATTTTTTTAAAGTTATGATTTTTGTATAGAACAATTGTAGATTTAAGATTGTGATTTATAAAACAAATATAAAATATGCAGCCCACAACAAATCATTGGGGAGATTGCATCTGCAAGCTAAGACAGCTAAAAATATATTTTTAGGAATGTATAAAATGTTTTGTTAGGTGAGTAGTCTTTCAAAAAATTTCATCATTATACTTCATCTTTTTAATATTTTCATAAAAAAAACATTTTCTTGGAAATTTATCATTTTATAGAGAAATATGGTAGATTTGATATTGTGATTTAGAAGGATAACAATATTTTTGTTGATAAATGACTATTCTTTCATAATTTTTCATCAATATGTTGTTTTTTTAAATAAAATTTTAAAACTACTAATTTTGAAAAGTTTTCATTTTTATAGAGAACTATTGTAGACTTGGGATTGTGATTTAGAAATTATGATAACAAAACATTTGTTGATAGCTGAGTATTCTTTATAATTTTTCATTAATAGGCTGTATATTTTAAATAATGGTTTCTAAAAACTTTTTTTTAAGTTATAATTTTTTAAGATAAATATGGTAGATTTGCTATTACGATTTAAAAACTAGGATAAAAAAAAAATTGTTGATAGATGAGTATTTTTTTCAGAATTTATATATATATGTTATATTTTTTAAATAATTTTTTTAAGAACTTCTATTTTTGGAAAGTTTTCATATTTTATAGAAAACAATTCTAGATTTGTATCTTGATTTAGAAATTAGGATAACATGAATTTTTGTTGAAAGAAAAGTATTCTTTCATATTTTTTAATAATAGGTGGTATTTTTAAATATTTTTTTAATAAACTGCAATTTTTGGAAAATTTTTATGTTTATAGCGAACTATTATAGGTTTAGGATTTTGATTTATAAATTAGGACATCAAGAATTTTTGTTGATAGATTAGTATTCTTTCAGAATTTTTCATCACTAGGTGGTATTTTTAAAAAAAAAATTATAAAAAAAAAACTGATATTTTTGGAAAGTTTTCATTTTTATAGAAAAACTATTGTAGAGTTTAGGATTTTGATTTAGAAATTAGTATAATAAGAATTGTTGTTGATACATAAGTATTCTTTCAGAATTTTTTCTTCAATAGGTTATATTTTTTAAGTAAATTTTTAAAACTGCTAATTTTTGAAAGTTTTCATTTTTGTAGAGAACAATTGTAGATTTAGGATTGTGAATTAGAAATTATGAGAACAAGAATTTTTGTTGATAATGAGTATTCTTTGAGATTTTTTCATTAATAGATTGTATTATTTAATTAATATTTTTTAAACTGCTATTTTTGAAAAGTTTTAATTTTTATAGAGAACTATTTCAGATTTGGGATTGTTATTTAGAAATTATTATAACAAGAATTTTTCTTTATGGATGAATATTATTTCATAACTTTTCATCAACATGTTGTATTTTTAAAATAATTTTTTTTAAAAAGTGCTATTTATGGAAATTTTTCATTTTTATAGAGAAATACTGTACATTTGGATTATATTTTAGAAATTAGGATAATGAGAAATTTTGCTGATAGATGAGTATTCGCTTAGAAATTTTCATCAATAGGTTGCATTTATATATAATATTAAAAAAACTGTTATTTTTGAAAGAAAAAAATCATTTTTAGAGAGCAATTGTAGATATGAGATTATGATTTAGAAATTAGGATAACAAGAATTTTTGTTGATAAATGAATATTTTTTCCGAATTTTCATCGATAGGACATATTTTTAAATATTCTTTTTCAAACTGCTATTTTTGGAAATTTTCATTGTTATAGAGAGCTGTTATAGATTTGAGATTGTTATTTATAAATTAGGATAACAAGAAATTTTATTGATAGATGACTTATCCTCTCAAATTTTTTTTCATCAGTGGGTTGTATTTGTTAAATAAATTTTTAAAATTGCTAATTTTTGTAGATAAGTATTGTAGATTTGTGACTGTGATTTAGAAATTAGGTAGACACGAATTTTGTTGTTAGGTGAGTATTCTTTCAAAACATTTCATCAATAAGTTATATTTAAAAAAAAAACTACGATTTATGGAAAATTCTCATTTTTTTAAATAATTATTGTAGATTTGGGATTGTGATTTAGAAATTAGGATAACAAGAATGTTTGTTGCTAAATGAATATTCTTTCAGACTTTTTCATCAATATGTTATATTTTTTAAATAAATTTTTAAAACGTCTAATTTTGGAAAGTTTTCATTTTTGTAGAGAAATATTGTAGATTTGAGATTGTGATTTAGAAATTAAGATAACAAGAAACATTATTGATAAATAGGTATTTTATAATTTTTCATCAACAATTTGTATTTTTTTAATTTTTGTTTTTTGAAAACTGTTAGTTTTGGAAAATTTTCATTTTATTATAGAATGTAATTCTAGATTTGGATTGTGATTTAGAAATAAGGATAACACGAATTATTGAAGATGAATAGTATTCTTTTTTTTTTGTTTTTTTGACAACAAGACATTCACAAACTCATATTGATTAATAGTATTCTTTTGGAAATTTTTCAACAATACGTTGTATTTTTTAAAATAAATTTTTAAAAAACTGTTGTTTTTTTTATAGTTTTTATTTTATGGAAAAATATTGTATTTTTGAGATTGTGATTTAGAAATTACAATAATTTTTATTGATAGATGAGTATTTTTTCAAAAAATTTCATCAATAGGTTATTTTTGTGCTTCCTCCTATTAGGGGATCTCTGACTTTTCTTGTAGAAAGAAAAAAAAATTTTGCTTACAATTTTGTGCAGACTAGTTCCTCACACTACGGTGCATTAAATGGATCAATTGTTGCATTTAACATTGCCAACATTATAGGTTTGTTTCTTTCGACTTTTTTTTATAAAAAATCTTTGTTACATAGCGGCGTCACAATCTGAAAGAAACTCAATTGTTTTTTTTTTTTCAAGGAAAGAGCTGGTAACATTTGCTCAAAAGAGTATGGAAAGCCAACATTTGCTCAAAAGAGAAGCATAAGAGTTCAAATTAACCTGATGTCCAATAAAAGGTAACAACACCTAATAACGAAACAAAGAAAAGGAAAAGGAGTCCAAGACTTAACAAACACCCACACGATAACCACAGTGCCAACTGCAAATGCCTTGGAGTTATCCTGTTCACTTTCGGAACTTTGCTTGTGTTTCAAGCTAACTCAAAAACTTCTGCAGTCAGGGACTCAAGAATCGAAGCCGTGTAAACAGCAGCAGTGGGACCAACTCTTCCATGTGCTGAAACCCTGGTCTTGAGTTGCCTATGAATACGATCCACTGGAAACTGAAATAAGAAAAGAAGCAGCATCCAAGAGAGACATTATACAATAAAATAAAGAGAGCGTCGTCCAAGATTATAAGACCCAGCATACAATTTGTAAGGCTGAGCACGACATTAAATATCATAACAGAGCAGAAGTCAAGTCGGTACACTGATTTATATACGTTTCACTGATATTTTCAGTGAGGCAATCAAAGTAAACAAGCTCTATCTGCTAAATAGCTTCATTCATCTAGTTGTCCTAGACTTATCACAACCTTATACGTCATTATCAAGATATCATCACAAGGGCACTTCCATAAATTCAACAATATCAAGCACATCCGCTAACAGGAAGAGAAAGTCAAATGAAAATCATTAGAATTTAGAAATAAATGTCCTTTGACAACACACAACAAACAGTTTCATTACAATTGTATAACCTTCAGATATAATCACAAACGAATTTTACAAGACCACACGAGTACAGAAAATAAACCTCAGGGTAATAGAGTGTCTGTGGCCTTTTAAAGATTACTAGCTAGAAAATTTGGTGGCTCCAAACATATGACAAAACAGGAGCAATGCATACTGAAAAACATCTTCACCAGACTTGTCTTTTTACATCCAAACCAGTGAGATAACCTTAGCACAGTTATATAGAATACATCATCTGAAGTTAAAAGGATGAAACCAAACCTGCTTCTTGCTCCAATCGTATTGCCTCACACCAGCTGCAGGAGCAAACTGAAGCAGTAAAGAACCGTCTTTCGACAACTTGAAAGCTCCAGACTGCAAAATAAGTAAACAGAGACAAATCATAATCTGCACAAATAAGAGAAGGGCTTTTTGATCTTTGGGGATAGAGAGAGACTAACGTCTAAAGACACAAACTCTGGTGCTCTTGGCTCCACCGTGACCGCAGCTTTCCCTTTGTATATCGAATGACCCACGTAAAACCTAGCAGGCCCTCCTTCACCTATATCAAATCCAAACCAAGAAAACAAGTATACATCACACACCAAGCTCCATTTCTCAAGACTAAGAGTACCCTTTTGATATCAAGAAGCTTCGAAATTTCCAGATTTAAGCAAAGCTAATACCCTAAAGTAGTACACTTTGAGAGTACCCTTTTGGAATCAAGCTTCGAAATTTCGAAACTTTAAGTAAGCTAAAACCCTAAAGTTGTAAACTTTGAGACGAACTCACCGTTCTGACGAGTCACCGAACCTCTGCTTCTCGAAGTAATCCGTCTGTCGGGACTTAACAGTGAGCTTCACCGTCTTCGTCGGCTTCGAGGCTAGTACATGTCGTTTCACGGCGAGACCGCCGGTGGCGACGAGTACTGAAGAAGACGAAGAGAGAAAGCGAGGGCTAGCAAAGGGGTTGTAACTTAACGCCACCAAAGGGGAAGATAAGAGCTGCGACATCGCTTTTGTCTCCTCTGCGAATTAAGACAAGAGGCAAAAAAAAGGCGCTCGAGGAGACGAAGACGAAAGATAAGTTATACGTTTTTAGTTTTCGACACCTTCAATTCTTAAAATTATAAACTGGTCCTCAAATATAATATATATTGCAAAACGTACCTTTAGTTCTTTCAATTACAAACTGGTCCCCAAATATAAAATACTTAGGGATTTTCTGTTCTTTTAAAATCAATTTACTATTTAATTATATTAGCTAGGCTAAACATGTAGTATTAAATTGAAAATAAAATGGTACTATTAATTAGGACAAGAGTTGGAAATAAAATATTACTAGATTTTGACCCGCCTTTTTCAAGGGCGGAATTATTTTAATAAAAATATATATTTTTTTTTAGGTTTTTATTTTATTTGTAGTTCAATTTGCTTACCTTCTTTATGATAAACATGTTATATGTTAATTTTTTTTTCAAAATATAACATTTTTAGTTTTTTTTTTGGAATCATACAAATATGAAAATATATTTATACTATTTTATTTTATACTATATCATTTTCTTTTGTTTTTTAATTTATAGTAAATATATATTATATCTAATACATCACTTTCAAATTTCCAATCCGTTTTACAAATTTTACTCTTTTTAATGTAATTTATTTTTATAAAATTAAATACATATTTAGGCACATATATTTGATAGGAGAGTCCCCTTTTTTTCTTTTTCTTTGACCCAGTTTGGCAAATTTTTCTTTAATTAGTTAATCAGTTAGGTAACAACTATTAGATACTTTGAATTGCATTATGCACAATTTATGTGAGGATATTCTGGCGTTGTGTTAAACACTTAGCATTGCATGCTGCGCCATACAACCAAGTCAACATGTTACATTTTACAAACAAAAATACATAACAATAGGTCTCGTAAATGGGTCTTTTGTAATACGGACAAAGTTTCATTAGAACAGCCTAACTGAAAATGTTTAATCCGTAAGTAAGAAGTCTCTTTCGGCCATCAATATCTTCGATGATTGTCTCCTGTGTTTTTTGTTTCTTTCTGTTTTAAGTTCTTTTAATTAATTACTTGTCCACCAATAGATAAAAATAGTTTATAGATCGATTCATATTTACAACGGAAATCAAGGAGTGGCTGCCACATGAATCGACAGCCAAGATCTTCACCCCATTACACATTATTTATATCATATATAGGTAGGTAATGGGCTTTGATCTCATCTCGAATCGGTGTTTTGTTTACTTGGTGAGAATAATAACTCTCACCCTTACTTTCCTAAAATGCTCCCAGGTGCGAAACCCAAGACATCCTTAACTACCGTCAGACTTTTCAAAACCCCCGTCAGCTCCGCCCTGCTCCGCCGACAACGGTTAAATCTCCGCCGCACCTATTTTCCGGTGAAGTAGATCTTGCACGGCCACTTATACCTTGGAGCACAGACACTCTCCCCATGGTATTATAAATGTTTTCTGATGAAGCATTTATCACAGATCTGGTTGGGAAGATGTTGCTGTATCCGACAGGGTCTTAATGCCAGGACCGAACTGGTTGAGGCTTAAGCTGTCGCTTGCTCCTATTGGTTTCATCTTACTGTCTAGTACAGTTTAGGCAAATTTACCTTGTCACTAAGGTTTCTATCCTGTTAGGTGGATTTACTGCGGTACTGTAGTTTTTTCTTGGTGAGATTTACAGTTCCTCTACTGTTGTTTTAATGGCGTACCGAAAATCACGCCTGGAGAAAGGAAAATGGATTCCGGAACCAGCAAGAGAACCGCGACGTCCTCCGATAAGACTCCCTCAAGTGAATACCGCTGCTCTCATTGAGGAACACAAATTCACTCTTATTGGCCGAGTCACAAACCCAAAGATCCAAAAAACTCGAGCTCTAGTGGATTTCTTCCTCCAGCACTGGAAAGTCGCGGGCACTATCACAGGAAGAGACTTAGGCCCCAACCTATTCCAGTTTAAATTTGAAACAGAGCAAGACCTTCAATCCATCCTCTCAAAAGCTCCCTTCCACTTCAAGAGATGGATGATAATCTTACAGCGATGGGAACCTATTGTCTCCGACTACTTCCCTGCCCTCATTCCTTTTTGGATCTCTATTCATGGGCTCCCACTTCACTACTGGACAGACGTTGCGCTTGAAACTATCGGAAATGAGCTGGGTCCGGTAGAGAAATATGATGTGGAAAGAGGAAGGATAAGAATCCTCATAAACGGACTAAAGCCGTTGGAGATGAAACTTGATGTCAGCTCACCTTCGGCCGAAATCAAACAGGTTGAGTTGGAGTACGAAGGCTTGGAAAAGCATTGCTTCACCTGCCACTCCCTATCTCATGAGAAAGATGATTGCCCCTCTCAACGAGCTCTAGTGAACCACCGAGACCCTGCACCTCATATGGGAATCTCCCAATCACGTAAGCTAGAACGAATTGATGCAGAGAGGCGAAAAGCGGAGGAACGGAGAAGAGTTCGATCTGACTCCTCTCAATGGCAGCGACCCTCCACCCGCGAAATAGACTGGCAAAATGATAAGTCTTTCCGATACAATTACGGAGCTAGAAGGGACCCAAACTACAGAGTCGACAACTCGAGACGCGATGAAACTGCGCCTGGTAGTCGCAGGCCGGTCAGAGAGAGACTCTCCTTGTCAAAAGATGATGACCTTACGAGAAGTAAGGAGTCGCACTCTCGCAGACAGTCTAAGGCCCCAACATCTGAATGGAGACCAGTGGCCAGCGGTTCCAAGCTAGGCTCAGTCCAAAACAATGCTCTATCTCTGGTATCCCATACCCCTTCCCCAAGGCCACAAAGAGAGGGAGGATCGAGCATTGCTGTAGGATCACCAGCAAGTCGCTTAGGATCAGGTGGAGGATCAGCTCCATCTCAGGAAAGACGTTCAGCCCTAAACAGACTCTCCCTGCCGAATGAAAGAATCCCAATTCTTCAAGATGGAGCTGCAAACCCAGATTCTGGTAGACTTAAAGAACGTGACACCCAAGCTGGTGTGGAAGCAGTACCATCGCCAAGAAGTGGGAATTTGCCTTCGGACCCACGAAACCTAGGCACTACCACAGGCACCCAATATGATGCTTCTCAAGACCGCTCTCCTATTAGAACACTCAGTGAAGACAGAGTTCATGTCTCCCTAAGACTGGGCCCTCTTTTTGTCTCTGATGAAGAAGAAAGCTTAAATGCCCAGCTAAATCCCATTGACCCAATACCAAGAAGAGTAGGGCCCCGAGCTGGACGAAATGAGGCAGTTCATACAACTTCTTCAAGAAAGAGAGGTCCGCGTAGCCCAACTCAGGGAACAACTGTTAAAAGGAGGAGAGTAACGAAGATCCAAGCTTCCCCTAAGAGGAGACCGAGCAAAGATACTGGAGGTAAAGGGGCAGGTCAGTCGATAGCTGCGGGCACTTCCCAGCCTCGAACTACCTTAATTCCAGCTTCAAAAAAGAAAGGAACGGATTTTCGGTCCGGTCCAAAACCTCTTCCTTAGTCTCTATGAGCTGGAACTGTCAAGGTGTTGGGAGCGATTTGACAGTTCGTCGTCTGAAGGAGTTTCGCTCTAAGAACTCCCCGGATATAATGTTCCTTATGGAAACAAAAAGAAGAGATGAGGATGTTTTACTTATGTACAGAGGCACAGACTTCAAAAGCCACTTCACTGTCCCACCTTTGGGATTGAGCGGAGGTTTAGCGCTATCATGGAAAGAAAATGTAGCTTTGGAAGTTCTGTTCTCTTCTCCTAATGTAATTGATACCTGTATTGAGTTTAACAAGAAGAAGTTCTTTGTATCATTCATTTATGGAGCTCCTAACAAAGAAGACCGTCCGAGATTTTGGGAAGTGATGACCAATTTGGGACTCGGAAGAACGGTCCCATGGCTACTCACGGGGGACTTCAATGATCTTTTAGATAACTCCGAAAAAGTAGGAGGCCCGTTGAGGTGGGAAGGGTCATTTCTCTCTTTCCGCAACTTTGTCTCTACGCATGGATTATGGGACCTTCAATTCTCTGGAAATTCCCTCTCCTGGCGGGGTACTAGATACTCTCACTTTATCCAATCTCGACTAGATAGAGCTATGGCAAACATAGAGTGGATGGAGATGTTCCCGGCGGCTAGAAGCGAGTACCTACGCTTTGAGGGCTCTGATCATCGGCCCCTACTAACCCACTTCGATCAACACTTGAAAAAGAAAAAAGGTGTGTTCCGCTATGATAGGCGTCTAAGTAGGAAACCAGAGATCAGGAAGATTGTGGAAACCACTTGGAGAGCCTCAGACACAGATTCTGTCTTAACAAAGGTCAATCAAGTGCGGAGGAAACTAATAGACTGGGCGAAGGAGCAGGCAGCTGCCACCAAAGACCACATCAGCTCCCACCAAATCCTTTTGGAGCAAGCCCTAACCGAGTTAATCCCGGATACGGATCGCATTATGGCTCTCAAAGGAACCCTGGAGACCGCTTATGCAGAGGAAGAAGCGTTTTGGCGTCAAAGAAGTCGCATCCAGTGGTTAAATGGAGGAGACCGTAACTCTGCTTTTTTCCATGCGGTTACGAGAGGCCGTAGGGCCTGTAATAAGTTCTCCATCATCGAGGATGAAGCAGGGATGGCGCACTACGATGAAGCCCAAATTGTGAAGGCTTTCTCTCTGTTCTATCAACACCTCTTTACTGCTGGCCCTTCGGATCCGGTGGATATTGTTGCGGAAGCGATCTCACCAAAGGTTACACCAGAGATGAACCAACTCTTGATACAGATACCAGAGAAATGTGAAGTCCAGCAAGCGGTTTTCTCCATACACCCTGATAAAGCGCCAGGCCCCGACGGTTTCTCTGCGGACTTTTACCAAACCTTTTGGGATGTAATTGGAGATGATGTGTACCAGGACATCAAGAGCTTTTTTGAGACAAGTTTCCTCCATCCGAGACAAAATGAAACCCATATTAGGCTAATCCCCAAGGGGACAGGAGCCAAAAGAGTCTCTGATTATAGGCCCATTGCCTTGTGTAACACGCACTACAAAATCATTGCCAAGATTTTGTCTAAAAGACTTCAACCGTTGCTCCACTCCCTGATCTCGCCGTCTCAGTCGGCCTTTGTGCCGGGAAGGGCGATCTCCGATAATGTGTTGATCACCCATGAGGTTTTACATTATTTGAGGAAATCGGGGGCAAAAAAACACGTTTCCATGGCGGTTAAAACTGATATGAGCAAGGCCTATGATAGGATTGAATGGAATTTCTTGAGAGAAGTCCTAAGGCGTATGGGCTTTCATGATACTTGGACTGAGTGGGTGATGGCATGCGTAACGTCAGTCTCCTACGCTTTCCTTATCAATGGAGGGCCGCAAGGGAAAGTAACTCCAACCCGAGGAATCCAACAAGGTGACCCTCTATCTCCGTATCTGTTCATCCTTTGTACGGAGGCCTTGTCGGGACTGTGCAACAAGGCTCTTCAAGACGGGACGCTTCCAGGCGTTAAAGTAGGCCGGTATTGTTCTCCTATTAATCACTTGTTGTTCGCTGATGATACCATGTTCTTCGGAAAGTCCAACGCGGCAAGCTGTTCTACTCTATCCACCATCCTGCTCAAATATGAGAGAGCCTCAGGTCAGTGTATAAACCGCGCAAAATCGGCTATTACCTTCTCGTCTAAGACGACACAGGAGTGCAAAACTCGGGTCAAGCGAGAGCTTAATATTTGCAGTGAGGGTGGTATTGGTAAGTACCTTGGTCTGCCCGAACACTTTGGACGCAAGAAGCGGGATATTTTTGCCTCCATCATCGATCGAATCAGGCAGCGAGCTCAGAGTTGGACAAGCAGATATTTATCGGGAGCCGGGAAGATGGTTCTGCTAAAGGCAGTACTAGCGGCTATGCCTACATACACGATGTCATGCTTCAAGCTCCCCATTTCACTCTGTAAACAGATCCAGGCGGTCCTCACCCGCTTCTGGTGGGATGTGAAACCTGAGCTTAGGAAAATGAGTTGGATATCTTGGGACAGATTGACGTTTCCAAAGAGCGCGGGAGGGCTTGGATTTCGAGAAATCGAAATTTTCAATGATGCCCTTCTAGCAAAACATACTTGGAGCCTGCTGAAGAACCCCTCATCCTTGCTTGGCAAAATCCTCCTTAACAAATACTGCCATGATACGGATTTTCTCTCCTGTTCACCACCCAACTCTGCCTCTCATGGGTGGCGCGGGATACTGGCAGGTAGGGAGATTATAAAAAGAGGATTGGGATGGGCGGTAGGGAATGGAAGGAACATAAAGGTCTGGGGTGATAAATGGATTTCGACAGAGACGCCATCGTGCCCAATAGGACCACCCGCGGAGCAAGACCAAAATCTCAGAGTCTGTGATCTTATGTTCCCAAATTCTACAGTCTGGAATCATGAGGAAATCAAGCGACGAATACCAGTATATGAGGCTCACATCAGGAAGCTGGTGCCAAGCGACTTCCAGATGGAAGATGAACTGTTCTGGCTCCTGGAGAAGTCTGGAAATTACTCCACAAAGTCAGGGTATGCCTTGGCAAAAGTCCACAATGGCAAACCGCACGAACCTTTTGACTGGAAGAAACTGGTGTGGAACGTCCAGTGCTCACCAAAGCTGCGACACTTCCTATGGAAATTAAAGAATAATGCTTTGGCAGTGGGAGAAGCCTTGGTTAAGAAAGGAATTCATGTTGATGGAAAATGCAAGAGGTGCGGAGAACCGGAGTCGATTTATCATGTTATGTTCTCTTGCATTACAGCGCAGAAGGTATGGGCTCTTACCCCAGTACTGATGCTACCATCAAGATCTTCATGTACTACGATGGAAGACCTCTTGAAAGACAGTGCTTGTATGATTAACTTACCTCCCACCGGTTTGACTACTCCCTTATACCCTTGGATATTCTGGGTTCTGTGGACGAGTAGGAATCAACTGCTGTTTGAGGATAAGTCTTTCTCGGAAACAGAGATGTTGACGAAAGCTACAAAGGCGGCGAAGGAGTGGCAAGCATCACTTCCAAACCGTAAAACTATCTCTGATTCATTTAAAGACTGTCCACAGGTGAACGTGCTACCTCAGGTTCCATCAAACTCCTTCATTATTTGTTCAGATGCTGCTTGGAATGGATCTACTGGTGCAGGGGGGCTGGGCTGGGTCTGTAAAGACTCCTCAGATGCGGTCAGGTTCCAAGGAACTGACTCTCAACGCTATATAGCATCAGCTCTAGCGGCAGAGGCATTAGCGATGAAAGCCGGTCTTCGAAAGGCCATCCCCGCCGATATAAAAGACATAATCTGTTGTTCAGATTCTAAGAGTCTTATTGATGCAATCACAGGAAAGAAGACTGTGGTCGCTCTCCGAGGAATACTCCATGACCTAGGCGTGTTGAGTAGCTCCTTCTCATCTATCTCATTTAAGTTTATTTCGCGTAATTGTAATGGCCCTGCTGATCTTTTGGCGAAGAACGCTTTGTTTACGCTGTCAAACAACCTCTCGGAGGTCGTTGAAGTTGTACGTTGATTATGAATTTTAATGAAAAAGGTTTGATCAAAAAAAAAATAACTCTCACCCTTCCAGTCACAACGCGGTTCTCGACCAGGACTTCAACCACCGTTTCTTCCGATTTACCCGATATGGTCACCTCACCTACGCCAACCACCTGCTCCGACGGCTCGAATTCCGTCGGCATCACATTGACTCCTACGAGCTGTGGAACCCTCGCCTTGACAAGCTGAAGCTTCAAACTCGTGACGGTGAAGACGTCCGTCTGGTTGTCATTGAAAGTCAAGGTCTCTCCGAAAAGAGGATGATGATCACCACCGTTAACCCCCTTTTTCTCTCTTCGCTCGTAATTACTCCACACTCGGACTTGGTACATTTTCGTGTTGCCAGTACCTATAGAGATAAGGAGGGTATACATTAGAGATCATGATAGATATTATATATGCTGTACGTAGTCATAAACCCTGACACAGCTATGTACATGAATACAATCACTATTTTACCATTATCGCCATCTGATGTCGCTTGGATGATCTTTACCATTATCTTCCTCCCTTTTCTAATGTTTATCGCTTCGATCTTGGGTTTTTTGTCATCAACTTTCAAACTTAGGGTTTGCGTCTTCGAAGGAAGTCGGCTCATTCTTAGGTTCGACGGTTTCATTTTCTTTTAATTGTTTGGATACTTGTGAGAGATGAAGGTTGAAACTAGCTGCTTGTTGGTTTATATAGATAGATAACTGATGAACATTCCATGTGCATCTAATTTTATCTAACCACTCTTCGTAAAATGCACCAACTTAACTATATGACTTGTAGGTACTGCAGTACCTACCATGCAATTGCCATGCATATAAAACGCGTCAACTATTCCGTATGAGAAAATGGAAAGAGTATCAGAATTGTTAAAGTAAAAAACTCTTGGAACAATTAAACCAAATGGGTTTTAATTAAAGTGTGAAAAGAAATGGGCCAATGAGCCAGTGTAATTAAAGCTTAACGGCATAAGTTAATGAAGGAATGGGAAACATCCCACATCGCTTACAAGAGCTGAGTTTGAGTTGTATATATAAGTTATTACACTTACCTTGGTTCAAACGGGATGCCTTGCCATGCGAGTGCTGCTGTAGCCCTCTGGCTTGGCATGGTCTTTGGTTTTGGATCTTGGTGGAGAGCATGCGGCCCAATTAAATTTTTGTTGTACCAAGTTAACCTCAACATTTTGCCATTCATTTCGAAAAAAACAGCATGCAATTTTGTTTAAAACAACAAGTAGTTTGTGTAGAAAATAAAAACGCCATGCATTTTATCCTCTCGAAAGTTTTAAACGAGGTAAAAGAGAGTTTTAGAGAATAAGTTTCGCAACTCAAATTCCCTCGATCTCTGCGAGATTCTCGCCCACGTGCAGCAACTGTTGCGGGAAGTGGATCTTCTCCGTCTCTTTAAATATCGACTCTCCTCCTTCATTTCTCACTACTTTTCGTATCGAAACCAACATAAAAAATCCCTTCGCGTAAGTCATAAATCCGAGAGTGTTTTGTAGAGTTTATAGTTCGATAGGGCGATCACAAGTGAAGCGTGATTCATCTCCATGGTTATATCCTGGGACTCGATATTCGTACAGTTCCGTCTCACTAACAAAGCGAATATTTAGAGTTAAGGAAAGTGATTATATCTCGACTCCATGTTCGTTTGCGAATACGATTTCTTATCGTTTTTTGTATTCTCTTTTACAATCGTCAATTTCCTTAACATATCGCTTTTATTATATCGTTTATGTAAGTCCGGTTATTCGGCTTCTACAATCTTAACTCTAATTTCGCTTTCTATTTAAAGCGTTTGATCGGATTGAAAAACGGTTTAACAAGGATTTGTTAACGGTTTTTAGAACGATGTTTGCGATTTGCACTGTAGCATTTCCGCGAAACGTTTCTTAATTATCTCATACACGGTTTGCGTTTTGCTCTGTAGCACTACCGAAAAACGTTTATCTATATACTATTCGAAGAAACCTTTTCTGGTTTCATTGAAACGATGTTTGCGATTTGCTATTTGATTATCCGCGAAATGTTTCTTTGTTCTTTTGTAAATGTGTTTGTGAATTTCTTAATAGCCCTTCCGCGAAACGTTTCTTATGTATTTCATAACGATTTGCTGATTGCTTTCTAGCATTATCGCGAAACATTTTTGATATACTTAAAACAAAATTATACGAATTGTTTCCATAACCGCTTCCTTAAACGAATTTATGAAACATTCTAAGTCTATACAAAACGGTTTTTGCGAACCCTTTTCTAAGCGAGTTTGCAAAACGTTTTTTCCAGATTAATATCGATATGATTTGGTAATATGAGCTTTATGAGCTTTATGAAACATTCTAAGTCTATACAAAACGCTTTTATATGAGCTTGATAATCATGTTCCTAATAATTCATAAGATAACCGAACATCATAATTCATCAATATTATTAAAACTGAATCACTGTTATCTTTTAGCATCAATATACTTTGGCATACTTAAAACTAGGATAAGATCCGCGTTTTGCGCATACTGAGTTTATAAAATTAAAATATGAAACATACGGTTTTGACAAATTTAAGATTTGTGTATGATTGGTTTATATATATATATACAACTTTAGATTGTTTATGTAATCATTTATACATTGAACGGAGAACAATTATAATTGGAATTGTGTATAAGAAATTAAAATTTCTTATGGGGCCTATTTATTTGGATATTTTAAAGTCATACTAATAAAAGTATTTTCTACTTTTTTAAATTAATTTATCGATGATTTAGATTTGAATATGATCGAATATTAGTGTAAGAATTTGGAATGTTAACATTATTTTTTTATTTAACACTAATAAATGGAAAATCCCATATATAAAAAAAAAAGATTGGGCTAACCTATAATTAGTACATAAGATACTTATGGGCCATATTAAGACAACAAACAATTGACAAACCCGATTTTTAAATTGATATTTGGAGACGACATTTTTTTTTGCTTTAAATCTGAAGCTGAATAGATAGCTCGAAGAATGATGGTGTCATTTGAGAACAACCCCTAGTTTATATAGGATTGCTTGTTAGGTTTTAGTTCACGTATAAGAGATTTCGTACATCGAATATATATATATATATATATATTTGTTTCCTTAGCTTCCGGGTTTTTTTGGACTATGACATTACTTGGTGCCAAAGTTTTATTAGTATTGAATATAAATTACCATTTTTTGCTCAAGGTGAAGTGACGATCAAGTGACGATCCATTATATTTTTCATTGATATTGGTCTGAAATATATTCCATAGTTCTATATACTCGGATACAACCACTGCTTGAATATTATTCAAAGATCACACCCTACTCCTCGGCTTTATAATGAATTTAGATTGATTGTAGACAATGTATAATGCTAATTGATTATGTGATTTGTACAACGCATGATATGATCACAATTCCAAACAAAAATCAGGATAACAATAATTTTTATTGATATTAGTATTCTTTCGGAGTTTTTTTATCAATAGATTGTATTTTTAAATATGTTTTTTTTCAAACTGCTATTTTTGGAAACTTTTCATTTTCATAAAGAACTATTATAGATTTGAAATTGTGATTTAAAATTTAGGATAACAAGAATTGTTGTTGATAGATGAGTATCCTTTTAGATTTTTTTCATTAGTAGGTTGTATTTTCTAAATAATTTTTTTAAAGTTCTCATTTTTATAGATAACTATTGTAGATTCGGGATTGTGATTTAGAAATTAGGTGTACATGAATTTTTATACTTAGATGAGAATTCTTTCATAATTTTTCATCAATAGGTTATATTTTTAAAAACTGATATTTTTGGAAAGTTCTCATTTTTATATAGAACTATTATAGATTTAGAATTATCATTTAGAAATTAGGATAACAAGAATGTTTGTTGGTAAATGAGTATTCTTTCAGAATTTTTCATCAGTAGGTTTGTATTTTTTAAATAAAATTTTAAAACTGCTAATTTTGGAAAGTTTTCAGTTTTGTTGAGAACTATTGTAGAGTTGAGATTGTGATTTAGAAATTAGGATAACAAGAAATTTTGTTGATAAATGAGTATTTGTTTTCATAGCTTTTCATCAATAGCTTGTATTTTTTAAATAATGTTTTTTTTAAACTGCTATTTTGAAAATTTTCCATTTTTTATAGAAAACAATTCTAGATTTGGATTGAAATTTATTAGAAATTAAGATAACATAAATTTTTGTTGATAGAATAGTATTCTTTCAGAATTTTTCATCAATAAGTTGTATTTTTTTTATAATTTTTTTAAAAAACTGCTATTTTTTTTAAGTTTTCATTTTTATGGAGAAATATTGTAGATTTAGGACTGTGATTTAGAAATTACAAAAAAATTTGTTGATACATGAGTATTCATTTAGAAAATTTTATCAATATTTTATATTTTTAAAATATTTTTTAAAAAAAACTGTTATTTGAAAAGTTTTCATTTTTATAGAAAACTATTGAAGATTTGTAATTGTGATTTAGAAATTAGGATAAAAAGAATTTTTGTAGGCAGATGAATATTATTTCAGAGTCAGAAGAAAGAAAAATGTCATAAAGTGAAACACTCCCAAAAATCTCCACAAAAACAGATCCACCATGTCCATGTAGACCCATCAATTAAATGGGATTTAACATATGCTACCATCGTACCATCCATATGCGCCATTTCATGCCGCCACAGATCCACGAAGCGAAGCTCTCATCCCACAAGAACCAAACCACATAATCAATAACATAGGCAAGGAGAGGAGACCATTACAGGAAGTCTCATGACTATAGAAGGACCACTTGGAAAAAAACACCACCCCTCACCGCCATACAAAACCACACGGTCAAGAAAAAGCCACTAGTATCTTCCATAAGGACTTTCTAACCACATTTTAAGTGACAAAACGGACAAGAGATTGAATTTGCTAAATACTCTCCTAGTGATTCTCCAATATTCTAAAAAAAAAAAAGAATTTACCAAATATGACTCAAAACTTGATTTTAACCCCCAAAACTATACTCAAACCATATTACTTGATATTCTTGAAGACACATTAAACCATATTACTTAACCCCAAAAGTATATCATATGATCTAAGAAGACACGTTAAACCATATTACTTGATATTCTTGAAGTTACTTAACACTTTTAAAAATTAAATAAATATATCTTAAAGTTACTTAAAACATTACAAAAAAAAACTAACGTGGATGACTTCCATGGAAGTCTTCTCGAATTAGCTGGAAACATTAATACTCATGAATGTTGGTAAACTCATAATTAAAACCAATTAAGTTATGAAATTCATTCAGAAGCTTAAATATCGACTAATATATATGAATTAACAAAAAACTGTTAAAAATTCTTTATAGTTAGAGAAATGAAAGTTTATAAACGTTGACGTAGACTTCTAAGAAAATCATCCATTTAGGTCATTTTTGCAATTGATCGGATTGTGTCTGAAATTTGATTTTTCCTAGATGTCTTCCGGTAAGTCGTCTAGAAATTTGACTTTTCCTAGACGACTTTCCGTAAAGCCGTCTAAGATAAGCAAGTTAGTTTTGCATTTGACCGGATTGTGTCAAAAATTTGACTTTTCTAAGACGACTTGTAAGTCATCCAAAAGAAATATAAAACTTTAATATTTTATTATAATTAGACGACTTCCATGTAAATCGTTTCAGGTTACTTTTGCAATTGAAAATTAAAACTAAAATATTTAATTTTATCTGAACGACTTACATAGAAGTCTTCCGGTAAACGACTTACACGGAATTCTTCTGTAATAACCATGGTTTGACCAGAATCTCAGAATAAAATCCTGTAAGACCATTGTTTGACCAGAATCCTTTATAGTTAGTTTTGTGGTTGACTTTGAATTTCGAGTCAATTTTGCAAAAAAACCCCAAAAAAATTTGGTATTGGCTTTAGATTTATAAGTTTTATTGAGTGATGGATTCATGAAGTATTTTGATTCGTAAATATATAATTATATATTATAATTAAATATATATAATTAGTTTTTAAATATTATATAAAAATTTTAATTATGAAAATTTTAGTTTAATGTATTCTATAAATTATACTGTTTTCTTAATATAACTTAATCTATCTTATAAATTTTTACTATTATATTTTTTACAGTTTTTTAGTAATTAGTTTTAAATGAATATAAAGTAAATTTTATCCAAGTATATAAACTAATCACTAACAATTATATTTCTACAAGATACGGACCCGTGTTTTGCACGGATTTTCTCTTATGTTTTAATTTTTGTAAAAAATATAAAAATAATAAATAATTTTGTTATAGTTTTAAGATTTGTTTTATTTATGTAGTGTGAGATTTATTTTAGAATTAAGAGCTCGTTCCCCCCTCACCCCCCCCCCCCCCCCCACACACACACAATTTTTAGTGAATAAAATAATAAGAATTTGTCAAGTTATATTATAATTTAAAAATAAATAAAATCCAACGGGTATGTTTTACCCAATGATTTAGGGTTTTGGATTTATGATTTATGATTTAGAGTTTAGTGTTTTGCTGGCGGTGTTAACAATATAAAAAACATTTTTTGGTAATTATTTTTGGTAATTATTTATATTTTTATTTATTTTAAAAGCAAACTATAACTTGACAAATTCATATGATTTTATTTTCTTTTTAAAAGATATTGAATTTTAAATAACCAAATCCTATTGGTTGTTAAGTAATTTTATTAATGATATATTTTCATAAATAAGAATTTAATTGAAAATGAATTAGGAAAAATGTAATAAGATGACAATGAAGCTTGATTTTTTGTTTGACCAAACACATATATATAGACTTATGGTGTCAATAATATTAATCTATTTTTATAACCAAACACGAAAATATATATTAAACATGTCTTTCATTTTCTTATGATGAAACACATAAAAAGACATATCACGAAAAAATCCCAAATTTTCAATTTTTGTTAATTAAATAGTCTAGTATCATGTTTGTCATCAAATTATTTTTAAAAGTTACTATTAAATAAACTTTTTAGAATTTTTTTGGCTAATATTTAAAAATGGAAATTATTCCATTTTATGAATATATTTTATTCAGAATTAAAAATAAAATAAAACAAAATACTATCATATAATATTTTAAAATATTTTGCTTAGAAATTAAGATTAAATAAATTACTATTAACAATTTATTTCTAGTTACTATTAATTACAATTTTAACAATTCGTATTACTACTATTTTTACAAAAAAATTTGTTAATTAAATAATTTTAGTATTATGCTAATCATCAAATTATCTTTTAAAAATATATTATCAAATAAAGTTTTACAATTCTCCTTTTTTAGGGTTTTTTTTAAAGTTGAAAATGCTATCAAATATTCTTTAACGAATTTTCTTAGGATTTTATAAAAAAAACTAATCATATTTCATAATCCTTTACAGTTATCATGTTTATCATTAAATTATTAAAATGAAAATAACAATTAATAAGATTTTACAGTTCTCTATGGTCAGGATTAAAAAAACATCTTTTTGGTTAGGATTTAGAAACACAAGTAAAAGTATATTTTACAAATCACTTTTATTTTGGATTTTAGGAAAAACTATATTCAATTAGTGGCAGGTTTTTGTTGACATATTTCAAAATCTATTTTTTATTGACACATGTTAGAAGCATACCACATAAAATATTTGAAGTTATTATTGGTTTATAAATTTTTTTACGGAAAATGTTTATTAAAAATAAAATTTAGTTATTTATAAGAAAATAATAAGTTTACTTTTATAATTTGATTTAATTAGGCTTTCAAAAATGAAATTTTATTATTTTACAATTATTTTTTTTAAAGATGTTTAATTAAACAATTTCTTGTATTTGTAGGATTCTATAATTTTTAAACAACTTACTTCTATATAATACAAAATTCTGTTTAATTAATTATAGATTTTGTTTTATATGTACAAACACATATTCATCGTATTCACACATAATCATGTACGACAACAACTTAAAACAATTATAACATCATAGATAGTAAAATGATTTAGTATAAAAATGTTTTAAAAAAGCTCAAGTAATATTTTCTTGTAAATACTATTGAGTTTTGTAATAGTAATATGAGGAAGCTTAAACTTAAGATGTGAAATTTTATAGTTATTTTTCGTTTACAATTTTTTTACCATACAATTATCTATTAAAATAATAGGAGTCCTTTTACAATTTTCTTTTGTTTAGGTGTTTTAAAAAAAGGAATATTACTTATTTTATAATTAGTTTTATTTATGATTTTATTAAATAATTTCTTGTACTTGTAGGATTTTTAATTCGTTTTTAAGAAGATTTTTTTAGAAAAAAAGAAAAGTTGCTTTCAAATAGCTTTTTGCAAAAGAATTTTAGGATTTTAAAAAAGGAAAAATTACTATTAAATCATTTTGAATAAAATAATTATATATTTATGATAAAAACTAAACACATGGCACAATCTTAAAATATATATTGTCATGTGTCACAATCATATTAATTAGAAAGTTTTACAACTATGTGATAATAATTTTCTTTTTCTAAAATTTTAATAAACGAGATTTGTATTGTGGTTTTCAAATCCTAACCAAAAGAAAATTTATATTTTCTTTTCTTTTTAAATCAAGATCAAGGGGAATTGTAAAAGTTTATTTAATAGTAAGTTTTCCTTTTAAGAATTTAATGATAAATATGCTACTAAAACAAATTTAATTAACAAAGAAAATTTTTAAGTAGAAGTGATGTTAAAATAACGAATTGTAAAAACATCAATTTTTAAAATTATTTAATATTGAAATTATTTATTTGATATTAATTTTATGTTTCTTAAATCATAAACAAAATATAATTGTAAAATATTATGTAATTGCAATTTTCCGTTTTTAAAAAAAATAAACTGTAAAAAAATATTTTTGTAATAGTAATTTTCCTTTTCTAAATCTATTTTAAATCCTAAACAAAAGAGATTTGTATTTTATTTTTGACACATGTCACAATTTTAATTATTTTATTGACAAATTTCACAATCATATTAATTAGCAATTTCGAAGAATCAAATTTTATATAATTAGATTTTTGACACATGTTACAATCTTAATTATTTTATTGCACGTGTCGCAATCATGTTAATTAGCAGCAACATTGAAGAACCAAACTTTATATAATAAGAAAGATGGCATGAGTGAGATTTATTTGTTAAAATAAGTTAATTAAAATTTATATAAAATCTAGTAATATTTTTTTTTTTTTTTTTGAAAGAATTTTAAATTTATTCATCTCAAAAAAAACTTTTGTACAGAAAAACTGCAAACATTTCTATGAAAATATATAAAGAAATTTCTTTACTACTCTGTTCTAAATTCTCCCCATCCAAACTTCCATAGTCTTCTCATACTTCCTCCAATTTTTCCTTCTCAAAGATGTAATTCTGTTTCTCACCAATTTCTCCAACCTTGCTATCAAACAAGAAATTGGCTGCGACTTCTCTTCTGCTCTTCTTATATTTCTCTCCTGCCAAAGTGCATAAACAACCGCCTGAAAGCAATATCTAAACAGGAACTTAACACATCTCTCCCAAGTCCCATTCACCACCAATCTAACCACTTGATCCCATTGGTAAATAACTCCACTACCCACAAGATTTCCCACAGTCACTCTCCAAACTTCCTTTGAGTATGCACACTCAAAGAAAATGTGATCTCTGGTTTCCATCTCTCTTTTGCAGAGCCAACAAATAGATATTGCTTGAGGGTTCCATCTTAGAACCCTATCTCCTGTTGCTAATCTATTTTGAATAGCAATCCACGCAAGAAAAGCAAACTTCGGAGTTGCTTCAGGGAACCATATCCCTGTACTCCAAGAAACTTTAGGCGCATGAGCTCTTATGAGATTCCATGTTTGAGACGTACTGAAACCTGTCCTGAAATCTCCACTCTCCCTTTTCCATAGACAGTCATCCTCCAACATGTTAAGTCCTCTGTTTTTTAACTTCATAATTTCTTGTTCTATTAGCCGATACACAGGGGTTCGCTGTCTTCTAGCTCTGTAAATCTAGTAATATTTATTTGTTTGAGAATTATAAAAGATGTTAAAGTTTGGATCAATAAAGTGATATCCAAAAAAAAAATTTGTCATTCAATGATATCCAATTCATTACTAATATATAGTTTTTCTTTGAAAAATACTAAAGAATAGTAATAAAGTGTCAACACATAGTAATTTTAGTATTTATATATGATGGAGTTTCCACTAATTAAAACATTTTACAAATTGATTGATATATACTACGCTACATATCCTAGAAAAATATGATTTTAAAGATTGGATTGAGTAAAATATAGTATTTATCCTAATTCTTATATTTACTTATTTAATTTATTGTAATCCTTATTTTTACATGTTTAATAAATTTCAAATAATAGTATAAATTTAAATTAATGACTCATTAGTTAAATCATTAAAACATAACAAATAATCAAAAATAAAAAAATTGAGATCATGAAAAATCATCAAATTCAATTTCAAATAATAGTATATAGATATTTGTACACAGTATAACTTTTACCAATTCCATTTAAACTAATACATACGGCACATCTACAATATAAAACATCTATGTGCAAACATATCTATTAATTTTTTAAAATAGAAGCAAATATGAAATATATAATTAGTTTCAAACAATACATAATCTGAAGATTTTAAGTAGCACATATCTACGGCTGACAAGAAGAAAAAAAAGTAGCATATACAAACCCTATCAAAAGTCCCGTGCATTTATCATCGATGTTTTGATTTTAAATGGCTATATAATTTTTTTTTTAAAGTAAAGCATTACCCATTCCATGATCTGAAAAATTTAAATTATCGAGTCAAATAGTCAAATTTAAATGCCTCACGTGACAAATAAACAATTATCATATGCATTAATGATGTTTGGATTTTAAATGTCTATATTTTTTTATAAATTAAAGTACCCACACCCTATAAATATCCTACATCATTTGGTTGGATCAAACACCCTTCAACAATTCAGAATTGTGATAAAAGTAAGTGACTATAGTAATCTCGAGTCAAATATTCTTTGTATACACTTACTCCGTTGTAATTAATGGAAAATCAAGAGGGATCAGAAAATGTTCCAAGATGGGAAAATATGAATAAAGACATACTTTCAAACATTTTTAAGAAGCTCGACGTAGTAGACGTTATCATGGGAGCATCACGAGTGTGCATCACATGGTTCCTTGCCTCTCACAACAAAACTATATGGAACACCATCAAACTCAACGATCTTGATTCAATCATTTTGGATAACCCTTTCAGCCCTAATCTTCAGGCTAGTGGTAGTCGATACCAGCTCAGGAAGATCTTAACTGAAATCAACAAATTCGCCCGTACTGTCCCGAACTCTTTTTTCTTCAACGTATATTGCAGTGTCGCAGAAGAGGAGCTTGCGATCATTTCTAATGGGTACGCAAAACTATGCTAGTTCTTGTATTTCACTTCACTTTTGAGCTAGCTTTACATAGCATAAAAATCTGATATAAATCTTATTCTCCCTTTTTATAAGGATGCCGAACATCCAAAAACTTGCGTTACCAATGTGGACATCTCTAAATATAAATTCAGTTCAGTCAGCCTTTAGTAAATGGCAGAATCTTCAAACGTTGATTATTCACCCATTTATATCAATGACGGTACGTGAAGTCTCCAGCGTTGAGCTTCAAGCCATCGGAGAAAACTGTAGAAATCTTACAACCATAAAATTTACTACTATGTTGAGCAAAGACCTTGCCAATATAATTGTATGCAATTTTCCGAGCCTCGAGCGAGTGAGCTTTCAATGCAATTATGCATGTATAGAAGCATCAATAGCGCTCATTATTGGCCTTCCAAACCTAAAGATATTTAATCTTTCACATTGTATTTTTACGGAAAATACCGGAACTGGTAGGTCGTGTATAATAGGAATGAGACCTAGGGACGAACTTGTACAAGCCGGCACTAAAAAGCTTGTCAGGTTTATGGTGTGTTGTTCGGACTGCACAATTTGCCAGGACGTATGGAAACACGCGAATAATTCAAACCGTTACGGGCTCGAGTTTCGTTATGTTAAGGAAGAACGGTGGAAAACAGATGAGATAAAAGAACTAGAGTTATGAACTTATAAAAACAAGACTGTTATATAAACTATATTTAAAATATAGACATTTAAAATCCAAACATCATTAATGCATATCTATTTTTTTTTTTTTTTTTTAGTGTTTCAAAAAAAAAAATGCCTCACGTGCTGCTTGTTATAGTGCTAGCACCTAATAAGAGAGCGTGCCACCTGGCACGTACGGTAACATTGATTAAACAATTTCAACAAAATTTGGATCAAACCGAATGTTATGAAACTAAACAGAATTGAAAGTAAATAGAACTAGATTTTTCACCCGCACATCCGTACGGGTAGATTTTCATTTAATAAATATATAACGGATACTATCGTAAAATTTTAAATGATATGATTTACATTTTAGTGTTATAACGTGTTGTATAAATCTATAATGTTATTGGTTATGTTTCTTATTCAATATTATTAATGTATAATGATTTGTTTTATACATTTATTTTATTATTAATTGTGATTATATATTAATATATTTTCCAGTTTTGTAAAATAAATTCTTAGTATGAAATAAACAAATTCAGAATCTCCTTCATTTTTTCTAATTTTTACAAACTGAATACATTACATTTTAAATTTTTATTTAGTTATACTATAGAACTGATATTTTCTTAGCATAGTTTATATTTCTATGTTATTTATTTTAGTATATTGTGGGATTTTATAACTAAATACATTATAATAATACTATATTATTAATTATGAAATCAATCGCTGCATTAATTTAAAAATATTTTAATATTTTATAAAGATTCTGTTAAAAAATTTCCAACATATTTTGTTATAAGTAAAATTAAAATTAAAATTTACAGGTAAAATTTATTTATTAATATCTATATAAATTATAAGAATTTTTAGAAATGTTATATATTAAATAAATTAACTTAAATAACTAATTGATGAAATAGACCTAGTATGAATTTGTTATGGTATTTCTTTTACTAAAGAAGATATATAATATAATTATAAAATTTGAAAAATAGCATACACTTTTATTTTATTTATTTTTATAATAAAAGTTTATTTAAATTAATATATAATTGTATATATTATTAATTACGAAATTAATCAATGGTATTGATTTAAATAAAATATTTTAAAATTTTAGAAAGATTTTGTTAGATTTTTTCTCAATATTTTGTTATAACTAAAAATAAAATTTAAATTTACAGTTAAAATTGATTTATTATTAATATCTTTATATATTAATAGATTAATGTAAATAATTAAATAAATGTAATTAATGAAATGGATCTAATAAGGTTAGTATGACTTTTTTTATGTTAGATAAAAATGGTACTTTTCTTTTAATAGATAAGATTTAAAACTAAAATAACCAAAATCTCTTAAAAGTTATTGATTTTTAACTAATCCTAGAAAAATATATTAGAAGCTAGATACCTATGTACAAACATATATTAAATATTTTCAAAATAGAAAACAATATAAATTATAACTCATTTCAAACATAATTTAGAGATTTTGAATTAGCATATCTAAACAAAATACTATCACAATTATCATATGCATTAATGATGTTTGGATTTTAAATGTCTATATTTTTTTATAAATTAAAGTACCCACACCCTATAAATATCCTACATCATTTGGTTGGATCAAACACCCTTCAACAATTCAGAATTGTGATAAAAGTAAGTGACTATAGTAATCTCGAGTCAAATATTCTTTGTATACACTTACTCCGTTGTAATTAATGGAAAATCAAGAGGGATCAGAAAATGTTCCAAGATGGGAAAATATGAATAAAGACATACTTTCAAACATTTTTAAGAAGCTCGACGTAGTAGACGTTATCATGGGAGCATCACGAGTGTGCATCACATGGTTCCTTGCCTCTCACAACAAAACTATATGGAACACCATCAAACTCAACGATCTTGATTCAATCATTTTGGATAACCCTTTCAGCCCTAATCTTCAGGCTAGTGGTAGCCGATACCAGCTCAGGAAGATCTTAACTGAAATCAACAAATTCGCCCGTACTGTCCCGAATTCTTTTTTCTTCAACGTATATTGCAGTGTCGCAGAAGAGGAGCTTGCGATCATTTCTAATGGGTACGCAAAACTATGCTAGTTCTTGTATTTCATTTCACTTTTGAGCTAGCTTTACATAGCATAAAAATCTGATATAAATCTTATTCTCCCTTTTTATAAGGATGCCGAACATCCAAAAACTTGCGTTACCAATGTGGACATCTCTAAATATAAATTCAATTCAGTCAGCCTTTAGTAAATGGCAGAATCTTCAAACGTTGATTATTCACCCATTTATATCAATGACGACGACGGTACGTGAAGTCTCCAGCGTTGAGCTTCAAGCCATCGGAGAAAACTGTAGAAATCTTACAACCATAAAATTTACTACTATGTTGAGCAAAGACCTTGCCAATATAATTGTATGCAATTTTCCGAGCCTCGAGCGAGTGAGCTTTCGATGCAATTATGTATGTATAGAAGCATCAATAGCGCTCATTATTGGCCTTCCAAACCTAAAGATATTTAATCTTTCACATTGTATTTTTACGGAAAATACCGGACCTGGTAGGTGGTGTATAATAGGAATGAGACCTGGGGACGAACTTGTACAAGCCGGCACTAAAAAGCTTGTCAGGTTTATGGTGTGTTGTTCGGACTGCACAATTTGCCAGGACGAATGGAAACACGCGAATAATCCAAACCGTTACGGGCTCGAGTTTCGTTATGTTAAGGAAGAACGGTGGAAAACAGATGAGATAAAAGAACTAGAGTTATGAACTTATAAAAACAAGACTGATATGATTTACATTTTAGTGTTATAACGTGTTGTGTAAATCTATAATGTTATTGGTTATGTTTCTTATTCAATATTATTTATGTATAATGATTTATTTTATACATTTACTTTATTATTAATTGTGATTATATATTAATATATTTTCCAGTTTTGTAAAATAAATTCTTTGTATGAAATAAACAAATTGAGAATCTCCTTCATTTTTTCTAATTTTTACAAACTGAATACATTACATTTTAAATTTTTATTTAGTTATACTATAGAACTGATATTTTCTTAGCATAGTTTATATTTCTATGTTATTTATTTTAGTATATTGTGGGATTTTATAAGTAAATAAATTATAATAATACTATATTATTAATTATGAAATCAATCGCTGCACTAATTTAAAAATATTTTAATATTTTATAAAGATTCTGTTAAAAAGTTTCCAGCATATTTTGTTATAAGTAAAATTAAAATTAAAATTTACAGGTCAAATTTATTTGTTAATATCTATATAAATTATAAGAATTTTTAGAAATGATATATATTAAATAAATTAACTTAAATAACTAATTGATGAAATAGACCTAGTATGAATTTTTTATGGTATTTCTTTTACTAAAGAAGATATATAATATAATTATAAAATTTGAAAAATAGCATACACTTTTATTTTATTTTTTTATAATAAAAGTTTATTTAAATTAATGTATAATAGTATATATTATTAATTACGAAATTAATCAATGGTATTGATTTAAATAAAATATTTTAAAATTTTAGAAAGATTTTGTTAGATTTTTTCTCAATATTTTGTTATAACTAAAAATAAAATTTAAATTTACAGTTAAAATTGATTTATTATTAATATCTTTATATATTAATAGATTAATGTAAATAATAATATAAATGTAATTAATGAAATGGATCTAATAAGGTTAGTATGACTTTTTTATGGTAGATAAAAATGGTACTTTTCTTTTAATAGATAAGATTCAAAACTAAAATAACCAAAATCTCTTAAAAGTTATTGATTTTTAACTAATCCTAGAAAAATATATTAGAAGCTAGATACCTATGTACAAACATATATTAAATATTTTCAAAATAGAAAACAATATAAAATATAACTCATTTCAAACATAATTTAGAGATTTTGAATTAGCATATCTAAACAAAATACTATCACAATTATCATATGCATTAATGATGTTTGGATTTTAAATGTTGATATTTTTTTATAAATTAAAGTACCCACACCCTAAAAATATCCTACATCATTTGGTTGGATCAAACACCCTTCAACAATTCAGAATTGTGATAAAAGTAAGTGACTATAGTAATCTCGAGTCAAATATTCTTTGTATACACTTACTCCGTTGTAATTAATGGAAAATCAAGAGGGATCAGAAAATGTTCCAAGATGGGAAAATATGAATAAAGACATACTTTCAAACATTTTTAAGAAGCTCGACGTAGTAGACGTTATCATGGGAGCATCACGAGTGTGCATCACATGGTTCCTTGCCTCTCACAACAAAACTATATGGAACACCATCAAACTCAACGATCTTGATTCAATCATTTTGGATAACCCTTTCAGCCCTAATCTTTAGGCTAGTGGTAGCCGATACCAGCTCAGGAAGAGCTTAACTGAAATCAACAAATTCGCCCGTACTGTCCCGAATTCTTTTTTCTTCAACGTATATTGCAGTGTCGCAGAAGAGGAGCTTGCGATCATTTCTAATGGGCACGCAAAACTATGCTAGTTCTTGTATTTCACTTCACTTTTGAGCTAGCTTTACATAGCATAAAAATCTGATATAAATCTTATTCTCCCTTTTTATAAGGATGCCGAACATCCAAAAACTTGCGTTACCAATGTGGACATCTCTAAATATAAATTCAATTCAGTCAGCCTTTAGTAAATGGCAGAATCTTCAAACGTTGATTATTCACCCATTTATATCAATGACGACGACGGTACGTGAAGTCTCCAGCGTTGAGCTTCAAGCCATCGGAGAAAACTGTAGAAATCTTACAACCATAAAATTTACTACTATGTTGAGCAAAGACCTTGCCAATATAATTGTATGCAATTTTCCGAGCCTCGAGCGAGTGAGCTTTCGATGCAATTATGCATGTATAGAAGCATCAATAGCGCTCATTATTGGCCTTCCAAACCTAAAGATATTTAATCTTTCACATTGTATTTTTACGGAAAATACCGGACCTGGTAGGCAGAGCCGGTCCTGAGTTTGTAGGGGCCCTATTTGAAATTATAAAAAGAAATTAATTTAATTTTTAAAAAAAAAATGTAAATTTTTAAAACAAAAATTTGGTCTAAAATTTATTTTCTTTATAGAAAAATTAAAGTTGTAAGTTTTAATTCATATTTTAATTAATTTAATAGCAACAATATTGTATATTTAATACTTATATTACTATATTAATGTGTATATTATATGTATATTAACTTTTTTTTAAATGTGGGGCCCCATAAAGTAGGGGGCCCCATTCAAATGTTTTGTAAAACTACCTTCAAGCCCGGCTCTGCTGGTAGGTCGTGTATAATAGGAATGAGACCTAGGGACGAACTTGTACAAGCCGGCACTAAAAAGCTTGTCAGGTTTATGGTGTGTTGTTCGGACTGCACAATTTGCCAGGACGTATGGAAACACGCGAATAATCCAAACCGTTACGGGCTCGAGTTTCGTTATGTTAAGGAAGAACGGTGGAAAACAGATGAGATAAAAGAACTAGAGTTATGAACTTATAAAAACAAGACTGTTATATAAACTATATTTAAAATATAGACATTTAAAATCCAAACATCATTAATGCATATCTATTTTTTTTTTTTTAGTGTTTCAAAAAAAAAAATGCCTCACGTGCTGCTTGTTATAGTGCTAGCACTAATAAGAGAGCGTGCCATCTGGCACGTACGGTAACATTGATTAAACAATTTCAACAAAATTTGGATCAAACCGAATGTTATGAAACTAAACAGAATTGAAAGTAAATAGAACTAGATTTTTCACCCGCACATCCGTACGGGTAGATTTTCATTTAATAAATATATAACGGATACTATCGTAAATTTTAAATGATATGATTTACATTTTAGTGTTATAACGTGTTGTGTAAATCTATAATGTTATTGGTTATGTTTCTTATTCAATATTATTAATGTATAATGATTTGTTTTATACATTTATTTTATTATTAATTGTGATTATATATTAATATATTTTCCAGTTTTGTAAAATAAATTCTTAGTATGAAATAAACAAATTGAGAATCTCCTTCATTTTTTCTAATTTTTACAAACTGAATACATTACATTTTAAATTTTTATTTAGTTATACTATAGAACTGATATTTTCTTAGCATAGTTTATATTTCTATGTTATTTATTTTAGTATATTGTGGGATTTTATAAGTAAATAAATTATAATAATACTATATTATTAATTATGAAATCAATCGCTGCACTAATTTAAAAATATTTTAATATTTTATAAAGATTCTGTTAAAAAATTTCCAACATATTTTGTTATAAGTAAAATAAAAATTAAAATTTACAGGTAAAATTTATTTATTAATATCTATATAAATTATAAGAATTTTTAGAAATGATATATATTAAATAAATTAACTTAAATAACTTATTGATGAAATAGACCTAGTATGAATTTTTTATGGTATTTCTTTTACTAAAGAAGATATATAATATAATTATAAAATTTGAAAAATAGCATACACTTTTATTTTATTTTTTTATAATAAAAGTTTATTTAAATTAATGTATAATAGTATATATTATTAATTACGAAATTAATCAATGGTATTGATTTAAATAAAATATTTTAAAATTTTAGAAAGATTTTGTTAGATTTTTTCTCAATATTTTGTTATAACTAAAAATAAAATTTAAATTTACAGTTAAAATTGATTTATTATTAATATCTTTATATATTAATAGATTAATGTAAATAATTAAATAAATGTAATTAATGAAATGGATCTAATAAGGTTAGTATGACTTTTTTATGGTAGATAAAAATGGTAATTTTCTTTTAATAGATAAGATTCAAAACTAAAATAACCAAAATCTCTTAAAAGTTATTGATTTTTAACTAATCCTAGAAAAATATATTAGAAGCTAGATACCTATGTACAAACATTTATTAAATATTTTCAAAATAGAAAACAATATAAAATATAACTAATTTCAAACATAATTTAGAGATTTTGAATTAGCATATCTAAACAAAATACTATCACAATTATCATATGCATTAATGATGTTTGGATTTTAAATGTCTATATTTTTTTATAAATTAAAGTACCCACACCCTATAAATATCCTACATCATTTGGTTGGATCAAACACCCTTCAACAATTCAGAATTGTGATAAAAGTAAGTGACTATAGTAATCTCGAGTCAAATATTCTTTGTATACACTTACTCCGTTGTAATTAATGGAAAATCAAGAGGGATCAGAAAATGTTCCAAGATGGGAAAATATGAATAAAGACATACTTTCAAACATTTTTAAGAAGCTCGACGTAGTAGACGTTATCATGGGAGCATCACGAGTGTGCATCACATGGTTCCTTGCCTCTCACAACAAAACTATATGGAACACCATCAAACTCAACGATCTTGATTCAATCATTTTGGATAACCCTTTCAGCCCTAATCTTTAGGCTAGTGGTAGCCGATACCAGCTCAGGAAGAGCTTAACCGAAATCAACAAATTCGCCCGTACTGTCCCGAATTCTTTTTTCTTCAACGTATATTGCAGTGTCGCAGAAGAGGAGCTTGCGATCATTTCTAATGGGCACGCAAAACTATGCTAGTTCTTGTATTTCACTTCACTTTTGAGCTAGCTTTACATAGCATAAAAATCTGATATAAATCTTATTCTCCCTTTTTATAAGGATGCCGAACATCCAAAAACTTGCGTTACCAATGTGGACATCTCTAAATATAAATTCAATTCAGTCAGCCTTTAGTAAATGGCAGAATCTTCAAACGTTGATTATTCACCCATTTATATCAATGACGACGACGGTACGTGAAGTCTCCAGCGTTGAGCTTCAAGCCATCGGAGAAAACTGTAGAAATCTTACAACCATAAAATTTACTACTATGTTGAGCAAAGACCTTGCCAATATAATTGTATGCAATTTTCCGAGCCTCGAGCGAGTGAGCTTTCGATGCAATTATGCATGTATAGAAGCATCAATAGCGCTCATTATTGGCCTTCCAAACCTAAAGATATTTAATCTTTCACATTGTATTTTTACGGAAAATACCGGACCTGGTAGGCAGAGCCGGTCCTGAGTTTGTAGGGGCCCTATTTGAAATTATAAAAAGAAATTAATTTAATTTTTTAAAAAAAAATGTAAATTTTTAAAACAAAAATTTGGTCTAAAATTTATTTTCTTTATAGAAAAATTAAAGTTGTAAGTTTTAATTCATATTTTAATTAATTTAATAGCAACAATATTGTATATTTAATACTTATATTACTATATTAATGTGTATATTATATGTATATTAACTTTTTTTTAAATGTGGGGCCCCATAAAGTAGGGGGCCCCATTCAAATGTTTTGTAAAACTACCTTCAAGCCCGGCTCTGCTGGTAGGTCGTGTATAATAGGAATGAGACCTAGGGACGAACTTGTACAAGCCGGCACTAAAAAGCTTGTCAGGTTTATGGTGTGTTGTTCGGACTGCACAATTTGCCAGGACGTATGGAAACACGCGAATAATCCAAACCGTTACGGGCTCGAGTTTCGTTATGTTAAGGAAGAACGGTGGAAAACAGATGAGATAAAAGAACTAGAGTTATGAACTTATAAAAACAAGACTGTTATATAAACTATATTTAAAATATAGACATTTAAAATCCAAACATCATTAATGCATATCTATTTTTTTTTTTTTAGTGTTTCAAAAAAAAAAATGCCTCACGTGCTGCTTGTTATAGTGCTAGCACTAATAAGAGAGCGTGCCATCTGGCACGTACGGTAACATTGATTAAACAATTTCAACAAAATTTGGATCAAACCGAATGTTATGAAACTAAACATAATTGAAAGTAAATAGAACTAGATTTTTCACCCGCACATCCGTACGGGTAGATTTTCATTTAATAAATATATAACGGATACTATCGTAAATTTTAAATGATATGATTTACATTTTAGTGTTATAACGTGTTGTGTAAATCTATAATGTTATTGGTTATGTTTCTTATTCAATATTATTAATGTATAATGATTTGTTTTATACATTTATTTTATTATTAATTGTGATTATATATTAATATATTTTCCAGTTTTGTAAAATAAATTCTTAGTATGAAATAAACAAATTGAGAATCTCCTTCATTTTTTCTAATTTTTACAAACTGAATACATTACATTTTAAATTTTTATTTAGTTATACTATAGAACTGATATTTTCTTAGCATAGTTTATATTTCTATGTTATTTATTTTAGTATATTGTGGGATTTTATAAGTAAATAAATTATAATAATACTATATTATTAATTATGAAATCAATCGCTGCACTAATTTAAAAATATTTTAATATTTTATAAAGATTCTGTTAAAAAATTTCCAACATATTTTGTTATAAGTAAAATAAAAATTAAAATTTACAGGTAAAATTTATTTATTAATATCTATATAAATTATAAGAATTTTTAGAAATGATATATATTAAATAAATTAACTTAAATAACTTATTGATGAAATAGACCTAGTATGAATTTTTTATGGTATTTCTTTTACTAAAGAAGATATATAATATAATTATAAAATTTGAAAAATAGCATACACTTTTATTTTATTTTTTATAATAAAAGTTTATTTAAATTAATGTATAATAGTATATATTATTAATTACGAAATTAATCAATGGTATTGATTTAAATAAAATATTTTAAAATTTTAGAAAGATTTTGTTAGATTTTTTCTCAATATTTTGTTATAACTAAAAATAAAATTTAAATTTACAGTTAAAATTGATTTATTATTAATATCTTTATATATTAATAGATTAATGTAAATAATTAAATAAATGTAATTAATGAAATGGATCTAATAAGGTTAGTATGACTTTTTTATGGTAGATAAAAATGGTAATTTTCTTTTAATAGATAAGATTCAAAACTAAAATAACCAAAATCTCTTAAAAGTTATTGATTTTTAACTAATCCTAGAAAAATATATTAGAAGCTAGATACCTATGTACAAACATTTATTAAATATTTTCAAAATAGAAAACAATATAAAATATAACTAATTTCAAACATAATTTAGAGATTTTGAATTAGCATATCTAAACAAAATACTATCACAATTATCATATGCATTAATGATGTTTGGATTTTAAATGTCTATATTTTTTTATAAATTAAAGTACCCACACCCTATAAATATCCTACATCATTTGGTTGGATCAAACACCCTTCAACAATTCAGAATTGTGATAAAAGTAAGTGACTATAGTAATCTCGAGTCAAATATTCTTTGTATACACTTACTCCGTTGTAATTAATGGAAAATCAAGAGGGATCAGAAAATGTTCCAAGATGGGAAAATATGAATAAAGACATACTTTCAAACATTTTTAAGAAGCTCGACGTAGTAGACGTTATCATGGGAGCATCACGAGTGTGCATCACATGGTTCCTTGCCTCTCACAACAAAACTATATGGAACACCATCAAACTCAACGATCTTGATTCAATCATTTTGGATAACCCTTTCAGCCCTAATCTTTAGGCTAGTGGTAGCCGATACCAGCTCAGGAAGAGCTTAACCGAAATCAACAAATTCGCCCGTACTGTCCCGAATTCTTTTTTCTTCAACGTATATTGCAGTGTCGCAGAAGAGGAGCTTGCGATCATTTCTAATGGGCACGCAAAACTATGCTAGTTCTTGTATTTCACTTCACTTTTGAGCTAGCTTTACATAGCATAAAAATCTGATATAAATCTTATTCTCCCTTTTTATAAGGATGCCGAACATCCAAAAACTTGCGTTACCAATGTGGACATCTCTAAATATAAATTCAATTCAGTCAGCCTTTAGTAAATGGCAGAATCTTCAAACGTTGATTATTCACCCATTTATATCAATGACGACGACGGTACGTGAAGTCTCCAGCGTTGAGTTTCAAGCCATCGGAGAAAACTGTAGAAATCTTACAACCATAAAATTTACTACTATGTTGAGCAAAGACCTTGCCAATATAATTGTATGCAATTTTCCGAGCCTCGAGCGAGTGAGCTTTCGATGCAATTATGCATGTATAGAAGCATCAATATCACTCATTATTGGCCTTCCAAACCTAAAGATATTTAATCTTTCACATTGTATTTTTACGCAAAATACCGGACCTGGTAGGTCGTGTATAATAGGAATGAGACCTAGGGACGAACTTGTACAAGCCGGCACTAAAAAGCTTGTCAGGTTTATGGTGTGTTGTTCGGACTGCACAATTTGCCAGGACGTATGGAAACACGCGAATAATCCAAACCGTTACGGGCTCGAGTTTCGTTATGTTAAGGAAGAACGGTGGAAAACAGATGAGATAAAAGAACTAGAGTTATGAACTTATAAAAACAAGACTGTTATATAAATATCTATTTTAAAATTTTATACTTTTATTTGCACAATGGAAATTATGTAATTTCTTATAATATATAACTTATATATAATAATAATTTATATTTTCAATGATTTTTTTTTTGTCATCAACTTAAAAACGGATTCATACTGACTCCGTAAAACACATCGGTAATTCCACATCTATGTGAACAACGAAAGACGGTTGAATCCTGGCACTTCGTGCTAGACTATCCGCCTTTAAATTCTTTGCTCGTGGTCAATGATAATTACTTTATTCGATGATAATTACTTTATTAGAGTTAACTTAAAGATAATTATAACCCCTTCATGGTCGGTAAAAAAAATATATTTTACTTTCCCTATTGTTTCCTGAAAATTTTACACCCAAGGATACTTTATGAGTTTCCAATTACACTTGGAGACACATTGAACTTTCCACACACATTCTATGTGTCTAAAGACTCTAATGTCCTAAGACCAAATTTCACTTTTTCTTTTCTCTTCTTTTCTAATTTATTACGGAAGTTCATCATCTCTCCTAATTTTGTTCTTGTAACCCTCTCTCATCATTCCATTTTACTTTCCCAAATGTTCAGATCCTAATCCAAATCGATGAGTGTGATGAAACAAACCTTGTAAATAAATCAATTGTGATAAGCTTGGGATTTACCGTGGATAAGCTACCATGGCTATTACTAGAAGCAGATTCAAGCTTTCTGGGCTTGAACAGAGGAGATTTGGAGAGTTTAATGAAGTCACAGAGGAGAGTGAATTCCAAAATCCAGCTCCGGTGACTAAGGCAATTAATCCGTCAAGAAGATTTGAATTGAGACTGAAGTTGAGAGCAGTGAGCTTTTGAAGTTTCAGCGGAGATCTGGGATTGTGGTTGAGTGACTTGAGTCGCTGAGGAGATCTGAGTTCTGATGAAATAATTATGATGACTTACGAAGGTGGTTATGGATATGAAGATGGTGGATACTAAGGTGGTTGCTCGAGATGAGGAGATGGTGGTTGACACCAGAGTAGAGGTTATGGTGGTTATGGATACAGAGGCGATGGATACGAAAGTGGATACAAAGGTGGAGACTATGGTGACGATAGATACCGTAAATGAGGTTGTATGGTTATGGATATGAAGTTCGTGGTTACTGACTTGAAAACATCACGCTTGTCCATACATCCCCTTCCCAAACATTATGTATGCTTTTGTAATATATGCGGTTTCTAGGTCTGTTATATTATCAAACATTATGTATGCTTATCAAGTTAAGATATTTGAACTATTCACTGTATCACATCCATACTATATGTGCTAGAAACTTTGTATCTTTTGTACCCTAACCACAAGAATCACGTCCACAACAATAACAATGCCTTCTAACATACACGTGTAACCACTATTTCCTATTCACGACTTTGTAACCACCATATCCTAGCAAAACGCACCGTTGAATTTATTAATATAAAAAGAAATAACTAATTAAATCGTTGCTTCCTTCTAAATTTTTAGACGGGGGCATTTTGGTCTCGAATCTACCAAGTTGTACAAGTAAAGTGTGTTAAAACCATAATCTTTCACTGCAAAGAAAAGACGAAATATGTCTTTTTATGTAACCTTCTCTTGCTTCCTCTCTGTGTTGTTGGTTGCGGTTTGTAACGAGTACGAATTTTTCCATTTGATTTGACACGTTCCAATGAAGTAGTATCGACTATATCGAACAAGATCAATGATTTATCTCGGAAGTAAGTCGATATACCCACACATAAATGCTAAGTTCACAAAGCAATAGTTCTTTTATTTTTTTTAATCACACATTGACAAGAACGAGAGTTTAATACATAGATACACCACCACCTCCTTCTGATCATTATACTTTTGTTGCAACTCCACAAAACTTAACCCCCCCCCCCCCCCCCCCCCCCCCCCATCTTCTACATCTGCGAGAACAAGTGGGGATTTAGCACAAAGTTTCTTGAAAGTGTGTGGATATATAAAGCTCACAAATAAAGAAAGATGGATCACCTCTTGAGAGTAAAGATTATGGAACCTGCGGCGATTTTTCATTTCCTGAGCGCATCTGATGAGAAAGTCCCATCTGTTCAGTAAGATGGTTCATTTGTTGATTGTTGCCCAACACATTCCTCAGGTTACGTTGTAATTCTAGCTGCTCCATTATTAACTCATTGTCCACTGACCTTGACACTAGCTCATCTGTGATGCCAATCCCTGGAGACTCACTAAAGAACTGTTCCCACAATGAATCTCCACCTCCAGGAAGCAACTCATTTATGGTGCCATCACTTCCTAATATCATTGACTCATCCAAAACAGCCATCATTGGATCCAAACACTCTCCATTGTCTGTCTCGCATCCAACTAGATTCGAGATAGAATGTGACCTATGGTGTAAATGTTCCCAATTTCTTATTGGATCCGGCCGCTATTATTTTAACGTTTTTCTCTTCTGCTTTTTGCTCTGTTACTGCTTGCCACTGTGGAAGACCAAACCTAAAAAGATTAAATATTTTCCAATACAATTTAGAAAAAAAAAAAAGAAGACTAAAGACCATATAACATTGTATTATTGGTCTAATTAACATGAACTAACAGCAAAGAAAAAACGAGATAACTATCAGTATAATTGTCTACTATCGATCGAATGTTTGTTTTTATTACATACTGTATCAGAATACTCTTTTTATATTTGTACATAACATTGTTCCTTTGGGAAGAGGCACGTGAACAGAGCCGGACCTGAGTTATTAGGTATTCGAAAATATACATATAATATATAAGTATTGCACATCATTTTTATAATATAAAAAATGATTATTAAATATTTTCAAATAAAAACAGTTGAATTTGTTGGGATCAAACAAATAATAAAAAGGGAATAAGAGCATTAAGTGAGGACGTCCACGTCAGCTTGGAAGGAAAATAGCTTTTTGCCATGTCACATACGGATTTGGATATTGTTGGGCTTCACTTTTTTTTTACGAGCCCGCATGTTAATCTGAATGGTCCACAAAGCCCATTTTATTGAAAGCATCATGACTTCTGAATGATATATGCGCCTCCTCCTCCTCCTCCCTCCTCCTCCTCCTACGCTTCCTCTTATTGTGTGGCGCCATCTTCATCTCCCGTGCACCATCGGCGCATTATCCTACCTCACCGTCGACTGTCGTTACACTAACGGAAGCAGCTTCGATCCTCATCTCGATCCATATTCACTCGACGAAGAGATCTCTCTTCGCATCGTGATGTCGAAAGCTTGTGTATACACTGATGTGAACATGATCCGTCCTAAAGAGTATTGGAATTATGAGTCTCTCAATGTTGAGTGGGGGTAAGATCCAAAGTTCGAGTCTTTTTTGTGGAATTGATACGAAAGTTTTAGCCTTTATGGCTTTTGATATTTGATCTGTTTGAGGAGAAGTTGTTTGGTGTAGTTTCTGTATATGATAGGTAATGATGATGTTTTTGTTAAAAGGTTCAAGCGTTCTTCTTTGTGTTTGGTTTCTTTAGGGAGCAAGATGATTACGAGGTAGTGAGGAAAGTGGAGAGAGGCAAATACAGTGAGGTTTTTGAGGGGATTAACATGAACAGCAACGGGAAGTGCGTTATCAAGATCCTTAAGACTGTCAAGAAGAAGAAGGTTAGTGTCTTACATTACTTAAAGTTAGATAGGTTCTTTTGTGAATTGTTATTTATGTGATCCTTTTAACATATTAGAAGATAGATTAAGATACTTCAGAATCTCTGTGAAGGCCCAAACATTGTGAAGCTGCTCGATGTTGTCAGAGACGAACACTCAAAAACTCCAAGCTTGATATTTGAGTATGTTAACAGCATAGACTTTAAGGTTATGTATCCTACTTTGACTGACTATGACATCCGATACTACATCTATGAGCTGTTGAAGGTAGTTTTTGTGTAATCTCTTTACCATTCAGTGACTTACAACATATAAAGGTTAGTAATAACCTTGAAACTTTCTTGTGATATGATGCAGGCATTGGACTACTGCCACTCGCAAGGTATAATGCACAAAGATGTGAAGCCACACAATGTCATGATCGACCATGAGCTGGGAAAACTTCGCCTGATAGATTTGGGGTCTCGCTGAGTTTTATCATCCTGGAAAAGAGTTTGATCTGTTTGAGGAGAAGTTGTTTGGTGTAGTTCTGTATATGATAGGTAATGATGATGTTTTTGTTAAAAGGTTCAAGCGTTCTTCTTTGTGTTTGGTTTCTTTAGGGAGCAAGATGATTACGAGGTAGTGAGGAAAGTGGAGAGAGGCAAATACAGTGAGGTTTTTGAGGGGATTAACATGAACAGCAACGAGCAGTGCGTTATCAAGATCCTTAAGCCTGTCAAGAAGAAGAAGGTTAGTGTCTTACATTACTTAAAGTTAGATAGGTTCTTTTGTGAATTGTTATTTATGTGATCCTTTTAACATATTAGAAGAGAGATTAAGATACTTCAGAATCTCTATGGAGGCCCAAACATTGTGAAGCTGCTCGATGTTGTCAGAGACCAACACTCAAAAACTCCAAGCTTGATATTTGAGTATGTTAACAGCATAGACTTTAAGGTTATGTATCCTACTTTGACTGACTATGACATCCGATACTACATCTATGAGCTGTTGAAGGTAGTTTTTGTGTAATCCCTTTACCATTCAGTGACTTACAACATATAAAGGTTAGTAATAACCTTGAAACTTTCTTGTGATATGATGCAGGCATTGGACTACTGCCACTCGCAAGGTATAATGCACAGAGATGTGAAGCCACACAATGTCATGATCGACCATGAGCTGGGAAAACTTCGCCTGATAGATTGGGGGGTCTCGCTGAGTTTTATCATCCTGGAAAAGAGTATAACGTCCGTGTGGCCTCAAGGTTCTGTTATCTAATTTTTGAATTTTAATGTAAACATGTTACATTATACTGTCTTTATCAATAACTAAGCTCGATGAAATGTTACCTCTTCAATCAGGTACTTTAAGGGACCCGGACTTTGTGGATTTACAGGACTATGACTATTCCTTGGACATGTGGAGCCTTGGTTGCATGTTTGCTGGGATGGTGAGTACATTTGCTACATTTATATGATTATCTGCAGCATGTTTCATATATATATATATCGATGGTCATCTGATTTGCCTTATTATCTTCCCTTGTAGATATTCCGCAAGGAACCTTTCTTCTATGGCTATGACAACTAGGATCAGCTTGTCAAAATTGCCAAGGTAATTGGAGGGCATCAAGTGTTTTTCCACATCTAAAGAGTATTTGTTTGACTCTTGACTCAGGTCCTTGGAACTGATGAATTGAATGCATATCTGAACAAGTATCAGTTACAACTTGACGCTCAATTAGAGGCACTTTTATTCTTACCAAGAAACTTGAGAATTTTGAGAATTGTTTCAAATCATATCATTCATTCAGCTGAAACGCAGGTTCCTTCTGTAGCATTATATACTACACTTCATCTAGAAAGTTTGTTTCTAAAACAAAATTAACCGGCCTGGGGATGTTTGATATGATTTCTACAAATTATATATATATATATATATATATATATATATATCTACATTGTTGTTAATGTTGTAGCAACTCTTTGTGAAAAACCTAGAGCCATTTGTGAATTCGACTGAAAGTGAACGATGACGGTCATGATGCATTGTGGCTAGAGAAACAATGTCTGCTCATTAGCCAAGCCAACTCCTGGCCCTGGGTCCTGGGCATACCGCCTCGAGCTTTCTCTTAGCCTCACATGACGCTTACGGTTACAGGTGATCTCATAGCCTCTTACGCTTACAGTTAATCATGCGCTTTTGATAGGTTCAAGAAGTCATATTATAGAAGAAGGAAGGGAAAGGAAGTCGTGGAGGAAGAAGAATGAAGATAAGAGATGTTTGAATAAAGAGTCAAGGAGAACCTTCTGAGATAACGAGAGTCTTTACAGCTTTACTTAGTAGCATATAAACAATACTCATATTCAATTTATGCTTTATGCTTGATGTTGTCAGTTAGAGACGTAATGAGTCTTTGCTCCTCAGTCGTTATGAGACTGGTGGATTTGTGCTAAGTTCGTCATGAGAGCTTAGTTCGATTCACACTCAAGTTGTATCTTTCATTCTCATTCTTAATACAAATCAGTACTATTCAGATTACATAGATCTATAGTCTATCCTTGGTGCGGCGAAAATGGATCAAACTACCGCGAAGAGACGAAATGGTGGAAACGCGAAACGGAGGAGATCGGGAGAAGACGATATCCGCAGAGGCAGAGAAATCGATGAATCTCCATCAGATTCATGACGATATTGAGCTGGCGAAGCACAATTACGAGAAGTTAGCTCAGAACGATCGAGTGACGACGAAGAAGCTCGATTCGATGGAGAAGAAGATCGAGACGATGGCGATTTTTTCTACTTTAAGATTAAAAGCAATCGAGAAGCAGATGAACCATATCACTGATGTGGGAACAGAAATTTGCACTGTCGATTTCCGTCTAAATTAGGAAACTAGGAAAACCCTAATTTCACAGAGGTCTCGGAGATCTGTTAATACCACATGCTAAACAATCAGAACACAAGATATCAACGACAAAGTATAAAAATCGTAAGAAGAGAGCAAAATATATCTTATTCTGAATCTGTGTTTGAGCGTTACAACAAGGTATAAGCCTGGGCACGAGAGCTGTCGGCGAGATTCCTACTTCTAGCAACCCTAAGACGGCAAAACATAATTGAGTCGCAGCTCGAAATAACAAAAACGGAAATATGCCAAAATCGCTCTAAGTGCTAAGTTTGCTCTGAAAATATCTCTCTCCATGCCTCTCGCCTAGGACTCCTTGTATACTCGCTCCTAGGTCGGTTTACGCTTTTTCTCTTCTGCCCTTAAGCCGTCATAGCATAAAAATGGAGATATTTCATTTTTTCCGATCTTCGTAATTATCTTCAAATTTTCGTATTTATCCGCGGAAACTTAACATTTATCTTTTCTTGTGAACCAAGCGTAAACCATCACGCGGCTTACGGGCTGTTGGGTAAGAAACCGCAAGTTGGGCCTCGAGTCATTTTTTAGGTCGCTTTGGGCCGTCTTCTGACTCGAAGTGTTTATTATGACTTCTTTCGATAAAGAACGAACTTTCCGTGGTTTTTACCGTAAATTTTGATTGATTCCTTAGAATGACGGAAAACATGAAATGGGTTCGCTACGGTCTTCGGGATGCGCGCTCGGTCGCTACGTAGCGACCGGATAGCGACTGCAGGACTACTTCAACCTTTACCAATACCAAACCAAGTGTGGGATGATATCAACATGGATTTTATTGAAGGGTTGCCAACGTCGAATGGATTTAATGTCATTTTGATGGTGATAGATCGTCTCAGTAAGTTTGCTCACTTCATAAGCCTTAAACACTCGTTCACGGCTTTGGAGGTTGCGAAGAAGTTCGTTAATGAAGTGGTCAAGTTACATGGATTTCCAAGGAGCATTGTCTCTGCCGAGATTGCATTTTTCTGAGTTCTTTCTGGAGTGAGGTGTTTCGTTTGGTGGGAACAACACTGAAGTACAATACTGCTTTTCATCCTCAGACAGATGGATAATCTGAGGTGCTTAATCGTTGTCTGGAGACGTATTTGAGGTGTTTTTCATCGACACATCCAAGGTCTTGGCACTCTTATTTGGCATTATAACACAACTTACCATAAGTCCTTGAAGACAACACCATTTAAAGTGATCTATGGGAGAGATCCTCCTCCTCTATTGCCTTTTGAACCTGGATCCACTTCAAACTTTGAATTGGAAAGAACACTATTGGAACGTGATGAGGCTTTGGAAGCATTAAAACATACCTTATTGAGAGCTCAAGACATAATGAAACAACAAGCAGATAAGTCGAGAAGGGAAGTGGAGTTGTCAATGGGTGATATGGTATTTCTGAAGCTTCAGCCTTATCGTCAGAAGACAGTGTCTCGTCGTGTATGTCAGAAGTTAGCGGCAAAATTCTATGGACCGTATAAGGTGATTGAACGTATAGGGAAGACAGCGTATAAGCTTTTACTTCCTCCAGAGGCTCGTATTCACGCGGTTTTTCATATTTCTAAACTTAAACTGGCACTTGGTCCGCAAGAGTAGTGTAGTTTGTTGCCACCAGGATGTGTTACCATCGATGATGAAGTGTTTGAACCAGAGGACGTATTGGAGAAACGTTATAATTCGACAGGAGATTTGGAGTTGTTGGTCCAGTGGCAAGGGAAGTCAGCTCTTGAGAATTCTTGGTTGTTGTATGAAGAATTTAAAGCTCGTTTTCCGTCTTACCAGCTTGAGGGCAAGCTGGATTTCGTTGGGGAAGTATTGATAGGTTCAAGAAGTCATATTATAGAAGAAGAAAGGCAAAGGAAGTCGTGGAGGAAGAAGAATGAAGCTAAGAGATGTTTGAATAAAGAGTCAAGGAGAACCTTGTGAGACGACGAGAGTCTTTACAGCTTTACTTAGTAGTATATAAACAAGTACTCATATTCATTTTATGGTTTATGCTTGATGTTGTCAGTTAGAGACGTTATGAGTCTTTGCTCCTCAGTCGTTATGAGACTGGTGGATTTGTGCTAAGTTCGTCATGAGAGCTTAGTTCGATTCACACTCAAGTTGTATCTTTCATCCTCATTCTTAATACAAATCAGTACTATTCAGATTACATAGATCTATAGTCTATCAGCTTTTCACTGATGGCTTTCCAGGTCTGGGGTCAATGCATCACAACCTACACAATCATTCAAAACTTTGCTAGATCAATGTAATTTATGTCTATATACATTACTAAGTCCATATATATTTATTTCCACACAAGGATAAGCTTAAGAACCGTAAGAAAGCAATCATGAAACTGCAGACGAAGCAATGATGGAATAATGCTATGGTCACGACGGAAACTGTTGGCAATGACATTAGATATGACAGATCCAGCGTGGTAACATGACTGGCTTTAGAACCCAAGCTGGAGTTGCCCAAAAGCAGAGGCAAAAAGTTGTGATTTCCCTCATTTCCTAAAATGCATGTTTCAGTTCAAATCAGTACGGTATACGTATATGTAGTAGCTATGCTTTAACAAATGCTTCCGTAGAAATGTTATAAATCATCCACTAGTACAAATCTTCTTCATAGCTATGGTAGTGCCTAGGCTTGCGACTTTGGTTTCTACGGATACTTCGGTTTGGTTAGTACCGTTCTTCGGTTATTTCGGATTGAGGAAAAGCTTCTGAATTGAACCGAATAAATCATTGATTCGGTTCGGTTCGGAGTCGGTTGCTTCGGTTTATGGTTTTGGTTGCCGAAGTTTTGGTAACGGTGTTACTCTGTCGATGAAGAATGAATCAGAACCTAATTTTATCAAGCGAAACAGAGAAGAAGAAAAGTGAAAGGAGAATAGTTATACCTATTAACTAAAGCAGGGAAGAAATGAATCAAATGAGGAAAACCAATCAAGAAATGAAAACGAAATGGGAGAAGAAAACGAAGCAGAGATAGATGTAAAGGGAGATGAGATGGTGAAGAAGAAGATGGGATGAGGTGGTGAAAGGATAAAAATACGACGAGATGGTGAAACGAAGAAGACGGGATGAGATGGGGAAACGAAGAAGATTAGGTTTTGACGCCTAAGACGAAGAGTAAAGGTATTGTTTTTTTTTTTTTTAATTTGATTAACCGTTCGGTTTTAGTGAACCGAACCGAATTAACCGATAACCGATTATGATTTTAAATTTTACCGATCGGTTTCATGCTCTTAACTAAAACTAAACCGAATTTCCCAAACTTCGGTTCGATTCGGTTCGGTTCGGTTCGGAGAGTTCGGTTCGATTTGGTTTAAAATCCCAGGTCTAGTAGTGCCACTACAAAACCGTTGCTAATTTAAAAAAAGCCACGAAATAACCACGTTTAACCATGCTTTTAAAAAAAATAGCCACGGGCTAGCCACGAAAAAATGTTGTCGCTACCATAGCCACGTTTTAGCCATGAAAAATCCCAAACATATACCCTAAACTTAAACTTATCTACAAAACAATAAATCTAATTAAAATTTTATCTATGTTACCTAAGTCTAATATCCAACATTTCTTTATACCATACACAATTTTTAAAAACATTAACCTCATACCATATATCTAAACCTTATCACTTTAACACACCAAACTCTAATTTCACAACTCCATATTATAAAATTCACTTTACACACTTATTATTTTCAAACTTCATCCTCAAATTCATATTCCAAACCTTATCACAAACATTAAATTTTAAATCAAACCTTTTAATACATGTATACTTCAAGTTTTAAACTTAAATTCAAAATCTAATATTTTCAAAATTTAATTTCAGATCTTAAATATAAATCCCAAACACTATAACTAAACCCTATCTCTTAATCTAAATCTTATACCCCAATTCATAATCTATCCATATCAAATATTAACATTATGATTTAATTACAAATAAAAATACTAGTTGCAAACACACAAAAAAATTAAATTAAAACGTGTCTGAATATCTTTTTTTGGTTCAACTGTCTGAATATCATAAACACAATAAGAAGGGAGACATTTTTATGTGTTGTCGTGTACTCACTCCCATGTGCTTTCCCATTGGCTGATAAGAAAATGCAAAAAAGAAGATAAATATATGATTGGTCGATAAAGAAAGACTTGGATTGACTGAAACTATTTCAACCGTTGATTGTAACATCCATCTAATGGACACAATCATTTGCGTTTCTTTCTTCTTCCTTTTTTTCTCTTTTCCTCTCTCCTTCCTCTGAGTTTTCTTCTTTCATTCTACTCATTCTCTGTAACAATCGACCAGTGGCGGAGCTAGACCAAAGTTCCACATGGGTCATAATTCAATTATTATAGATAAAAAATAACATATATGAGAGTTGAACCCATGACATGTGGGTCAAACTTAGATATTTTGACCAATTTACCACAGAAACAACATTGTAAAAACATAAAACTTAATATTTATAGGTTTCACATGGGTCAATTGACCACCCTCTCGCCAAGGTGGCTCCGCCACTGCAATCGACTCATGGCTTCACCTTCTCATCGGTTTTACCTACTCACCATCACCACCGCCCACCAGGCCACCTCTCTTCGTCTTCCTATTCTCTGCTTTCACCTCCGCTATTTCTAATTGATTTGTTTTGTTTTTTTTTTTAGGCTACTTCAAGGAGAAGGTAGGTGACGGAGCAGAAACTTGACGGCGGTGGATAAGAGATCTTGACAGTGAAGAAGACGACGCAGGGGAAGCTCCACAGCTTTTTTGGCGGAGGAAGGCGGTGGTTGACGGAGGAGGACGGTGGTTGAACCTGACGGCATATATACATATATGGATGTATTTACTTATGTATGTATCTTTGTAATATATACTTTGTTTTTTTAGAACTCTCGCATGTTACCAATTTTTCTTTAGGCAATTGTCAATAATAGCACCTTTTAAGTTTTTGTCTCAAAAATAGCACTAGAAAGTCATAAAAATAACATTCACTAAACGATAAAATATCATAATGCCTTTGGTTTAAAATTAAATAAACAAACAAAAATAAATAAAAACAAATAAAACAAAAATAAAAAATTGAAAAAAAGAATTTTTTTTATAGTTTCAGATTCGAAATTTTTTATAAATTTTTTTTAAAAAATTTTTTTTTGATTTTTTTTTTAATTTTTATTTTTCAAATTTTTTTTATAATTCAAAAATACTTTTTGAAACTGTTTTTTTAATTTTTTTTTATAAAATTTTAAACCCTAATTCCAAAACCTCATCCCTTAACTCTAAATCCTAAGGTTTGGATTAATTAACCCAAGGAGTATAAGTGTATATTTACCTCTTTAATGGAACCTATTTTTGTGACTTTGAGCCTTGAGTGCTAGTTTGAGAACAAAAACTTGGTTTGGTGCTATCCTAGTCTTTTTCTCTTCTTCTTTCTCTCTCACCTCCCCGTATCTCTCTCTCAAGCCAAAACAAATTTTAATCTTTCACCGGCGTTCGGCGGCGCGTCCGAGCGTGTGCCGACGCCGGTGGCCCTTCTCCTCCCTTGCTTGTCTTCTCTTTGCCTCTGCATCGCCTTCTTCCTCTCCTCCGGTTATGCGTGTGGCTCTGGCTTAGGGTTCCACTCCGTTGACAGCTCCGCTCGAGAGGGGTGAGTCGCAGGTGGTGGTTCAGCTATCTCTGGAGTTGCAGCGAGGTCGTGGTGGTTGCAGGTTGAAGCAGTGGTCGGCTTTTTGGGCTCTGGAGCAGATCTATTTTCCCTTTTGATCTCTCTCAGATCTCGTCGAGCGTGAGGGGGAGTGATGGTTGAATCTCAGTTCGGTTATGCGGCTTTCCTGCCGTTCGTCTGGTGGTTCTCCGGCTGCGGTTATTGGTGTCTCCGGTTCTCTGCGGGTCGTTGAGAACAGGTCCCTTTATTCCGTAGTCTAGTGTGCTCCGGAGGTTTCTACTAACTCGGTGGCGAGTCGTGGGTGGTAACACGCAGGCGGTGATGGTGTTCCGCTCAACTCCGGCTCGTGTAGGCGTCCAAGATGTTTTGACAGAGGTCGTCTATGGCCCCTCGGTGGCTTCTTGAGGCGCATCCTCACCACTAATCTCCTCTTCACGGCTGTGTTCCTGTCTATTCAAGTGAAGGCCTCGGCTTTCTCTTTGATCTTGTCTCGATTGTAATTGCTCTGGCTCCGCTGACACCGGCGTCGGGTTCTCTCAGTCTGGTAAATTAGCTTTCAGTTCCTGAAGGCGTCAAAGGGCGAGACGGTTCTCCGGTTGTCATTGATCGTCTCGGTGTCTCCTTTGGCCCCGCTCACATCCCGGCTCCACGGTGTTTCACTTGATTCCTGTGGTGGTGTGTTGGACTTTACCGTGCAGGTTTTAGCGGCTGGCGGGTTCCCAGCATCGATGATATTGGCCCGTTTCTTGCTTGGGGTCAGCAGAGTCTTGTGCTTTGCTTGGTTCGTCTGTTTGTGTATTTGTTGCGGTGGGATCTTTTCTCTTAGCAGGGTCTCTTTACCGGCTTATTATTTATGGGAGGCTGCGCCTGGACTCTGGTCACAGAAGCTCTAAGGTATGTTTATCGGGCTCTATTGCTCGTTCGAACTTCATGGACTACAAAGGCTACGGTGAGGAGGAGAGTGGGAAGCTTTTAGCTCCTAACTGGATTAACCTGGGAAAGGTAGTGATGACGAAAGAACCCGGAGTTGCTTCCACAACTTGGCTGTGTAGTTCGAATAGTTAGATCGGCTAATTTCAGTGTTGTACCGAATTTTGCTTGAATCCGAACTGTAACCTTTGTAATGATGCCCTTTCGGGAAGAATTAATAAAAATGCACTTCTTTTCGGGGAAAAAAAATATATACTTTGTTTTTTAAATTATAAATAATTAGTTTAATAAAAAATTTTGTTTTTTATTTTGTTATAGGTACGGTTAAATAGGGGTGAAATCGTGGCTATGTGTAGCTACAATTAATTTGTGGCTAAACCGAAAATACAGTGGCAAAACTGTGGCGGTTAGCCACGAAAAGCCACGAGACTATAGCCACGGATTTTTTTTAGTTCAGAAGAGTGGCTATTTTTTTGTATAGCAACGATAATGTAGTGGCTATGCGACAGATTTTTACTAGTGATCTTTCCCACATCAAACACTGCTTATGTCCGACTTTGAATTCATTTTCAACAATTTGCGTGATATTGAAATGGTATATACCATATACCTTTTAATCTATTTCGAAAAGTGGGTCTTATTTAACGCCCACTTCGTAAAATATCCAATTGTTTCGGTTTATCTATTTAGTCCATTTCTAACCATGACACCACCAAAACAACAAATCTGATGTAATACTATCTCTAATAAAATACCTAAAACATCATTCCACTAAATTTGATGTAGTATGAACAATATTATACCAAATTTAGTGTAACACAATTTATCACATCAAATATTAAAATAATGTAGTCTATTACTTTTTATTTAATTATAGATATATTAATTTTATTAATTATTTTTAGTTATACTATTTTTTTGTCGTCATTTTTAGTTATACCATTTTTTAAAAATTTTTGTATGTTTACATTACTATCATTAAACTATTATTATATTTATATTTTTTTAATTAATAATATAATTAAATGAGTATTACCAGTAACACTAAATTGTAACAGAAGAAAAATGCTTTATTTTTCATTTTAAAATGTATAAAATTTTTAATTTCGAATAATATTAAAAATAAATATAAATTAACTAAAAGAAAATAACAAATATAACTAAACAGAAAATAAATTGCCAAATTTTAATAAATAAATATAATTAAGCAATTACAAATAATTAATGTAATAAATTATCAAAATTAAAAAGTTAATAATATAAAATATTGTTTTGGTGTGATGGTTGGAGATGAAAAATAAAGTTTAACACCAAATTTTGTGTCATGGTTGGAAATGCCCTTAGTAATGTTGTGTTTTCTTTCTTTTTGTTTTGGATTATGACACTTCTTATTTTTGCATGATATACCTGCAAAATAGGTTTGTTTAGTTACAAAGAGAATTTGATTGAAAATTTATATTACTGGAGACAACATTAAGCAATATAAATTAAGTTTTTACATTTTAACATTTAGACAAAAAAAATTAAGTTTTTAACATTTTAAATAACCTTTCACACTAAATTATATGTTTAAAGATATGGTCTCTTTTCAACTATAAAGTAATATAATAACACTGCTTTCACAATTATCACACTGAGATATACCTTTAGAAACTGCACATTTTTAAAACTTAATTTTGGAAAACTAATACAGTATTGGCTGAAGGTACAAGTCTCAATGTTTAAGTCTTCAAGAACAATGGCAAAGACACGAATGTGAAACAGATTAAGTTTGTATAATTTGTGTTTGATGGTCATCTAGCCAAAAATAAAAATTTAAAGATCAACAGAATAACAATAAGTCATGGTTAAACTTAGAGGAAATTAGATAAAAGTACAATATTATTTATATGTCATATTGGTAATATTGATTCGTGTTCTCTATGCCACCCACAAACTAAATGGATAATTTCAAATAACTAACAATATATGTATTGTGGAAACAACGTCTAAAATATATATTTTTTGCTCATTCCAAATGAAATGAGCAAATGATAAAAAAAAGCAATATAACAAAATAAAAAAATATGTTAATATTATATTTTTATTACAATAATTCATAATCAGGGACGGCCCATACCCAGTAGATGCTCCATTACAATTTACAAAATGTGCTCTTTTTCTTTTGTAAAAAAAATTGAATATTTTATAAAAAAAAATTAAACCAAAAGAAGACAACAAAATTTTTGAGCGTCGCCTACTCTGCTTGTGCCATGGACCGGATCTGTTCATGTTATATTTATCAAATTTTGTTTTACTCAATTCAATATTGGACTACCAAACATGTTCAAAATGGTGTAGTCTTAAACCAACATTCAATAATACTTTAAATTCATGATTTTAAATTTATAAAAGTGTTACTAAAAACCTTTTTTTTCTCACACATATTTTATAATATAATTTTGATTCTTTATACAAGCCAGTATACAAACAACACAATAATTCCAAACTAACTATTCATTAAGAGACACAACTTTTCAAAACATGTTATCCGTGCTACAATGTTCTAGTAGATAATTAAACAATAAAATAGTCGTTAAAAGTAATTACAGTTTTTTTATAAAGGAAGTTATCTACAGTTTAATTTTGATCTCTACAAAAAAATAAAAAAAAAATCATTCAAATGAGGGGCCCACCAATAAGGGGGTCCATGCAAATGTTTTTCAAGCTCGGCTCTGCACGTGAGCCAAGATGCTACGCTTCATTCGATAAGAAGGCCCCAAGTGGCATAGGAGAAGGCAAAGAAAGAACTTTTTTTCTTCCCTTTGGAAATTCGAAACTCGAAACTCGAAACCTACGCAGATCCATATTGGCAAGATCTAACCGGATCCGATTAGGTGAACCGGTCGGATTCAGTGATCTGGCATTTCTTCAGGTTCTAAACAATGTCCACGTTTATAAAGACCAACACTGACGATCAGCTCAAGCTGACAAAACCAAAGTTGGGCCTACAACTAAAGCCCAATTTCAGGTGAAGATTTTGAAGCATATCTACACAAACCCTATCAAAAGTCTTATAGGCATTAATGATCGATGTTTTGATTTTAAATGGCTATAAGTTTTTTAAAGAAAGCATTCTATGATCTGGAAATTATAATTCTCGAGTCAAATACTTTTTGGTCACCCTATGTTTTTCTTTTTTTATTAATTACTCAACACGAACCTTGGTGTCGGAAGTTGCAAGCAACATACACATTTTGGAGGTGCCTCACGTGCTGCTTGTTATAGTGCTACCACTAAGAGATCGTGTCAGGTGGACACGTACAGTAACATGGACTAAACAATTTCAACAAAATTTGGATTGAGATTGAACCGAATACTATGAAACTAAATAGAACTGAAAGTAAATAGAATTTAAAACTAAAATAACCAAAATCTTTTAAAAGTTAGTGATTTTTAATTAATCCTATAAAAACTACTAGAAGATACCTATGTACAAACATATATTAAATCTTTTCAAAATAGAAAACAATATAAAATATAACTAATTTCAACAATACATAATTTTAAGATTGTAAGTAGCATATCTACACAAGATACAATCACAATTATCTTGCATTAATGATGTTTTGGTTTTAAATAACTATAAATTTTAAAAAAATAAAGTACCCACACCCTATAAATATCCTACATCATTTGGTTGAATCAAACACCCTTCAAAAATTCAGAATTGTGATAAAAGTAAGTGACTATAATAATCTCGAATCAAATATTTTTCGTATACATTTATTCCGTTGTACTTTAATGGAGAATCAAGAGGGATCATGAAATGTTCCAAGATAGGAAAATATAGATAAAGACATACTTTCAAACATTTTCAAGAAGCTCGACGTAGTATCATGGGAGCATCACATTCACATGGTTCCTTGCCTCTCACAACAAAACTATATGGAACACCATCAAACTCAACGATCTTGATTCAATCGTTTTGGATAACCCTTTCAGCCCTAATCTTCAGGCTAGTGGTAGTCGATACCAGCTCAGGAAGATCTTAACTGAGATCAACAAATTCACCCCACTACAAGAAAACACGCCGAATTCCGACGGAGATTCCGACGGGCGCCAAAGGCGTCGGACAATTTGGACGGAATTCCGACCGATTTCCGACGGAAACAAAAAATCTGAAGTCGTCGGAATTCCGTCGGCAAATTCCGACGAATTTCCGAGAAAACAATCGACGAATTTCCGACGACATTCCGATTAAAAGATATAACTGTTACGGTCGTCGATATTCCGTCGGAATTTTCCGACGAATTTCCGACGAACCAAGTGACCGTTGCCGACAAATGTATATGACCGTTTTATAGCCGTTTGAGATTGGAAAATACCGACGGAATTCCGACGGAATGCTTTATATCTGTCGGTATTCCGTCGAAAAGTCATCGGATGTCTGTAAGCAATTTCCTATAAATGCAACCCTCCTCATTCAACTCATTCACACCTCATTCTCTCTTTTTTTCTCTTTAGTCATAACAATTCCGTGAAAATCATGTCTTCAGGAGCTTATTATCGTTCGTGGATGGATAAACCTCATTTGGATCCCAACACCAATTTGCTTACGGAAGAATACGTTCAAGGGATTGGAGAACTCATGAGGCTTGTTCAACAGCAACCGAATGCAAAAAGTGGTATGTTAAGATGTCCCTACTCTACTTGCAATAATAATAAGGTTATAAAAGAATTTGATGTTTGGACTCATTTGTATATGAAAGGGTTTTCACGTAATTATAAAGTTTGGTACCTTCATGGGGAAACTGGTTATGAATATGGTAGTACTAGCGAACCTCAGCCTGTTAATGAACTTCAGCCTGATATTAGGTTAGAAGAACCTAGAACGCATATAGATTATGGTGTAGGTACTGAGCAGATGGTACATGATCATTATAGAGGGGAAGAACCAAATCCCGAATCTAGGAGATTTTTTGATATGTTAGATGCAGGAAAACAACCTTTGTATCAAAATTGTAGAGATGGTCATTCAGTCTTATCATCTCCAACTAGATTAATGGGTATTAAGAGAGACTATAATTTGGCTGAAGAATGTATGGATGCGATTACTGATTTTGTCAAAGGTATTCTACCTGAGGATAACCTTGCACCGGGTTCATACTACGAGGTTCAGAAACTTGTAGCCGGTCTTCAACTACCGTACGAAGTGATAGATGTATGTATTGACAACTGCATGATCTACTGGAGAGCGGATGAGACACGAAATGTATGCAAATTTTGTGGGAAACCTCGTTATCAGGAGACGAGGGGAAGAGTTCCGATCCTGTTCAAAAGAATGTGGTATTTGCCTTTGACGGAAAGATTGAAGAAGTTGTATCAGTGTGAGCGCACAGCAAAAGCAATGAGATGGCATGCAGAGCATTCCACAAATGGTGAGATTAGACATCCTTCAGATGTGAAGGCTTGGAAACATTTCCAGTCAACATATCCAGAATTTGCGGAAGAGAGAAGAAATGTTTATCTTGGATTATCTACTGATGGTTTCAGCCTGTTTGGAAAGCATGGAAGACAGTATTCTCTATGGCCAGTTATCGTGACCCCGTACAACTTACCGCCGAGCTTGTGCATGCGACGAGAGTTTTTGTTTCTCTCAATTCTCGTCCCCGGTCCAGATCATCCTAAAAGATCACTAGATGTGTTTCTTCAACCACTGATATATGAGTTGCAACAACTATGTGCGCATGGTTTTGAGACATACGATGTTTCGTGCAAAGAAAACTTTCAGATGCGGGCAATACTTATGTGGACAATAAGTGACTTTCCAGCATATGGTATGTTATCTGGATGGACAACACATGGGAGGCTATCATGTCCATATTGTCAAGATGACACAGATGCTTTCCAACTAAAGAACGGAAGGAAAACGTGTTGGTTTGACTGTCACAGACGATTTCTACCACCTGATCATCCATACCGCAGGAGTAAGACTTTGTTTACGAAGAACAAGCAGGTGTTTGATGGTCCACCTGAGGAAGTTAGTGGAGAAGATTTGTTGAAGCAGTTTAGGGATTTTGATGCAGAAAGGACGCCAGATGTAGGTGGACATGAAAACATTCGAGTCAGTGCGGTTGGAGAGCTACATAACTGGCACAAAAAGAGTATTTTCTGGGATCTGCCATATTGGAAGACTCATCTATTGCGGCATAATTTAGATGTCATGCATATTGAGAAGAACTTCTTCGACAATCTGATGAATACAGTCCTTAACATCCAAGGTAAAACGAAGGATAATTTGAAGTCAAGGTTGGATTTAGTCGATATCTGTGATCGTTCTGAACTTCACGTTGATGAGAACGGTATGGCCCCTTTTCCCATTTATCGGCTGGATGGTGCTAGAAAAGAAGAGTTCTTTGATTGGATTACAGATAAAGTGAAATTTCCTGACGGATATGTATCAAATTTGGGGAACTGCGTTGATAGAAGCGAAGGAAAGTTTAGTGGCTTGAAGAGTCATGATTGTCATGTAATTATGCAGTGCCTCCTCCCGTTTGCTTTTTCAGCATTATTGCCACGTAATGTTCATGAAGCAATTGCAGGGATAAGTGTTTTCTTCCGCGACTTATGCAGCAGAGTAGTGACTGAAGAGGGTATTAATAATTTGAAGACAAACGCACCAGTCATGCCAGTTGATCTATTGGTTCAACAACCAGGTCGAGAGCATCTCCCGGTTCTCCATCCCAACCCACGACGAGGACATAGCACTTGGTTAGTATTTTTTTTATTTGTAGTATTATGTTTTTTTCCATTAATTAACTTGTTAACTAACTTGTATTTTTTTTAAAGGTTCACCAAGTCGAAAAATGGCATTAGCAGGAGCATCAACCAGATGATGTACTCCATGCTTTGTTTTGGATATTCAAAGTGGAGTGTGATTCCTTTCGAAGAACGAGAATTGTGGTTTCGTCAGTTTGCTGTAAACTCTTCTTCATTTTTTTAAAGTATTTACATTTTTTAAAATATATTTACTTATTAAATTATGTTTGTTTTGTAGCAAGAGTTCAACTGGTACTCCGATCTCACGGAAACAGTCCGTAAGAAATTCAACGAAAAGGCCATGGACTCTTATACGAAGCAGATAAACGCGTGGAAGACAGTTTGGCAGAAGAACAAGAGGCCACGGTTCATCAACGGGACGGTGTGGGAGCAGTTGATAGCTCATTGGGAGAAGGAAGAAACTGCAGAGACGTCTTCTAGGAACTCCAAGAACCGGAAGAGCGATCGTGGCGGGAAAGGTATGTATGTGCACAACCTCGGCGCTTGCTCTATGTCTACTAAGGAAGATGAACTTGTAAGTTTTTTTTAATTATTTATCTTTATATTTTTTAAATAAATATTTTATATATTCCTTGGCTAATAATGGCGGTTTTTTAGATCGAAGAAAATGACGGTAATCCCGTTGATCGTCTCCAACTCATTAAGGTGGCTCACACTAACAAGAAGACGGGTCAAATTCAGGATCTCGTGATCAAAGGTGTCGTTGATTTGGTGGAAGCTGAAATAGCAACTCAATCTCAGCCTCTCTCTGATGACGGCGATTCTACGGGAGCTTCAACCAACTTGTCTCTATTGCAAATAAATGAGATGGTTGAAAAGGTAATTTTTTTTATTAATATATTTTTTTTATAATGTCGATTACTAATTTGTCCATATTTACTACCTTTAAATATTTTTGTAGGCGGTTCCTAAAAGGAAAGGAGGCCGTTTAGTTGGGTTGGCCCGCCGTGCTTCTTCGTATCCGGCGTCTTCTTCGCAAGCTCCGTATGCCGATCCCATGATTCTCGAGGAGCTACATGACAAAGATGAACGGATTGGGGCATTGGAGGAGCAGAACACCACTATCCTTTCTGAGAATGCCACTATCCGTTCGGAGAATGCCACTATCCTTGCTGAGCTGGCATCCCAGAAGAAGTTCAACGCCGAGATAATGCAGAAGCTAGATCGTTTGATGTCTTCGAGTTCTTAGTTTTTTTCAGCTTTTTAAAACTGTCTGAATGTTTTTTTTTTCGTTTTGCATGAATTTTAAATTTTCTGAATGTTTTTTTCAATTTCGGTTTGTATGAATTTAAATTCTATAATATTATTAGTTTTAAATTTCAGATTTTATTTATTTATTAATTAATTTTTCATATAAAAAATATATATAAAAATGCAAAATTAATTCGTATTAAAATTGACATATTCCGACGAACTGAGGCCTCGGTAAATACCGACGGACTATGATTCGTCGGTAAATACCGACGAACTATTATTCGTCGGAAATTACCGACGAATAATAGTCCGTCGATATTTACCGACAAATAATAGTCCGTCGGTATTTACCGACGAATCATTGTCCGTCGGTATTTACCGAGGCCTCAGTTCTTCGGTATCTTCGGAGGATCCGTCTCCGTCGGTATATAGTTTTTCCGATGAACTCTGGTCTCGTGTGTCTGCATCGGAATATTGTCGGAAGTTCGTCAGAATGACATTTCTCGGTATTCGTCAGAAAGTCGTCTGAAGGTTTGACGAAATTCCGACGAATTCTTTTTTTCCGACGAAATGATACCGACGAACGCTTTCGTCAGAAATTCGTCGGAATAGGCCTTTTCCGACGAATTTCCGACGATTTCGGCCATCAGAATCCCCCTGTTTTCTTGTAGTGACTGTCCCGAATTTTTTTTCGTCAACGTATATTGCAATGTAGCAGAAGAGGAGCTTGCGATCATTTCTAATGGGTACGCAAAAAAACTATGTTTGTTCTTGTATTTCAATTCACTTTTGAGCTTGCTTTACATAGCATAAAAATCTGATATAAATCTTATATATTCTCCCTTTTTTTAAGGATGACGAACATCCAAAAACTTGTGTTACCAATGTGGACATCTCTAGATATAAATTCAATACAGCCAGCCATTAGTAAATGGCAGAATCTTCAAACGTTGATTATTCACCCATTTATATCAATTATAGTACATATATCATTAAGGGTTATTATTGTAATTAGTGAATACCTAATCTCTTATGTATTTTGTATAAATACTGTACAAATACCTATCAATAAAGTATTCAGCCTGCTTTCATACATGGTATCAGAGCCAAATACGATACCTTAAATTTCTTTTTCCGCCGCTCTCTACTCTCATCTCTTCTTCTTCTTCATTCACTGTTTCTTCTCTTCTCTCGCTTATTCACCATGTCTGGTGGCTCACCTACTTCTTCACATGAGACGATACTCGTCTCCGGTACACGCTACTCAATGTTAACATGGCCAACGTCACGAAGCTGACCTCTACCAACTACCTCATGTGGAATCGTCAAGTCCATTCTCTCCTTGATGGTTATAATCTAGCTGGTCACGTGGATGGATCTATGGAGATCCCATCACCAACACTCACAACTGATGGTCAAGTTACTGTCAACAATGAGTACTCCATCTGGAAGCGCCAAGATAAGCTTCTTTACAGTGCGCTACTTGGCACCATCACGGCCCCTGTCCAAGCGATCCTCGCTACAACCACCACTGCAGCCGATATATGGCACACGCTAGCTACTACATATGCGAAGCCAAGTCGAGGTCACATACTACATTTGCGTCAACAGCTCAAACAATGGACCAAGGGGACTAAGTCCATAGATGAGTATGTGCAAGGACTTACGACTCGCTTTGATCACTTGGCTATGCTTGAGAAGACGCTTGATCATGAAGACAAGATCGAGTTCATTCTCGAGGGACTCCTTGAGGATTACAAGACGGTGGTGGATCAGATCGCTGGCAGAGACACCACTCCCTCAGTTACGGAAATCCATGAGAAGCTCATTCAACACGAGCTCAAGCTTGCTGCGAAGACTGAGCTCATCCCGTCAGTACCGGTTACGGCTAATGTTGCAACCTCTCGTGGTCATGGCTGATCCAACAGGGGCTCTAACAATGGCAACTGGAACAATCGCTGGAACAACTACAATAATCAAGGCTATACACCACGACCATACCAGGGAAGGTGTCAAATCTGTGGCATCCATGGTCATAGTGCTCGTACCTGCTCTCAACTCCAGCTTCATGGAACCGCAGGAAGCTCAAACCAGTCATCAGTGTCCTCGTATGCTCCATGGCAACCTCGTGCTAACATGGCCCTGCTGCAATGTACAACCCCAACAACTGGCTCCTAGACAGCAGAGCCACTCACCATCTCACGACAGACCTCAACAACCTCGCTCTCCATCAACCTTACACTGGTGGGGAAGAGGTCACAATCGATGATGGTATTGGTTTGCCTATAACACATACTGGTTCTGCACTTCTTCCTACTCCTCATTGTTCTCTTAAGCTGAGAGATGTGCTATATGTTCCGAATGTTAAGAGAAATCTTATATCAGTTTATAAAATGTGCAACACTAATGATGTTTCAATTGAATTCTTTCCTACACACTTTCAGGTGAAGGATCTCAGCATGGGGGACCAGTTGCTCCAAGGCAGAACTAAGAACGAACTATATGAGTGGCCGGTTCAGTTGTCTTCTCCAATGTCATTGTTTGCTTCACCAAATCAGAAACCAGATCTTCTCTCCTGGCACGCTCGTCTTGGACACCCGACGTTACCAGTTCTGAAGTCTCTAGTTTCAAAATTTTCTTTACCAGTCTCGTTGTCTTCTACAAATGATTTGTTCTATTCGGATTGTTCTATCAATAAAAGTCAAGCTGTCGTTTTATTCAAACACAATTGTGTCGTCTCATCCTCTTGAGTGGAATCATCAATAACGACACCTCCACACACTCCTGAGCTGAAAGGAATCTCCGAACGGAAACACAGACACGTTGTCGAGACTGGTCTCACACTTCTTGGGCAAGCATCAATGCCCACTACTTACTGGAGTTATGCATTCACTGCGTCCGTTTACCTCATTAACAGGATGCCTACACCGGTGCTTGGCAATGAGTCTCCTTATGCGAAGCTGTTTGGTCAGGTTCCTAACTATCAGAAGTTGAGTGTCTTTGGATCAGAATGCTTTCCGTGGCTCCGACCCTATACTAAGCATAAGCTGGAACCGCGCTCTGCATCCTGCGTGTTCCTTGGTTACTCCTTGACGCAAAGTGCGTATCTCTGCCTTCATCGAGACTCTGGTCGCATCTACATCTCACGCCATGTGGTGTTCAATGAGAGAAGATTCCCTTCTGCGTATTCTCCGACTCAGACAACTACGCCTGCTCAGACTCCAGAAACACAAACAAGATATGGTGAAAAGACATTGGTACTGCTCCGGCCACTCCATGCAACATCTCCCCCGTGCTCTGCTCATCACCAACAAAGCCCACAAGCATCATCGTCTCCACCTGCGTCTCTGTCTCCAGCTTCTCCGCAGCAAGATCCGATCGCTCAAGTGTTTCAGCCACAACCCAAGACTCAGCCCCAACCGTCCTCCAGTACAACTCCTATCGCAAACACTGAGCCAAACCCAAGCCCAACCGTAACCTCCTCGAACGCGTCCTCATCATCACCCTCTCCTTCACCTTCACCATCACCTGCTCCTGCTCCACTTGAGCCACAACACCCGGAACCATCACCCCATGAAAACTCGTTCGAAAAACAATATATCCAAGCCTAAAACCAAAACCTCTCTTCTAGCCCCTGTCCCGAAACTTAAACCAAAGATACCTAAAACCGTGGCTGAAGCACTAAAGGATCCTAGATGGAGACAAGCGATGGTCGATGAGAAAAACACTCAGCTCCACAATGGGACTTCTGAACTCGTTCCAACAGAACAGTATCAGAACGTCGTCGGCTGTAAGTGGGTTTTCACAATAAAATATAAAGCTAACAGTGAGATTGACAGGTATAAGGCCCGGCTTGTGGCGAAAGTATTCCATCAGCAACATGGTTATGATTTCACAGAGACATTTAGTCCAGTTATCAAGTCCACGACGGTGAGATCTGTGTTCCATGTTGCGGTCACAAAGGGCTGGAGCCTTCGCCAACTTGACGTCAATAACGCTTTTCTTCAAGGAACGTTGGAAGAGGAGGTATATGTCACACAACCACCTGGTTTTGTGTATCAGGATCGACCACACTATGTGTTTCGCCTGAAGAAGGCCCTCTATGGGCTCAAGCAAGCGCCCCAGGCGTGGTATCAAGAACTTCGGTCTTACCTTCTCACGCAAGGGTTCGTAAATTCCCGGCTGATGCCCCACTCTTAACCTTCCATCGTGGGTCAGATGTTATGTATCTCCTCGTCTATGTTGATGACATGGTAATCACTGGCAACAACAACAAGTTGATTGATCGGTTCATCGCGACTATCTCATCACGTTTCTCTCTGAAAGACCTTGGTGAGCTGAGTTATTTTCTGGGTATAGAGGCAACTCAGACCTCCAAGGGCCTGCATTTGATGCAAAATAAGTATGTCATAGACCTAATCACACGCACGAACATGATGGATGTGCGACCGGTCTCCACGCCAATGGCTCCAACGCCTAAACTATCTCTCGCCTCCGGCACTCCCATGGAGAATCCGAGCGAATATCAAGCAGTCCTAAGGAGTCTTCAGTACCTTGCGCTTACCAGACCTGATATTGCATTTCTGGTAAATCGTCTCTCTCAATATATGCAGCGACCGACGGACCTCCACTGGCAAGCTGTCAAGCGAATCCTCCGTTGCCTCGCCGAAACCTCTGCTCATGGCATTCTTCTTCGAGCTGACACGCCTCTGAAGCTCCACGCCTACACTGATGCTGATTGGGCAGGTGACGCAGATGACTATTGCTCCACGAATGCATACATAGTCTATATTGGTGGCAATCCGATCTCCTGGAGCTCAAAGAAAAAAACCGGCGTCGCAAGGTCCTCCATGGAAGCGGAATATCGAGCTGTTGCTAATGCCGCTTCTGAGGTACTATGGGTATGTTCTCTGTTTACAGACTTGCGCATACCACTTCCCGAAATGCCAATACTATATTGTGATAATGTTGGTGCAACCTACCTCGCTGCAAATCTTGTTTTCCATTCACGAATGAAGCATATAGCACTCGACTTTCACTTCATCAGACATCACATTCAGGCTGGGGCACTAAGAGTTTCTCACCTCTCCACGAAAGATCAACTCGCCGATGCTCTCACAAAACCGCTTCCTCGACCTCGGTTTCTTGAGCTTATGAACAAGATTGGAGTCACTCAAGTCCCTCCATCTTGAGGGGGCGTATAGGAGATATATCATAAAGGGTTATTACTGTAATTAGTGAATACCTAATCACTTATGTATTCTGTATAAATACTGTACAAATACCTATCAATAAAGTATTCAGCATCCCTTCATACATCAATGACGGTACGAGAAGTCTCCAGCGTTGAGCTTCAAGCCATCGGAGAAAACTGTAGATATCTTACAACCATGAAATTTACTACTATGTTGAGCAAAGACCTCGCCAATATAATTGTATGCAATTTTCCGAGCCTCGAGCGACTGAGCTTCCGATGCAATTATGCATGTATAGATGCATCAATGTCGCTTATCATTGGCCTTCCAAACCTAAAGATATTTAATCTTTCACATTGTATTTTTACGCAAAATACTGAAATATTAGGAATGAGACCTAAGGACGAACTTGTACAAGCCGGCACTAAAAAGCTTGTTAGGTTTGTGGCGTGTTGTTCGGAATGTAAAATTTGCCAGGACGTATGGAAACACGCGAATAATCCAAACCGTTACGCGCTCGAGTTTCGTTATGCTAAGGAAGAACGGTGGAAAACAGATGAGATAAAGGAACTAGAGTTATGAATTTTATATAAAAACAAGATTATAAAACCTATGAAAACAAGATTTTATATAAATATCTATTTTAAATTTTTATATTGTTATTTTCACAAGAGAAATTATGTAATTTCTTATACTATATAAATTACTAGATGATTTTCCCGTGTTCATGCACGGGTATAAAATTTATAAAGTAAATACACTATAATAATTGATTGATATTTAGTTTTAGTTTTAAATAAATTTATAATTTGTATATATAATTTATATTAATAATATTATATTACTTTAATTAGACATATGATTTTAGGTATGTTATATTTAGTCGTTTTTGTTATTTTACAGTTGATTTAGTTATAATTTGGATATATTGGATTACATTTATTTCTATGAATTTAAATATAATATTTGTTATTCTAAATATATTAAAATTTTGATTAAAATTTTCTTATTTGCATTTAAGTTTGTTGTTGTCTTAGATATGTAAATACATTTTAATAAGATTATGTATGACTGATTTATTGTGCTTAAAATGAAATAAAAAATAAACTAAAGTGTGTGATTCCAAATTAGATAGATTAATATAAAGATAAAATTCTGAAATTTCATGCATATACATAAATTTTACAAAAGAACTAAATTGTGACAGTTGATTAATATTTTATTTTCATTTATTAATATGTTTTGACTCAACCTATAATTTATATCTGTAAAATAAATAAATTATTATTCTAAAATTATATATTCTTATTGTAATTAAATCTATGACTGTTTGAAAGTATGTTTTAAAAGAATAATATTATTGTATTGTTTAAAATTATGTTTTAAAAGAAATAGTATTTATTTTTCTAGTGTCCAAATTATATGTGTGAAGTTTTTTTATGAGATCGCATTATATAAAAATATATTTTTCATCTAAGAAAAAATATATATATAAAGAAAGCATTTTATTAATTCAAATTATATGTTGTGTTATTTAAAAATATGTCTTAAATGGAATATTCTATTTTGTAAACTTTCCTTTTTAATGAAAACATATTATAAATACATATCTTTTTGTTCTTAAACTTTATAAATGATTCATTTTTATTATATATGTTATTTGGAATATTTTTAAGAGAAAACTAAATAATAATAATATTATTTAAATAGAATATTTGTTAATTCATTAAAGGTATCTCGGTAATAAACCATCGTTAATCTTAACGTGAACGCGACACGTATGAAACTGACTTCTCAAAAAATATTATAGAGATATGTAATACTTTCTATTTATTAGAGTTAGCTAAAAGATTATAACACCTTCATGGTCGGTAAAAAGATTTTACTTTCCCTATTGTTTCCTCTTTGTGTTGTTGGTTGCGTTTTGAATCGAGTATGAGTTTTTCCATTCGATTTGACACGTTCTAGTGAAGTAGTATCGACTATCGAACAAGAACAGTGATTTATCCCGGAAGTAAGTAGATATACGCATATATAAATGGTAAGTTCACAAAGCGATATATAGTTCTCTTTTTTTTTAATCGCACATTGACATGAACGATAGTTTTGTTAACTTATATAACTTAACAATGTATCAGAGTCCGATCTATACAGTACAACCTGATCTATATCGACTCGGTTCAAAGTTGACCCTCGATCCATGTCTGAACATTCCAAGATTGGTGTTTAAAGAACCATCATCTCGAAATGGTGTATTAAAGACTAAATCTCCCATATCGATAGTCGAAAGGGATTCTAAGCTAAATAATAAGATAGATAGGCTGCTTAGTTATCACCAACCGAATCCGAATAGGTAAATGGGTCAGCTTCAATGATCTGGCATTTCTTCAAGTTCTAAAAATGTCAGCGTTTATAAAGACCAACACTGAGGATTAGCTCAAGCTGACAAAACCAAAGTTGGGCCTACAACTAAAGCTCAATTTTAGGTGAAGATTTATGTTATGCAACTCTCAAACCTCAGGGAATTGATATTATATATGATCATCCAAACCCAAACTATCCAAAACATATATATATATATATATGCATGTATGGATCCAGCTTTATACAATAATCGTTACGTACGACATATATCTCAGGGTTGGCCATGCATCAAGCATGCAACTACTCTACTTCCTTTTGTGATGTTTTTGGATATTTGACACTCAATTTTGCTATTCTTGTGTCTTGTGAACTATTAGGGTTTTGTTTGGTTCGGATAGATATGGTCACCAGTCATTATCATTACGTGTTAATAGTATATATTGACATGAAGACATGAATAAGATTGACATGAGGCGGCTGAGTTACGTGAGGCGGCTGAGTTACATGAGGTGGCTGAGTTATGACATGAGTCGGCTGAGTTACATGAGGTGGCTGAGTTATGACATGAGTCGGCTGAGTTACATGAGGTGACTGAGTTATAACATGAGGCGGCTGAGTTACGTGAGGTGGCTGAGTTATGACATGAAGAGGCTGAGTTGTTGAGACGAAAAAAGAGCTGTTAGAGAGTGTTGACTTTAAGGTGTGAACACATATTTGAATTTGGATTCAGATATGATGGAGCCCCTAGAACCTATTATCCAGCAAATCTTACTATCTCTCTTGTGTTCTCATGTTAATATAAAAACCATTGTATGTGTAGACAAAAATAATTAAGGAAATAAGTTCCTCATTTTTTATGGCTCTCTCTCTCTATTCTCTCATCATGTTCTTCATCTGATTTCTCTTAAATCTCTTAAACTCACATGGTATCAGAGCCTAATAGCTCTTGGAACCTTATTCTCTACTCATTCTCAAACATTACTTCCGCAAATCTCTGATTATTTTTTTTCAAAATTTCTCTCTTTACCCACTGGATAATAGTTGTTCTTGAGTTGTTCTTGATGTTCCTGAATTGTTCTTGAGCTTCTCATCCGCAAATCACCCTATTTTTTTCTCTTTTCTTACTGAATCTTGAGCTGTTCCTGATGGATAATAACTCAAAGATGGTTGTGATTCCAGTTACCCTTAAGGGAACTAACTACTTACTGTGGGCAAGGCTTGTCAAAACTGCTCTTGGAGCAGAGGACTCTGGGAGGTAGTTGAGGAGGGCAAGACCCAAAGAAAAAGACCATGCTAGGAGAGGATGGCAAAGAAGATGCTGCTGGTGCTGCCGCTGAAGACAAGAAAAGAGGTCAAGAGGATCTCATGGTGTTGTCTATCATCCATAACAGTCTTGAAACCTCAATCTTGGAAGCTTACTCCTACTGTGAAACTTCCAAAGAACTATGGGATACACTCCAGAAGGTGTATGGCAATGTTTCTAACATCAATAGAGTGTTTGAAGTCAAGAGGACTATCAATACTCTTAGTCAAGAGGACACTGACTTTGATAAACACTTTGGAAAGTTCAGATCCTCGTGGGCTGAGCTTGAGATGTTAAGGCCATGGACTGTTAATCCTGATTTCAAAGCTGTTGCTAAGGCTAAAATAAAATGCATGCCGTTTTTTCAGAGATTAAATGGCAAAACGTCGAGCTTAACTTGATCCAAAAAGAATCTTATTGGGCCGGAGGCCTTCCACCAAGCCCCAGGCCAACGCCCGAGCCGAATTGGCCGGACGGCGGCGACACGCGTAAGGACTATCCTCTCTCTCTAAGCTGTTTATACACTCATAACACTTGAGCATATATATAATGCTCTTTCTTCTTGTTTCTCCCCGATGTGAGATGTTCCACATTTGCCTCATTAAAGCCAATAGGCTTTTGTTTTCCTGAGGCTCATTTCTTTTCACACACAATTTTATTAAAGCCCATTGGCTTGAGAAAATTGATCAAACAGTAGTTACTTACAATACTCTCATTAATGGATTTTGTAAGTCTAAAAGAGTAGAAGACGACATGGAACTCTTTCTTGAGATGTCTCAAAGAGGATTGGTTGGGGGGGCACCGTCACTTACACCACTCTGATCCAAGGTTTTTTTCAAGCTAGGGACTGTGAGAATGCTCAAGAAATTTTCAAACAAATGGTTTCTTGTGGTGTGCCTCCCAATATTTGGACCTACAACATTCTGTTAGATGGGTTTTGTGATAACGGGAAGCTAGAGAAAGCGTTGGTCATATTCAAGGATATGCAAAATAGTGAAATGGAACTTGGAATTATCACATATACTATCGTCATCGAGGGAATGTGCAGGGCCAGTAAAGTAGAAGACGCGTGGGAATTATTCTGTAGCCTCAACCTTAAAGGAGTGAAGCCTGATGTTAGAACGTACACTATAATGATCTCAGGATTCTGTGTGAAACGCTTAAAGCAGGAAGCTGTTGCCTTGTTTAGAAAGATGAAGGAAGACGGGCCTCTCCCAAATGACCATACCTACAATGTGCTAATCAGGGCACATCTGAGGGATGGTGACAAAGCAGCATCAGCAGAGCTCATCAAAGGAATGAGGAGTTTCGGGTTTTCCGCAGAGGCTTCAACCTTTGGCTTGGTCACTAATATGTTACATGATGGGAGATTGGACAAAAGCTTCCTCGACATGCTTTCTTGAAACATGGTCTCGAGAGAAAAACTGTGAGGTGAGTCCACGTTTTTTGCTCGTATTCTGAAGACAACTTGTGGTTTTGTTGTGTTGTCTGATCTTTAAACTCTGCAGCTCAACAACCTTTAAAAATCAAATCTTTTTTCTGTAACGTTTATATGTTTTCATGATGAAACAGATCAGTGGCATTGAGCCTTAAGTGTTCTAGAAGCGGAAATGGCGTCTTTGGTAGAATGTAATGAAACCGATGGAGATGGAGCTGAAGGAGATGCAAGGGAGATACTCTGACATAAGTTTGAGATTTGCAGAAGTCGAAGGTGAGAGAGAGACACCACCTTTTATACGACAGTGTGAGAGACCACTGTACGTAATCTGAAAAACGTCAAGAGGAGCTAAACCGGTGATAATCAGAACCGGTTATCAGATAAAAAGGAAGATACAAGGAGCTAAACCGGCGATAATCCGAACTGGTTATCAGATAAAAAGGAAGATACAAGGAGCTAAACCGGTGATAATCAGCACCGGTTATCAGATAAAAAGGAAGATTCACAGATAGTGTTGTTACGTTGTGTTCTTGTTATGTAATTAATTTGTGTAAGTTTCAATCTTGTCGTCGTTTCTATTGTTGGGTTTGATTAACTGAACACTACTCTTTTTTTTGTGGGACACCACTTGAATATTATTATGGGAAAAAGTTTTCTAAACTACAGGAGTTTACATATGATGGAAACCATTTCATGTATGAGAATGTATCAACAACTATACGAAGTTTATGTTAATATATGTCACATGTATGAAGTAAATAATAATATGGTGGCAACATCACAATCACGATTAATTGATTTTAAGCTAAGTTAATGGGGTTAGTTTGTAATTTATTAAATTTAATAAATTTAAATGATTAAATTTATTATTAAATTTATTAAGTTAAAGTTTATTAAATTACTAAGTTTATTAATAAATCAATTAAGTTTATTAAATTTAACAAATCATTAAGTTTAGTAAATTACAGATTGACCCCATTAACTTAGCTTAGAATTAATTAAACCTGATTGTGATGTTGCAATATTATTATTTACTTCATACATGTGACATATATTAACATAAACTTCGTGTAGTTGTTGACACATTTTCATACATCGGATGATTTCCACCGTATTATAGTAAACTTTATATACTTAAATTTTTTTCCTATTATTATTCTCTATTACAGAACTAATGTCCAATTAAACCGGTTCAGTAATATGGTTCTTAACCGGATCCACGCCGGTTTCCATAACTCAATCTTCGTCTAGGGTTTAGCAATCTGAAGAGAGTCACAATCTCCTGAGATTAGAAACGAAGTACGAACTCGAATCCAGATGGTGATCAGATCTCTTTCCACCGCCATTGCATCGACGGCCAAGAGATTTGTTCATCAGAGCGGTTCCTGTTGCTGGGGACGACGAGCTCTCTCTTGTGCCACCGCTGATTACAGAGATACACTGAGAAACGAGCTACACGATCTAAAGCTAGATGATGCGATTGGTTTATTCAACGTCATGGTTCGATCTCGTCCCCTCCCTTCAACTTTCGATTTCAGTAGAGTGTTGACTGCGATCGCGAGGATGAAGAAGTTCGACATCGTCATCACTCTCTGCCAAGAGATGGAGCGTTTAGGGATCCCGCATAACATCTACACTTGCAACATTCTCATCAACTCTTTCACCCGGTGCTCTCAGTCTCACCTCTCTCTTGCTTTATCCTTTCTTGCGAAGATGGTCAAGCTTGGGTACGCTCCTGATATAGTCACGCTCAGCTCCTTGCTCAACGGGTTCAAGGGGGTCTCAGACGCAATGTCGTTCTTGAATCGAATAGAGGGGATGGGATACAAACCGAACGTTGTCATCTACAACACTCTCATCGATTCTCATTGCAAAGGCGGTCGTGTGAGTGATGCACTCCAAGTGTTCGACGTAATGAAGGGGAAAGGGGTTGCGCCGAGTGTTGTTACCTACAATGCTATGATAAGGGGTCTTTGTAAGTCGGGGAGATGGAGTGAAGCTGATGGGTTGCTTAGCGATATGGTGGAGAAGAGAATCCAGCCGAATGTGGTTACTTTCAGTGTGTTGATCGACGCGTGTGTGAAGGAAGGGAATGTCTTGGAGGCTAAGGAGTTGTACAAGGAGATGATCAGTAGGTCTGTAGTTCCTGATATTCGCGTTTACAACTCACTCATCAATGGTCTTTGCATCCACGGTCGGTTAGACGAGGCGAGGAAGATGCTTGACTTCATGGTAAGCAAGGGCTGCGTCCCGAACGTGGTGACGTATAACACTCTCATTAAAGGGTTTTGCAAGTCTAAGAGAGCGCACGATGGGATGAAACTCTTCTGCCAGATGAATCACAAAGGAGTGCGCGGCGACGCGTTCACTTACAACACTCTCATCCATGGTTACTGTCAAGTGGGGAAGTTTAGTGTCGCCCAAAAGGTTATGAAGCGGATGTCAGAGTCTTGCGTGCCTCGCGATGTCATCACCTTCAACATTTTGTTAGATTGTTTATGTGGTATTGGGAAGATAGAGAAAGCTTTGACGATATTTAGGGATATGGAAAAGAATGAGATGGAATTTGATATATTTACTTATAATATCATCATTCATGGGATGTACAAGTCTGGTAAGATGGAAGATGCCATGGAGTTGTTTTGTAGCCTGAGCCTTAAAGGAGTGAAGCCTGATGTTGTAACGTACCGGACAATGATCTCGGGATTGTGTAGGAAAGGCCTGCGACACGAAGCGGATGTGCTGTTTAGACAGATGACAGAAGATGAGTTTCTGCTACTGTACAATTTGTAGGAATCCTCGTATTCATTTGTATAACCTCTTTGAATATAGGAAGATACAGAGATACAAAGAGTAATATAGAAACATACTGTAAGTGATCCCTTACTCCAGTTTTGCTGTATACTTAAAAAAGTTTGGGTTTCATACAGAAAAAGTATCTTTTTCGTCTTATTTTCTGATTATTTAGTACATTTTTTAGTTGAAATGTTATAGTCTAATTGTTTTCAGTGTTTGGTCTAAATTTGACTTAGAGATTACTCCGGTGGTTGGATCAAAGAGTCAACATTGCATTGTGTAAGGTGGCGAAAACTGAGTTAAGGTAAGTGAGAACAATACTTTTAGTGCTTTTCTTGTGACAACTTGTGTAATCGTCGCATTTGAATATATATATATATATATGATGCTTCTAATGAGCTTTGAGAATAGGCAAATAGGATCTGTGTTATTTCCCTGTGATTCTAGATTCTGATTTGTTTTTCCTTCTTAATATTTAGATTAGGTGGTCTTGTTTATCCTGTTTTAGTATTAGAGTCGGAGTTTTGGGGATGATATATACATATTGTGTATTTGATGGATTTCAATTTTTAATGGATAATGAGCACGTTAACGTATTGGGATTATTTTATTAGAAGAGTTGGGACTAAACTGCTCTCGTTGATTTCTTAGGGAAAAAAAAAAAAACTGCTCTTGGTGATCAACGTGTAGATGGGTAACTGAGATGCCCGACATTAAGAAATGAGTAGTAAGTGAAAGACAATTGTGGCTGAGCGGTGAAGAATAAGCTTCAGTAACGCATGTGAAAATCCAAAGTGCATTGAGATTAGTATGATTGCTGCAAGCATTTGAAACTCGACTGTGCTGTCCTCCATTTCTCGTAACTAGAATCAGTTGGTTTGTAATTAGTGAACCTGTCTTTGTTTCTGCGTGGCTGTGATTTTGAGCTCTTCATGGTGTTTAGATTGACAATGCAGATCCATGTGATTTCATGGTAGCAGGGAGAGTTATGAGTGATGTTGCAAAAAGAAGATAATCCAGCCATTATTTGAGTAAGAAAGTCTCAGTTTTTTTGTTGGGGGTAGCAATAACTTTATCACAATCAGAACATCGATATAACTTGTCAGAGTGGTGAAAAGCTCTCATACTTATTATATACCTTAAGCTTACTTGTATTTTCACACGGCTACTAGAGTGGACATCTTTAAAACTTTCTATGTGTCTAGTTGTAGTTATATCTGAAAAAGGAAAGTGTCAGAGAATTCGTGTGTTTGGTTGCATATGACGTTTGCTGAAGCTATGTTCTGTCTATTTGAAACTCAGGGTCTGTGCCTTTCTCTTGTCTAAATCATCAGTAGTGATTTTAACTCCATTGGTTGTGTTCCTTAACGTTCTCTATTTAACTGGGCTATGTCAAATCATTGATTCGAGCAATTTTTGGTGTGTTTTCAGGTTGTGACAAGGAAGCTTATGCCCTGATGAGTGATGACGTCCAACAATATTAAATATTGGTTCCAAACGTGATCCGATCTGCCATTATTGTTGAGGCACTGAAGAAGCGTGTTTCTTGAGAAAGGACTTATGGAACAAAAAAATGTAGGAAAAGCTTCAGAATTGTCATAGCCATCATCAAAAGTTTCTGATTGGTCCCACAACGCTTTGATTCTTGTTCTTGCCAAAGAAACGAACTAAAAGCTTATTCTTGCTTGTAAACCGGTATTTACTATCGATTGTCATACTTTTACAAAGTGAAGAAATAATTATCCGTTTTTATCTTCTTTAATTCCCTGATCAATAATTAGGTATTTATCAATTTTAATTTGATTCTGGAAATGGTTAGTTACCTAAGAGTTTTCTACCAACCGAATCAAACCGGTAACTGTTTTCTGATTTGGTTATAGTCGCTCGAGTCGAGCCAAATGTTCACGACTTGACCACTCTCACTCGTTAGCTCCTTTGTAATTTGTTGAAGCTGGGAAGCGGGTTTCATGAAATCAAAGGGTTAGATGATGCGATTGATTTGTTTAAGGACATGGTACGGTCTCGTCCTTTACCTTCAGCAATCGATTTCAACAAGCTAACGGGTGTGGTGGTGAGAATGGAATGGCCCGATGTTGTGATTTCTCTCTATCAGAAGATGGAAAGGAAACAGATTCGACGTGATATCTACAGCTTCAATATTATGATAAAATGTTTCTGCAGCTTCCCTTTGCTTTGTCTACGTTTGGTAAGATGACGAAACTTGGTTTTCATCCCAGTCTTGTTACCTTCAACACCCTGCTCCATGGTTTATGTGTGGAAGATAGGCTTTCTGAAGCCTTGCATTTTTTTCATCAAATGGAATGCAGACCCGATGTCATAACGTTCAACTCAGTTATGTATGGTCTTTGGAAAGACGGACGTCATAGGGATGCTCAAAATCTTTTCATTGAAATGCAAGACAAAGACATTTTTCTTCTTCTTATGATGTTTAGTGTTTAATCTTTCTAGCCCCCTTTTTTTGTTTGTATCCAGGTGGATTAGTTGTAACATGGAAAATATTCTTCTTTGTTACCTTGAAGTAGTGATATTATCTTGTTTAGTTAAACTCATATGTTTATAACCGGTAGTATCCATGAGATTCAGTTGGGGTATGAAAATATTTATATATTTCAGGTGTGAGGCAGGTCAATTAGTGGCAAGGAAGCTTATCCTCAACTTGGTTTATAATTTTCTGCATAAAGAAACATTGGTTCTCAGCTCAAAATATGTTATCATCAACCAGGTAATCGTATTTAAGACAATCCAACACGCCCTGCTTCACATGCACAGTTTCAAAATTTTCAGAGATACAAGGTGATAACGAATTTTATTTATACCGAGAGTAGACTGCATATCGAACGTGTTTGATGATGAGCGCAATCGAAAAAAAAACAACCTTCAAGAAAGAGTAAAGTGCTTTGGCATGCACCACTTTTCTGATTATTTAGAGAATAGATTAATTAACACAGAAGCCAAAATGATTTGTTCTTGAAGCTACGAATCAACCTTTATGTTCGGATTCTCGACGATCTCTTCTAGCAGGAGTTTTCCCCTTCCTTTCCCTCGACCCCCTCGCACGTGCCGTCATCAAAGGTTTCTTTTCCATATCGCCTGAGATGTCAAGATGAACTCCTGGGTCATGAGTCTCGTACTTTGCGCCCATCGTTATGGAGTTGTTCACAGCCTGAAAGTTGCTGTTCACGAAGGTGGTCAGAAAATCAAGCTCTTCGCCGCCGTTTTTGTAGCTGTCTCCTTGGTTATCGTCAAGCTCGGTCTTCATGGTGGCTCCAAGGTTTGAGCCAGCGAGAGTGATAGCGCTGATGCCATCCTCCTCCTTCTCCTCTTCATATTGGCTTGGTCCCGCCTTGTCTGCTCCCATGTGGGTTAAGGAGGAGATCATGTTTTTAAGATCATGACGGAAATGTTGTTGTGGCTTCTTGTGCTTCTCTGCTTCGCCTCTTGACTCGCTTAGCTTCATTCTTTATCTCAGGTTTTGCACAACCAGAAGAAATGATGGGAAGGCAAGTAATGCAAGCCATACATCTCTAAATATATATATATATTTATAAATATCAGAGTAAAAGCAATGCCTTGTATTGCAATTAAAGAATTGGATGGGGAATGACTTTGGAGTGGGTTTAAGAACAACTTTTGGAGATTTACAAAAAGTGGTTAAGTATCACGATAAGATGTTGCAGTTAAATAATTGGATGATGTCAAAACCAGAGGAGATTTACAGAGTTCTTTCGCTGTAATAATAAAGACAACAATAAGTCTTGAGGCCATGTCGATAGTTCTCTTGTAATAAAGTTTTTGTTATAAAAATAATGAAAAAACCTATTTTTATTCATAACATATAGGTTCTTTATACAATAAATTACACCGTCATGAATAAATAGAAAGAATACAAATCATAATTCAACTAGAAAAATGAAAACATAAAGACATAAGGAAAAAGGAAAAGATGTCCGACTCTCTTTTTCTTGGACCGCTGATGGTATAATTTCTTGGTTATGAGCCATCCACAATCTGGTTCATAACACTCTCCATTGGATGCCATAACCATTTAGAGCTTATAATGTGCTTTAATGTTGCCTCATTAAAACCTTACCAGGAAAACTCAATTGGGACAAAACCATGGTGAAGGAAAAAGAGTACAACACACATTATTCCCCCTGATTTGGACATTACTGAAGGTCCCTTGGACCTCTCCAATTTTCTGCAATCCGTGGGTGATAAAGATCTTGAACAAAATATGCTTAGTCCTCGAACATGATAGTTGGTTTTTCTTCACCATCAGCCATGCCACAATCTGATCGAACATATTGAGTCATCGACCTCAAATACACACACACGAAATCTTGGATGATGTTGCTGTGATATGCGTGTACCACCATGTGTAAAACATAACCTGTCTGAAAAACAAATCAACAAAACCAAATAACCCCTCTTTGGGCTGGTTAGTATAAAATAAACCAAAATCAAAGGCTTCTTCATCGTCCTTCTTATGGACCAATCAGATCAGTGTCTAAAACAAGACTTCTGCATCGTCCATCTCAGGACTAAATGAAATTCTTTATCGTCCACCTTTGGACTGAATGGATCAGTGTCCAAAACAAGTGATCTCACGCCCATGTACTAGATAATGGGTGAGACTGGTCCATATTAAATCTCTTGAGTACCCTTTTCTGTATATACTATTTGATGCACAAGGATTTCATTGTTAATGTACTCAAGCTGTAATCCCAAACAAAACTTTGTTTTCCAAGATCTTTCATCTCAAACTCTTTCTTGAGATATTCAACTGTTTGGAAAATTGTATCCAGAGGTTACTAGGATATTCAGATCATATACTTTGATGATTATCAATATTGCTCTCGAGAACTTGATGTACTTTCAGCTCAATACCCTCTAGTACTTTCATTATTCAGTGGACCATATAAATATGCAGTCACTACATCAACTTGCTGCAAGTCTAATTTTCTCTCTTATATAGCCAGACTTATGAGAAATCTAAAAGTAGTTGCATCCACCACATGGGAGTATGTCTCCTCATAATCTATTATTGGTCTTTGTGAGAATCATTGTGCAACATCAGCTTTATATCTCACGATTTCTATTCCTCACAAGACCCATTTATATCCACTGGTTGTAACATCATATGGCGTCTTAATCATATAGCCAAATACGCCTTTCTTCCTTAAACTATTTAACCCCACATTTCTATTCAATCCAATCTGTTCTTCGAGTGCGCACTCTTATATTGATGTGGGTTCATGATCCTCGCTTATATTCATAAATTCAAGTGCTACCTTGTATGCAAATAAATCATCTTATGTCGACATTCCTTATTGGTTCCATTATGTTTCAGACATGATATAATCGATTGAGATTCATTATTATCAGGACCTTTAATACTTTGCAGCTTGGCATCCCAAGCTACATTGTTTGGTACATGTACCTTAGAGCCGGCCGGCCTTATCTCCATGTCTGAGATGGTTTCCTTAGTAACTTCGGATTTGGATTTTGATTATCATTCTCTGCACCTTTCTTTTGTTTCTGAGGATACTTATCTTTTGGAACCTATTTGGTCTACCACGTTTCATACGTTGTCTAGACTCTGTAGCAACTTGACTGTGTCTCTTCTTGGACATCAAATTCGTTGGTGCTTTACAAGCTGGTTTATATATGACTTAGTCATTCTTTTTCGGGTCAGCAAATGTGTCTGGCATTTGATTAGTTAGCTTTGTAAATATATAATCTTTGGATGTCTATTTCACATTCTTTAGTCCGAGGATCTTGCCAAGAAATTGATGGTTGATTCCATTCTATTTCTTTTACCATTCTTTTACCAGCTTTATTATATTTTTTTTCTCCTCTTGGTCTTAAAATAATCTGTGTACCTGGCCTCAAATATAATCACCCATAGTTGGCTCAAAGTACTTTATTATTGTGGGAGAATCATATCCAACATATATCACCATCCTCCTTTTGAGGTCCCATCTTAGTTCTCTGTGGTGGAGCAATTAGTACATAAACAGCACATCCAAATGTCTTATGATGGGGTATGTATGGCTCTTGACCCGTTAATAATTTTGATAGGAGATATCTATGCTCACTAAATGGCCTGATGCGTATTAACTTAGGTGCATGTAAATTTTGTGTGGCCCAAGCTGTGAATGGGAGTTTTGACCTCATAAGTTATGGTCTATCAATCAGCTATTTGCGTTTTAAAAGATTTCGGCCAAGCCGTTATTGGTATGGACATATATCACAGAATTGTCCACACTTACCCCCATGGACATACCATAATCATTTAAACGCTTGGGACTTGTATTCACCAGTATTATCTAGACATATAGTCTTTATTTATGAAAAAGGGGCTCGTAGCCGTTTTACTGGTGATGGCCTAATGAGTTTTCCTTGTGTACATGCTACACACGTCAGATTCTTTGGGATAACTCTTCTTATCTTTTAATGTGTGCCTTTTGAATATCAATTTTCGCATCATGTTTGGACCAGGATGGCCAATCTGGTCGTGCCATAAAGTGTATATTTTCGCAGGCTTTTAACCTCTATCATACTGATCTATGCATAGTCTAGGTCAGTAGAGAATGCATGTATAGTCTTTAGGACTTATTATGGCCTTAGGCGATTTTATACATATATCTGAAAGAACTCTTTGTTTCCTTCGCCCATTGTTTCAATATGGAAACCATTCATTCTTATATATTTAAAACTCAATAGGCTGCTCTTGCTCTAAGAGCTGGGTGAATATAAGGCATCACTGATTTCTAGATGCATACCCTTAGGAAATAATATATTAGCCTAGCCATAGTCTTCTTTCAGACTGGCGATACCTGCTTTAGTACTTATATTGGCGTTTTTCAGTGTACTCATATAGAAAAATCATTCATTCATTTAATCTAAGCAGACAATGTAATAGAAATAAATTCAAGGAGATAAAAATCTGGGAAAACATACAAGCAAAGCAATCACACAAGTTTGATGTCAAAATCAGATTATCAACTTGATTCTTTTAGGCAATCATAAGTCTCATATTCCATAAGATCATCTTGATCATGTTCGAAATTATTTTCACCATCTTTATAGACCAAGTGGGTTTCAGGATTCTTCCCTTTCAGACTCTCTTTGATAGAGGTTACAAAAATGTTTGGGAGTCCTTCATATCTTAGCCCAATGGTTCCCCATTCCACATCTATGGCACACTGATTTGGTCGAGCTTTGTGGTTTAAAGGATATACCACGGCCACTGCCTTGACCATGGCTCAAATTGGGTTGATACCCACGGCCTCTGCCATAGTGATTCCCACGGCCAAATGTGTTATAGTGGCCATGGCCACGTCCTTTCCACCCTCCACGGCCATGACCGTGTGGTCTATCATTCTGGACGTGGTTACCTTTTTTTTTTCTACAGCCTTATTGGTATTAGGTAATGGGGTTAATCCAGGAGGTCTCAATTCACTGTTTCTCATCAGTAATCCATTATTTTGTCCATCAAGCAATAGACTCATCCACGGACTTATAGTCTTGGATTCTGGGATTCCTCCAATCAAATAGGGTCTTTGGTAATAACACCGTTCTTTGGTGATCATATCTCGATTTTTAACTCTTAATAAAATGATGGCTAATAATTAATATTGCCATGTATCAATCTTTGAGACTCTTAATAAGTCTTAATAAGATGATCTTTGAGACTCTTAATAAGATGATGGCTAATAATTAATATTGCCATGTATCAATCTTTCTCATTTGCATTATTGCCTTCTATGATACATTCACCAAGTCTTTTTGACTTTAAGATAATATTTGTATCCAATGTCCACCGTAAATAATTATCTCCAAAGAGATTTAGGGTAGCAAAATCCAGGTTGATTTTCGACATCTCATATCATATATCACTCAATATTTAGGTATAATTTTCATGCGGCCTTACTCTTAAAAACAATCAATTCGGATTTTAATCTTGTGAGGACAATGAGACTATCAATCTTAAAGACATTTAATCAATCACTCAATTTCTAGCAAGTCTCAGCAATACTATTTCTATGTGCTCATAATATTATGGTTTATCAAGACTAGCAAAAACATATTCAATTAATCATGCAATTAGGGTTTAACAATCAATGGATTTTAGCAAGACTAGTAAAAAAAATTATTAATCACTCAATCAGTTTCAAAGCTGATTTTAGCAATACTAGAATATAGATTTCAAGCATGAATTTCAATGAATCAGTTTCAAGACTGATTTTAGCAATACTAGAATATAGATTTCAAGCATGAATTTCAATGAATCAGTTTCAAGGCTGATTGATATTTAGCATAAACCATGTGTAAATAATTTATCTAGTATCTGAATTTATCAAACCTCAAAAACATATAATCAGATCAATCAATTTAATCGAACTTAGCATACAATCTTAAACCTCAAGACATTAGATTTTATCATGAATCTATCAACCTAGCATACGGATTCTCAATTCTCAAAGACATCCAAATCAGATCAATATAACCTATCATACGGATTATTTAGGATTTCTATTTAAAACAGATCAGATTACAAAACTATCAATCCTAGCAGATGATATTAAACCTCAAGAATCATGCAATCAGATCATTCAGATTTTAAACAAGTAAACCTCAATCAATCTATCAACCTATCGGATTATATAAGCAAAGCAAGCTAGCAACATATCGGATTTAATCAATGTTTTAACAGGCTGGTCGTTTTAAACAATTTTAAATCAGATGAACAATTAACCAAGCAGGATGAGAAAATAAATCTATCAATTTAATGGTCAAACAATTCTAGCAACATAGCATCAGATTTAATCAGATTTAAAACCTCAATGATCAAAACCGAAAACAGTTTTGATTTCAAAATATTCGATTAGGGTTTTAATATGTGATTTGATAATTATAGTATAATTAGTTCTGATACTTATATTATTTAGGGTTTATAGATATAGGGTTAGAGTTTATCAGATTTTAACTTGTAAAAACTGATTTGGGGTTTTAATCATGTAGGAACATGATTTAGGGTTTGGGGTATCGAACTTTTAGAGCTTCGATATACTCAATTAAGATTTTTGATCTATTACCCTATGGTTTTGATTCATAAAGATTAGGGTTTTAGGGTTTCGTTCTTTATCAATCATCCATGTTCGATTATGGGTTTTTAGGTTTTGAATTACCTTTTAACCTTAGATGATTGTTGAATCGGACCACCAAAGGAGTTGAGCCGCGAGCTGGACACGAACGGGAAGCGAGCTGGAATGGATCGAGTCGCTTCTATCGGGTCGCGGACGTCCTTTGTTGCTTGATCGGGAACGCCTTGATCGTCGGACGCGAGTTGTCTGATGCTGTCGCGAACGAGGAAGAGGCCGTGTGCTAGAGCCGCTCTCGGGTCGCGAACGTCTGAGCTAGGATCAGGAACGCCTTGGCCTGAAGCTGATCGGGGACGCGAGCTGGAACAGATGCGGGAGCAAGAGACGCGATCGGGGTTTAGGGTTCGTCGGATCGCCGGCTAGGGTTAGGGTTTTAGGGTTTTTCGATTTGGGTATTAGCTTAGTGATTTAGAGTTTCGTGCAGATAACGTGTTATAAAAATAATGGAAAAGTCTCTCTTTATTCATAACATAGAGGTTCTTTATATAGGAGATTACACCGTCATAAATAAATGAAAAGAGTACAAATCATAATCCAACTAGGAAAAGGAAAACATAAAGACATAAGGAAAAAGGAAAAGCTGGCCGACTCTCTCTTTCTTGGGCCGCTGATGGTATAATCTCTTGGTTATGAGCCATCCACAATCTGGTTAATAACAGGTTTTGCTTTAAATTCAGTTCCAAACATTATTGCTTGAAATAAATGGCTAAACTACCTATTTGACCAGAAGTACTGTACATGAACAATTTCACACAATTGTTCATGCTCGTTCTAATTGCACATATATTATGTATACGAATCTATATAACCTTATTTTCGAAGATTAAAACTAACCACACAGAAGAACATTTATCTTGGTTTAAATGGTTTATAATCTAAGCAGATATCAAACCAGTTAAACCGATATCAAACCAATTGGTATTGGTTTAGATTCTAAGCCATTAAAATTAAGCTAAATATTTGTTTGTGTGACTTCGGATTTCAATCTTTGAAAATGAGGATAAATAGGTTCTTATATTTAAAATGTGTGCAATTAGGACGAGTATAAAAGTATGTGTGGAATTCTTACCATACGATACTTCGTTTCGTATATGTCCATTTTGCTATTTCATTTTTTGTCTTTCTCTTCAAACATATGTAGATTGGGGTGGATTGGTTGTAGATACGGACTTTCTATAATAGTACTGCGTGCATGGATCACAAATTTCCTTGATAAGAATCTGAAATAGGTCGTTTACCTGATTGGTAGCAATTGTCACAGACGACACTCTTTGCTAAGTCATGGACAATGAGGTATTTGACGTGCATAACATGATTGATACTCCATTCTTGCAATGACAGTAAGAACCTATTGATGTCCCCCATTATGGGCTGGATCTCAACAAACTCCATGGGGTTTATGACAGTTTTCCTTGCCAACACGCAAGAAGATTCAAAAATGACCTATGTTGGCAGGTGTTCAACATATTCATATCGCCCAATGTAAGACGACAATCCCAACTTCTCTTTCTGTCTTTTAAGTTAGAAAAGGCTCTACCGCAATCAGCTTTATGCTTCCGTCTTTAAGTTAGAAAAGGCTCTACGGCTATGAAAGATGGTTTTGCCATGATAATCTCTTTCAATCCATGCTGCTCCACTGTTAGCATTTTGGCCTCATGGAGTTTATGTCTTTCCGTCTCTATGGCTATCAAACACATGTTTCAAACTTTTGTAATTTAATAATATGATTGAAAACTGCAGCCCTATGAAGTTTTCAACTATTGGTAATACTTTATCTTGGAGTGGGGGTTGAGGAGGACAAATTATACGATGTTGTTTGGATCGAGTACTAGGAAACACATAATGACATGGACTTTTTCCATGTTCCTTTGTCGAATATTTGGGTATAGTGGAATCTTGTCCTTGACCGTTAGTAGCTATGGTAGAAGACACAATTGTAAAGAATGAAAGACAATTTCGGTTTGATAAAATATGGATTGATGAAGATGGCTGATGGATTCCATAACAAGAGGTTGCTTGAAAGGGGTAGTAAGAGATATTCAAGAAATTGTTGGCAAAATACAGCAATATCGACATGAGATCTCAGTTTGGAGGAAGATGAATTTGCCATCTGGAAAAGAAAAAATGGAATAATTTACAAGTCCTTGGAGGAAATTCAGAATGATAATTAAAAGACACACGAAAAATTTACGATACTAGAAAATTAAAAGAGGCATATCATGAGGAAGAACAATACTTAGAACGAAAAACAGAAATCTGTAGCATTTAAAAAGGGATAGGAATACAAAATTTTACCAAGCGTTAACGAAACAAAGACATACCGAAACAAGGTTACTGGCTTACACAATGATGATGGTGAATGGGTTATTTCGTAACCGGAGGTGGAAGGGGTGGCAGCAAAATATTTTAGTGACTTATTTAAATTGACATCCCCTACGGACTTTGAGATTTTCCTAGATAAAAAGTCAACCCTGGTTACATATAATCAAAATACTATATTTACTTCCCTTGTTCGAAAACGCGGTCGGATTGGCAGATTCCGCGCCGGTGAAGTGCTCGGCGGCGAAGCTCCGCCGCGATTATGGTATATTCGGTCAAAAACGCGGTAAAAAAAGTTAATCCATGTTTTGGTGATTTCGAGTCTGAAATCGATAAATACACCATATATCTGTCATATTTTAATGGTATAAACAAAGAAACAAAGTTGAATCGAAGCTAATCAACCCAAAAATGATGATTCACGATGAAGAACGATAGGAAACAGCCGCAATATAATCTCTGTAAAAATAGGTTACGGAAGAAGACACCAACGAAATTACAATTTTGCCCTTTTTAATGGAAAAAAAATTAAAAACTGCGTTGCTGGCCATCGAACCTGGGCTGGGAAGTCAATCAAACTTTAAATAGCCACTGGAATACAGCACTTACTACGTTATTACTCGTATATATAATTTTTAAAGGTATGTTACATTACAAATATTAAATGAGTAAGAAAAATTCCGCTCCGCGTATATCCCGCGTACTCCCCGCATTTTCAATAACTTGCTAGGCCCGAACTCGCCGCACGCGTAGCACCTAACGAGTTTCCGAAGAGGGCTTACTTCAAATGCATTAGAAAAGAAGGTTCGTTGACTTTATCTTTTATATTATAAAACAAAAGTCAGTTAACATTTCTATGAATGACATGTGTCCTCTACTATTTTAAAATAAAATTAATGATTTTATTTTTGTTAACAAATGAATTAATGAAAAAAAAAAGATTTTCAGTTTCTTTTTAACGCAACCATCTCCCCTTCATACTCTCTCACGATCATCACCTTTCTTTTGCTTCTGCATAAACTGTAAACTGATAATTCTAAGTTATAAGCAATTGCTAAATAAAAATGGCAACTATTTTTTTTATGCCACCTCCGTTCTAAATCTTTTCATTTAATGATCTGCCAAATGTTTTGAATCGTTCTTTAAATGTGTTGTGTGGTCAATGCAATAAGGATACAACCATGTAAGGTAATCAGTTCAACATATTTTTGTTGCTAATTGTTTTGAGGAATATTTTCAAATTTCTCATTTATTTCGAGAGTTTTTACCGTTTTGTTGCTTTAGGGAAAATGACAAACAATTTTATCCATTATAAAATCTGAAAGTTTTTAAATTGTATTTGGTCTTCTTTATATAGATTTATAGTTGATGTAATGTCTTTAGCCTTTAGTTTGATCGTAAATTGTGGTTCAATATTTTTTAAATTCATCACCAGATCCATGAATTACCACTAAATCACACTATTTTGTTCCTTTAAAAATAGAAATGCATGTTTTCTATTATAATGACACATTTTGAACAAACATTTTGGTATGAATACTTTTAACAATGATTTTGTCCATGTGTCCTCTACTATTTTAAAATAAAATTAATGACACATTTTGAACAAACATATTTTTGTTGCTAATTGTTTTGAAGAATATTTTCAAATTTCTCATTTATTTCGAGAGTTTTTACCGTTTTGTTGCTTTGGGGAAAATGACAAACAATTTTATCCATTATAAAATCTGAAATTTTTTAAATTGTATTTGGTCTTCTTTATATAGATTTATAGTTGATGTAATGTCTTTAGCCTTTAGTTTGATCGTAAATTGTGGTTCAATATTTTTTAAATTCATCACCAGATCCATGAATTACCACTAAATCACACTATTTTGTTCCTTTGAAAATAGAAATGCATGTTTTCTATTAAAATGACACATTTTGAACAAACATTTTGGTATGAATACTTTTAACAATGATTTTGTCCATGCATAGCATGGGCAATAATACTATCTTTTATATTATAAAACAAAAGTCAATTGATATTTCTACGAATGACATGTGTCCTCTACAATTTTAAAATAAAATTAATGATTTTATTTTTGTTAACAAATGAATTAATGAAAAAAAATATTTTCAGTTTCTTTTTAACAAACATTTTAGTATGAATACTTTTAACAATGATTTTGTCCATGCATAGCATGGGCAATAATACTATTTTTTATATTATAAAACAAAAGTCAAATGATATTTCTATGAATGACATGTGTCCTCTACTATTTTAAAATAAAATTAATGATTTTATTTTTGTTAACAAATGAATTACTGAAAAAATATTTTCAGTTTCTTTTTAACACAACCATCTCCCCTTCGTACTCTCTCACAATCATCATCTTTCTTTTGCTTCTGCATAAACTGTAAACTGGTAATTCTAAGTTATAAGCAATTGCTAAATAAAAATGGCAACTAATTTTTTTATACCACCTCCGTTCTAAACTCTTTTCATTTAATGATCTGCCAAATGTTTCGAATCGTTCTTTAAATGTGTTGTGTGGTCAATGCAAGAAGGATACAACCATGTAAGGTAATCACTTCAACATATTTTTGTTGCTAATTGTTTTGAAGAATATTTTCAAATTTCTCATTTATTTCGAGAGTTTTTACCGTTTTGTTGCTTCAGGGAAAATGACAAACAATTTTATCCATTATAAAATTTGAAAGTTTTTAAATTGTATTTGGTCTTTTTTATATATATTTATAGTTGATGTAATGTCTTTAGCCTTTAGTTTGATAGTAAATTGTGGTTTAATACTTTTAAAATTCATCACCAGATCAAAGAATTACCACTAAATCACATTATTTTGTTCCTTTGAAAATAGAAATGCATTTTTTTATTATAATGACACATTTTAAACAAACATTTTGGTATGAATACTTTTAACAATGATTTTGTCCATGTATAGCATGGACAATAATACTAGTTCCGTCACCTGGGTTCGAAACCCGGTCACTGGGAGATTTACATGCGGGTCCTCCAGCGTCCGAGACCAAAAACCGTTCAAAGTGAGCCACATGGTGACGCTCTGGCAGTGTCTTTGCTCTCTTCGGTCTCTAGTCACCACTTCGGTGGAGCCAGGATACTCGGTTATCAAAAAAAAAAAATACTAGTTTGTGATAAACCCTGAAAAAGCACCTGGACAAGACGAAATAGTGCTATGGTTTACTGGCTACTGTTTCTAACCGGGCCCACTTAGTGGGTCTTCAGGCTTGTTTTGTTTTGTTATTAATTTGCGTTTAACTATAACTTCGAAAAAAAAATTAATATGAAAATTTTTTAGGAAAAAAGGTTTTTGGGGGTCTTTTGTTTTTTTTCAAATGTACAGCTGGAAAAGAAAAGTAAAACAACAAAACAATTAAAGCCTAATACGCACAAGTGCGCCCGGTTTAGCCGGTAACCAATAACACCACGGTGGAATAGTCGTATATGATTATCATAATACGAAAGTGACGTAATTTACACGATCGAGTAGTAAGTTTAGTTAGATAAAATTCCAAATTTCAAAGAATGTAGTAAAACGAGTCCATTATCAATATCATCATCATCATCATCAGTGTCGTGTCGTGTCCTTGTCAAACTCACGTAACATGCATCTTCTTTTCCTGCTTAAATTTTCTTTTAGGTTCAAATAAAAAATTTTAAGAGAACAAACAAAAAAGAGAGACTGGAAGGAAGGAAGAAAGAAAGAGAGAGAGAGATCAACAAAAATTAAGAAGACTGATAAAAGATTCCTTAGCCTCCAAAGATTCCCTTAATATCCAAAAAATCATAACAATGACATCTCTCTTCTCTAAACCTCGAGCTCTCACTTCTCTAGTCTCCCACTTTAAAACGTACCGTCCGATCACCGGAAAACTCCATGTGGCCGCCACTTTGACGCTTCTCCTCTTCCTTGTAGCAGCCGCTGTTGCCGTCACTTCCTCTCTATGGCTTAGTAAGGTATAATTATTTAAGAAAATAACCTTAAGAATAACGTTATCAAGAAAATTAACATAATCTTTTTTTTGTTAATCAAAGACGACGAAACAATTTGATCGACCGACATTAGTCACAACAAAACCGGTACCGGATCTAGAATCACCGCAGAAAACCGGGGTATTGGTAAATTGCACAAGTTTATTGAACCAAAACCGGTCTGGTTCTTGCTCAAGAACATCTCTATGGCTAAACAAGGTAATTATTGTTGAGATCTTTTCATTGCGTAATTAAAAATTCAATTATTTTCATTTAATTGAATTTTTAATTGTTTACTACAGACAAAATCATATAATCCACCGACAATAATAACAACAAAACCGGTTCACGCACCTGTACCAGTACCAGAGAAGAAATCAACGAAGAAAACCAGAATCTCGGTAGATTGCACAAGTTTCTCGAATCAAAACCGGTCCGGTTCTTGCTCGAGAACACCTCAACCCGGTTATAATAATAACCAAACCGAATCGAACCGGGCATGTCCTGATTACTTCAAGTGGATCCACGAGGATCTAAAGCCATGGAGAGAGACGGGGATAACAAGAGAAATGGTGGAACGAGGACAAACGACAGCGCATTTCCGGTTACTCATAGTAAACGGCAAGGTGTTCGTCGAAAACTACAAGAAGTCGATACAAACTAGAGACGCGTTCACACTGTGGGGGATTCTTCAGCTGCTGAGAAAGTATCCAGGGAAGTTGCCTGACGTGGATCTCATGTTTGACTGTGATGATCGGCCTGTCATTAGATCGGACGGTTACGATAAATCTAATCTTACAGCTGAAAATGCACCACCTGTGTTATTTAGATACGGCGGAGATAGATGGACGGCGGATATCGTCTTTCCAGACTGGTCATTCTGGGGATGGTACGTACTGGAATATATCTCTACACTATCTCTCTTTTTCTTCTTTTGTTTTCTTTGTCTGAAGCGTGTATGGTTGTTAACGTACACTTGTCCCCACTTGATCACATGCCGCAAAAAAAGTCCTAGTTCTCCAGTTTTTGTATATAGTAATTTAAAGTGTTCGAAAAGGTAAGAATTAAATGATAGTACTCTCCACTCAATGTCACTATTAGTTAAATATGAGGTGGTAGCTTATTTATCACTATTTATGCTTTGAATAAGTGATTAGCTAAAGTAACTTTAGTTTCTATATAATTCAATCTTTACAGCAAAACATGAAGTGAATAGTTCTAAAATCTCGTTGGTAATTCCATATTAAACTTTGAAATATTTTTTTGTATCAAATATCATATTTGTTTGCGACTGATGATTTTATTTGCATAGTTGAAAATTTAATAAATTTCAAATTAAAAAAATAAAATTTAATTGGATTAAATTGGTGGATGAAGGCAAGAGATAAACATAAAACCATGGAGCAAAGTGTTGAAAGAAATGGAAGAAGGAAAGAAGAAGAAGAAGTTTATGGAGAGAGAATCTTATGCATATTGGAAAGGGAATCCTTTTGTTGCATCTCCTTCAAGAGAAGATCTTCTTACTTGCAATTTATCCTCACAACATGATTGGAATGCTAGAATTTTCATTCAGGTATACATATATACGTATATATATTTATATATATATATATGCTTCTATAAGCTTATGTTCGTACGTACAACCATATTTCATCTATTAATCTTTCCATGAGGTATATAAAAATGAATTTGTGAGCAATTTTTTATTTGTATTTACACAGGATTGGATATCAGAAGGGCAAAAGGGATTCGAGAATTCAAATGTAGCAGATCAATGCACTTACAGGTTAGTACTAGACTAGTACTACTAGTCTATACTTTTTGACTCATATAGTACCAATGTCTAATTTAAGGTTTATATATATGTTGAATTTAATTACTGGGATAATAAGCTGTGCAGGTACAAGATATATATAGAAGGGTATGGATGGTCAGTGAGTGAGAAATACATATTAGCGTGTGACTCAGTCACATTGATGGTTAAACCTTATTACTATGATTTCTTCTCAAGAACTCTTCAACCTCTCCAACACTATTGGCCCATTAATGATAAGAATAAATGTAGATCCATCAAATTTGCTGTTGAATGGCTTAATAATCACACTCAAAAGGTATCACTGTCAAATCTTTTTTTGTCTAGATAATCTTTCTTACATGATGACACCAAACTATACCTTGAAAATGATTTAGGTTATAGTAAAAAAAACATAGATCGCCTAGTTTACAAAATGTTAATGTAATATATATACTCGAGTAATTAGTTTCAGTTTTGTGAGGAAAGTTTTTCATTTTAATTCTCGAATATAGTCTATAAAATAGTTGTCTACACCTATAAGTTAATACTGTGATTAGATTTAAATAAAGTACCAAAACCACATGTTGCGTAATACTTTGAAAAGTTGGATCGTAATTATGTATGCATACTCTTTATTTATAATTGGTTGCAATGCAGGCTCAAGAGATTGGAAGGGGAGCAAGTGAGTTCATGCAAAGAGATCTATCAATGGAAAACGTGTATGATTACATGTTCCATTTGCTGAATGAATACTCAAAGCTTCTTAAGTTCAAGCCTCAAGTTTCCCAAAACAGTGTTGAAATCTGCACGGAAGCGATGGTGTGCCCTTCTGGAAATGCGAATGGGACTAATAAGAGGTTTTTGATGGGCTCTTTAGTCGATGAACCTCACATTTCAGGCCCATGTTCACTACCTCCTCCTTTTGATCCCAACGGTCTCGAGAAGTTCCATAGGAAGAAATTGAATCTCATCCGGCAAGTTGAGAAATGGGAGCATGCTTACTGGAAAAACGTTCAATAAAATGATACTATCAAACAGTTTGATATGATTTTATTTTAGCTTTTATTTATCGGATTACGTTAGATTTATGATATTTTGAGAAATATATCATTTATTCTTAGCATGGGTTGACCAATTTCCTAAACCTAAATCGAGTCCACATTGAAACCTGCTTAACTAATAGATAGTGTTAATAGCCTTTATTTATATGTAGTACATTATGATATTTACAAAATTGGATTTATGTTTTGCTATATAATTCTAGTTCATGAATTTAGCTGTTCTTGGAGATTAAGATCGCTAAGCATGGGACGGATCCGGATATCCCAGAAATTTAGGGTACTGGATCCAGATTTGTCGGATTCGTTAATTTTAATATCTTGATCCGGATTCGTGGTTTCCGGATATTCGATATTCGAAATCCGGATATCCGTCTAGATGTTACATTACCCGTGGATATCCGGATCCGGATCCAAAAAAATAATTAATTTTTTTGTTTTTTTATAAATTACTAATTTTTAAATAATACTTAAATCAAATATTTATTTAAGATTTATAAATATATATATATATGTATAATATTTTTAAAATTAAAATATAATATTATAAAACTAATTTATGTATAAATATTAAAATATCAGATATAAAAATTAATATATTTTAAAAATACAGATCCGGATATAAAAATAAAGATATCTGGATGCGGATTCAGTTTTAACGGATCTAAGATTTTACTATCTGTATTCGGATTCAAACATTTTGGATATTTTATTTTCGGAGCGAATCCGGAGCAGACAATAATCCCATGCCTAAAGAGGGCATGTGAGGCTATTGCGATATGATTATAGTTTGACGATGATCAATTTCATGTGAATAGTTAAAAGATGGGACAGTTCTAGTTGATAAGTTTGTTTTGCTGCCTTGACGAATACAAAGTTTTTTTTGACGAATACAAAGTTCATTCAGTATTAATCTTATAAGCATGATTAATTATTTAATAATTGAAACTTTTTGTTTTTAAGAATAGTATCTCAAAGTACTAACCTTATGCGTTTTATCATCTACTAAGGGTATGACTGGTTTTCCGCTACCACCCGCAAACGCAGCTTTTGCGGTTGGTAGCGGTTGTTGGTGTTTTGCAATAATCATTCAAATCGCTCTAAACCGTTTCAAACCGTTCTAAACCTCATAAATTCAAAAGCTGGTTTCAACTAGCGTTTGCGATTGCGGGCGGTTGCGGGAGAATATATTTTTTTCTTAAAAAAAATATAAATACAAAAAAAAAAATTAAAATTGAAATTTAAAATTGAAATTATAAAAATACTAAAATATATATATTATATTTTAATTAATATTATAAAATAAAATAAAGATATTTTATATAATTTTTAAGAATTTAAAATTATAAATTTCTAAATATAATTTTTATATTTATTATAATATTATGATTTTTGATATTTTTATAATTATATAAAATATAATATTGTTAATTTATTATTTAATTGCTGTTACATTTTGTAGTTAACCAGTCATAAATATTCCGTAAACGCATCAATTTCTAACAGTAGAACTAGTCGTACAAATATCTTAAAACCGCTAGAAATCGCAATCATCCGCATCCGCAAACTCCTGCAACCGCAACCGCTGTGCTTGTCCCTAAATTTCAATCATTTGTCTTTTTTTGCACACATAACTTGGCATTTCAAAAGTATTTACGATAGGGATATTTTACAAGGCATTAGATACCAACTTGGCTACGCGTTTAATTTGTTTTTTTTTTTACGCGTTTAATTTATTGCAACAAACAAACGTGTATCTCTCTTAGCACATAAGTAATTACTTTAAAACATCAAAAACAAATAATCTCTCCGTTTTAAAATATTATATATTTTAGACAAAATATTTCAAAAATCTATTTTTATAGATTTTTATTTTCTATTAGATAATATAGTAAATTGTAAAAAAATCTGTAAAATGTTTATTAAATTTTGATTGGATAAAAAATATGAAAAGTAATTAATCACAAAATGATATATTTATAACATAGATAGAATCTCCAAAACATACATTTTTAAATCGATAAAAGTAATAGACGAATATGATATATGTTTTTTTTTTATCAACTGAATATGATATATGTTTATTGTGTCAAACAGAGTAGTAATTATTATTGGTTGTCTCGTTATTAATGAATATTATAATGTTAGTTTGTTCATTTTCATTAAATAGTTTTTCCTACTCACGTGCATGCGAGTCTGTAAGATTTAAAAAAATGTTTTTTCTTAAAAGAGAAAATGTTAAAAACATAATATCTAGGTTGTTGGAAAATAAATAATTTTCCTTACATAATACAGATTCCATACTTTGTTTTCAGTGATTGAAACTTACTATATCAAGAAAAAACTTACTATAAAGTAAACTATGCTTGATATCTTCGACGAAAATGTCTACTATAAATAGTGTAAAATATCTAAAAATTATACCGTATTACCTAGTATATAAGTTGCCCATTTAATTTGGTGTCACAAAGTTGAGTATTCATGATGGTCCTTATCAATTTCCCTTAGTATATACTCAATGTTTGCTTGTAAGCATTGCGTGTGACGACTTGGAACCTAATTGATGTCCAAACACATAAGCATAATTATTATTTGTCATCTGTATATGTATATTACGTTTAGTTAGAAAGTATTTATAGTACATCATTTTCTTTTTTGATAAAGAATAAGGGTTAAATCCGGGTCTATTAAAGACACAAACCTAACTCCCGGGTGGGAAGTGCAGCCCACGACAGTCCCTTTCCCGGGTTTTCATACGGACGTATTTGCAGCCGTGGTGAGCAGAACAATGTGATTAGTTTCCGCAGCAGGAGGATCGACCCAGAATGTATTTGCATCCAAGGCCCGCTCATAGTACATCATTTTCAGCTAAAATCATGATTAAAAACTGAAAAGAAAATAAAAACTAATAGATTAAACACATAAATAATAGAAACATCAAACGACACGAAATTTAACTAGGCATTGGCCAACTTTTATATTAATCAACGCACAAATGAAATATTTACTATATTTTCTGGCTGGTAAAGTGAATACAATCTACAGTACATTTTAAAGGCAACATCCATCGAATCCTTATTCTGAATTTGTCCAACATTTATGTGTATGTTTAAACATTGATATATCTAACACGAGAAATATTAGAACCAAACAAATGGAACACGCATGGGTAATTTGTCCCATTATCTTGTTTGTTGCTCAATTTTATGAAGTTACAATCAGTTAGGGAGGGCCAGTTATAACATATATATATTATTACAAAAGAACTGTAATTAAATAAGAAACGTAGAATGTACTAGAAATAAACAAGGGGTTTGTTGGATCCATCTAAATTTTATAGTATGACATTTTGTACCAAACGTTGGAAATATATGTCTGTAACTTTGTTGACAATTAATAATTATTATTTTTTATCAAAAATAATAATTATTAAATTGATAGGGTTGTTGAGTGTTGAATTTCTTCTAGACCATTTATTTATTTGTTTCCAAGCTTTGTTGTGTTAATTTGCATAATATTTAATCTACTATTCTTATTTAAGTTTGATTTATTTTCAAGAAACCCTTGCATTTCTTTTAGAACATGTTCAGTAGAGTTTGTAGCTTTTCTAAGACTTGTACCTCCTTTTTTTTTGCTTTCTAAACGTGTTAATTGTTCATATGTATCTACTTTTCACGACTCAATGCATTTTTATTTAATCAAAGCGCAAGTTCAATATTACACAAAAAGCCAATCTAATAAATTTCTGAAGCAACTTAAAAAATATATTTATTTATTTTAGGATATGATAATATAATTAGCTTGGAAAAAATAGATTTTTTCGTGTTAGTATTGAAAACTTTTCATATGCGATTTGTTAATGATGTTTTTGCAGATATAGCAAATTTTACTGGTAAGAGATATCATTCTAATATTGGCAAGTCGATCATGCAATCCATTTTTAATTAGAGCATACACAGAAAAGGAGAGAAGACAACAAAGCACAACACTTACGTCAAAAGTGAAACCTACTTGGTAAATTTCTTTGGACGATCCCTCACTGAATTGACTTTGTCTCCCCTTTGATGCATTTTCCTATTGTGAATCTAGCTGGTTATATTATCCAAATAATACTTGAAACAATGTGTTTGTGACGGATCTCAATCAGTGTAAACCTCCAAACATAAGCTCGCACGATTGGTGGCTTAAAATCCGACGGACTCTTTTGCCCCTCACACTATAATAGTAGTATTATATTTATTCTGTTTCGAAAAAATACATATTTTATATTTTTTACTTTAAAAAAAACACATTAAAACTTGATTGTAAATGTATTGTGTTTTGTAAATAATAATTTTCCATAACTTTTAGTTAATAGAAATCTAATAAATACTAATATTTTCTTTTGAAATTTACAATTTTTCATTAAATAATACATTGAAAAAAATAAAAAATGTATTTTTTGAAACAAATTTTTTTTTTTAGAAAGTGGATTTTTCTGAAACGGAGGGAGTATATAGGAACACAACTCATTCAAGTATTGAATGTTCATCTTCTAATAATATATGCAAAGAAACGTATATTTTGGCACAAAAAACGTATATTTAAATTAGTCTTACAGTATTTTCTTACGGTGAATAGATTTTATTTCTTCCCTCTATAAAAATTCATATAAATCTACTTATCATTACATCGTAAAAACGCTCTAGTTATTTTATATAGCGTTGCAACTTGCATGTATATAATATGTTCAACGTCTGATTAAAATACAATTCATAGATGACATATACGGTCTACGGAAGTACTGTATGTCCCACCAATAGCTAACAAGAGCTCTAGATCACCGTAGACACCGTACCATAAAAATTCTCTTAATGATTTAAGTTAAATCATTTAACGCGCTATTACTTCAATGATTAGCAACAAAACTATTTAAGAATCATCCAACGAAATTTGTTAATTTCCAACATTATTCTAGATACACTTTTTCGATTGGAATCAAAAGCTAGCGTGTATATATTTTTTGTTGTTGTAATAAATCTTTGAAGTAAATAATTTCCTAAGACAATTTAACAGATATTGTAATGATTTGCAAAAATATACAATTGTATATATTCGAATCGTAGTACTATCAATTCCTGGTATATAAATATTTGGATATATCCTGATCAGTATACGGATTATTTTGTTGTCACATAATTTGTTATTAATAAATCATAATATTCTAAAATGAAAATCACCAAAAGACATTCATGTTAGAACACACAAAGTATAGAAATTCCAAAATGACTCATAATCACATAAGTTTTCTAAAGTAATTGAAATAAAATAAAAAAGAGGAAGGTAAAACATTATTCCTTTATATGGACTTGTAAAAATTTGTTATAAATTTTTTTCATAGCAATATTTATATATCCTTTTCCACTTATTTTAATTTTTAATTAAAAGGACATTTTCTCCCATCCAATAAAACAAAAGACCTGTCTTTGAATCCAAGTCTCTCTCTCTCTCTCTTCCTCACACTTCGCCATCTCTGCTAATTCTCCTACTTTTTCTTTTTGTTTAGTTTCCTTTGATAGGCTGCTAGTAGCTAAATCGTGTATAATCTTTAGCAATTCATTATCTCTCTCTCTCTCTCGTTGCTAATCTTGGTCTCTTCCTGAGCTTAAACATTCTCGTTTCTTCAGAGTAGTACTACTCCACGAAAGTTGTCGTCTTTCAATCTGAATATCGGTTGGTTCTCCCTGGGTTTAATGAGTCGAACTTGAGTGAATCTTCTTCTTCAGAAAGAAAATGAGATCGAGCTGTTGTTCTTTAGCTCTACGGCTGTCTCTTGTTCTTGGGCTCTTCTTCGTCTGTTGCGATGGGTTCGCCTCTAACGAAGGTATGTGAAGCTTTATTTTGCTTAAACCCAGATCTCAGATTCTTTGGATTTAATCGTTCCCTCGCTTGTTTAGAATCTCCAGTCGAGAAAGTTAGTCGAATCTGTGAAGTGAAAAGCTTTAATTATACAAATCCATCTGATAAGATTTGTGGATCCTCTACAGTTGGAGCTCTTAGAAGATTCAAGGAAGCTATCTATGAAGACCCTTTGCTTGTTATGTCTAACTGGAATGACCCCAATTCACATCCTTGCTCTTGGACCGGCGTTACTTGCTCTCCCTCCAAAGACCATGTTATCAAGATGTAACAACCAAATCTCTCTTCCTTCTTCAAAGATCACTTGTAGTTTAGTGTGAGATTGCCTTGTGAATTTATATTCTTCTATTCCTGCAGAAATATATCAGCTTCATCTATCAAAGGGTTTCTTGCTCCTGAGCTGTGTCAATTAACCTACCTTGAGGAACTGTACGGTTTTCATCTCTCTCAAATATGTAGATTTGATGCATTTGAGATTAAGAGTTTAACATCATTGAATGAATGCTTCTGTAGAATCTTACATGGGAACCTTCTACTGGGGACAATACCAAAGGATATTGGGAAGTTGAAGAATCTCAAGATCTTGGACTTGGGAAACAATCATCTCATGGGACCTATCCCTGCTGAGATTGGGAGTTTGTCCAGCATTATGATAATGTAACAAAAACTCAACCTTCTCCATAAAAGATGAGTTGTTGAGACGATAGTTTTGTTTCACGTTTTGCAGAAACCTTCAGTCCAATGGTTTAACGGGAAAGCTACCTCCAGAGATCGGTAACTTGAAGTACCTTAAAGAGCTTCACATCGACAGGAATAGGCTTCAGGGAAGTCTTCTTGCCGCTGGACCATCTGGCTATCCTTCAAAACTGTAAGTTTTAGCTATTAGTTCTGTGACTTCTTCTGTCTATAATTGCACTGTTTAATGTTTTTTTTTTTGGGTTTACTCAACTCTGCAGGTTCTCTTCAAATTCAAGTGCTAATTCTGCTGGTTTGTGCAAGTCTTCTCTATTGAAAGTAGCTGACTTTTCATACAACTTCTTTGTGGGAAACATTCCGAAATGTTTGGAGCACCTTCCAAGGTATATTCTTATTCATCTAGGTTGTTTTGCTTCAGAGTTTGAGACATCTCCAATTTTGCTTAATGGTCATTAGGGCGAGCTTTCAAGGGAACTGCATGCAAAACAAGGATCTTAAGCATAGACCTTCTTCCCAATGCGGTAAGAGACATCGATTTTAAGCATTTCATGAGTCTTGGTTTACTAAAATGTAATCCGTGTGGCAGGTAATGCACAGCTGGTCAAAACTCATGAAAGCCCCAGCTCCCCACCAAAGCACCAGTCAGCTGATATTGTGGCTAAGCATCATAAAACATCAAGGCCTAAGTGGCTTCTCGTGCTTGAGATAGTCACAGGATCAATGGTCGGTTTGTTCTGCCTGGTTGCACTTTTCTCAGCAGTTCACCGCTGGAAAAACAGGCCGTCTCTCATCATTCCTTGGAAGAAATCTTCAAGCGTTAAGGAAAAGTTCACAGTCTACGTTGGTTAGAATCATCTTTCCCAAAACTCCTCCAACATTCCAATACAAAATCCTCCAAATTCTCAGTTCTTTTTCTTTTACTCGCAGATTCTGAACTGCTGAAGGATGTCTCGAGATTCACGAGACAAGAGCTTGAGGTGGCGTGTGAAGACTTTAGCAACATCATTGGTTTGTCTGCTGATAGTCAAGTCTATAAAGGAACAATGAAAGGTGGGCCTGAGATTGCGGTGATCTCTCTTTGCGTCAAAGAAGAAGACTGGACTGGGTACCTCGAGCTCTATTTCCAGAGAGAGGTAGCTTCTCCTGATCATGTTACATAGAAAAGCTGCTTTTGTTTATAAGACTTCTAAGCCATTTTCACACTGTTTCAGGTTGCAGATTTGGCTAGAATGAACCACGAGAATGCTGGAAAATTACTGGGATACTGCAAAGAGACTTCACCGTTTGCAAGAATGCTTGTTTTTGAGTATGCATCAAACGGAACACTATACGAGCATCTCCACTGTAAAAAATCTAACTAACTTCCTCAGAGCTTTTTGTTGCATTATGCTAAACTGTTTAGGCTATAGATAACATCGTTATGATAAATGCTTCTGATGTAGATGGGGAAGCGGCTTTGGTATCATGGGCAAGACGGATGAAGATTGTCATAGGCATCGCACGTGGTCTCAAGTACCTTCATATGGAACTTGATCCTCCATTCACAATCTCTGAGCTGAGCTCAAACGCGATCTATCTCACAGAAGACTTTACTCCCAAGGTATAGTGAAGTGACACCAGCTTGTTATCTGAACAATACAGTTAGCTAAGGTAATCTTATGGGGGTTTTTTCTTGGCTTTCTCTGAGGCAGCTGGTTGATTTCGAGTGCTGGAAGACGATTCTTGCGAGATCAGAAAAGAATTTGAGGAATATCAATAGTGAAGGTGCGGTATGTGTGCTCCCAAACGCAATGGAGAGTAGATATCTCGATGTATCTGGTAATATCTATGCATTTGGTGTTCTGTTGCTGGAGATTGTGAGTGGAAGACCTCCTTTCTGCAAAGACAGAGGCTTCTTAATTGAATGGGTAAGAAAAAAGAAGAAGAAAGCTTCAAACTTTGTTACTATTTTAACCAAATGGGTTTTGAACTGTGCTATCAGTGGGTGTGAAAAGTCTCGACCCTTTACATCTGGCATGTTACATTGTTGCAGGCAAAGGAGTATCTTGAAACACCAGAGGCAATGGGGAGTTTGGTGGATCCAGAGCTGAAACATTTTAACCAAGAAGAGCTTGAAACGGTGTGTGAGGTGGCGAGGCAGTGCTTGAACAGGGATCCGAACAACAACAGCAACAATAACAACAAACCATCAGTGCAAGAGCTATGTGAGACGTTGGAGAGTAGAATCAGTTTGTCGATTTCCGCAGAGCTTAGATCATCTTCTTTGGCTTGGGCTGAGCTCGCGCTTGACTCGTGATGTGGGTGAGAGAAGAGTGTTGAATGATAAAATGCTAACTGGAAACCAAAACACCTCAACTCTCTGTAAATCAGTCGACTCGTTTTAAAGTTTGTTTTTGTTCTCTGATCTGGAGGAGTGTGTTTGAGTTCTTATCACGTGTTGCTTTTGTTCTTGATTAGTTTTGTTGGGTGTGTTACAGTGTGTTTGTAAAGAAAGAGAGAAACATAGAGTTTGTAAAAGATTTTAAAATTGGAAATTCTATGAGATGTTAAAGTATTGTGAAATATTTTTGGAACTATGATGCTATCTTTATGTTATACTAGGGTTAAACCCGTCCTACTAATCAATTTAAAAATAATTTTTAAATGTATTTATTTTAATATACCAGTAAAACTATTCAGTTTATTCTAAACTAAAACTAATGATAATCTAAATATTTGTTTATGTTGTTCATATTAAAAACCAAAGACTTAGACAAAATATCAAAAAAATATTTTTTCATTAATATAATATTTTACATTTTTAGTGTTTGTTATTCCTTTATTATAGAGTAAGTAAATTGCGTTTAATTACTGTTGAAATTCAATATAGAAATCATAAATTATTTTCTTTCTTATATATTTTCTCATTTTTGAATCTGTTGGTACTTTTCTTTTCTTTTTTCTTTTTGCGTTTTTAAACTTATTGATTTAGATAATGCAAAATTTTAAAATTTGTTTCTTATGTTAGCTAAATAACATAACAGTCAAAATTCATTATTTAAGAATATACACCATTTATTAAAACTTTTATCATTAATAAACTATATCATTAAAAATGATTAAGATTATTAAACAAATGTTATTGTTAATTTTTAGAGTATAATTAGTTGTTTTTTTATTTTTATTTTATTATCTTTTGTATATATTTTTCACATTGGTTTTACTATATATAATCACTTTATTATTCCCTCAAAATTTTACTATAATTTTTTTATCAGTGAAATTTTTTAAAAATACTGTTGCTTTATTTTCATAATTTTATATTTTCAATAGATATATTGCGTACTACATTTTAAGATCAATTAACACTGATTCACTGAATAGCTATTCATAATCATTAAAATTTATCGAAAACAATACCCGAAACACACAAAATCTGAAACTTAAAAAAAATACTCATAATACCAAAAATATACTTAAACACCCATATCTATTATAATAAAGGAGACTCTTTTTTTTTTTATGATTGTGGTATTATATTGACATTTCTTTGGTTGTGTTATATTTAGTGTCTTAGGTGGTGATGTTGTTGTTTGTATAAACTCCCATGCGTGTACAAAAAATATTCTTTAGCTATGCGAAATGGGATGGTTGTTATTCAACCATTCCCTCACTGCTCTTTGTTGAAGTTTTTGAGATTGTTGCGTACTATGTTCTCCAACTCCAACAGGTATTTTCGTCACAATTGCTAGAGAAAAATAAGAATCTTTATCTGGATTAGGTGTAATCTATTTGTTGTGAAAAAGAAGATGTTAATTAAGAGTTTATGAAATGTGGGTTTATTCTTATGCATTGACGACGGCTTATGCTACGGCTCATGGTTTTTCCTAAGTGTATTGACGTTGAGTGCTATGAATTGGTGGTATTTTTTTCTTAGCTCGGAGATGCCAGCAAGTAACTTCAAATCAACACGTTCACTTAGTACAACTGAGTTTTTATATTCTACGATGGTTGGAGGCTAAATTAAGTGTGATACATATTTGAGAGAAATTTCTAAATTTAAATACTCATGTAAGGTAAGAATTTTATATAAATGTTGGTAAGTAAACCTCTAAATTTAACTACTCATGTAAGGTAATAATTTTATTTAAATATGTTATGAAAATTAATTTGTCATAAATCTTTCAATCGTTGTGGTTGCCATGATGCGTTGAGTACTAAGTTTCTCGGCGTTGAAAATGGTTTTAAAACCCATAACTTTCCCCACGATATTATAGCAAAAAAAAAAAAAAACTTTCCCCACAATATCTTCTAGCGAATAAAGAATATGTAGGCCACTTGACAGGGATGTTAACTAAAACAAAGTTATAAAGCTCTCACTTCAATCGTTTCCGCAAGTTCAACGAATATTTTTTGTTCCGCTTTCTATAATAGAGCTCTTCTTCTGCTATTTCTGTTTCTTGCACGGTCTCACATACATCATTCACAGCACCTGCAGTATTCAACCACTGGATTGTTAGACAAAGTCCCATTACTTGGCTTATATATCTGAGTCCCATCGAGAGAAGGAAGAGTTAACGATAATGTTTAGTTATACTACCTTGGCTTTTTATGGAGAAGACTCCTCCAACGTGTTTGCTTTTAATTAAATGTCAAGTATATAATTTGATAATCATACAACTTTGTTTGTTTGCTATAATCTTTTAACTTGAGATTTCTTGTTGATGTACACTTTCTTATGCTTCCAACCTAGAACTCCAGGAAGTGCCATCAATCAATTCATCAATCTTATGGTAACTTGTTACTTGGTAGCATAGAAAAGATAGAATTATATTATAAGTTTGTTCAAAAAAAAGAAGAAGATAGAATTACATTATGAGATCCAGAGTGCCATGATTTTGGAAGTGATCGTAGACTCTCTATTGGGACTTTATATATCCAGAGAACTATGTAATGAATGGCTTCAGCTAACTGAGTTCAAAACCGACAAATTTATACATTGACCTAGAATCCAAAACTGATACAATCCACTTTTAAAATATGTAGTTTATTTTAAATTTTCAATTTAAATTAACATTAAATTAAATTAAATAGCCTTTTAAAAACATTAAATTAAATAGTCGATACTCTGTATTGAGACTTTATGTATCAGTGGATCTAGGTCAACTTTACACGTTAATTTACGTTGATCGTAGACTGTAGACAATGAGATCCAGAGTGCCATGCTTGTAACAGAACCTCGCAATTGATGCATGTGCAGAAACTATACCAACAAAGAAGTAAACACTTTTAGCAAATGAGCAGCCAACAGATCAACTTTACTTGCTTATCGGAAGCCATAATTGTACAGAGTTACCAGAATATCAAATCTGAAAACATACGAATCACATAGGCCATTGCAGGAGATGAAAGATGCATAATCAGATGTTTGAAGCATTCAAAGCCATGACTTTGCATTGTTCACGTTCTCCTCCATCAGCTTTTGAACTTCTACCTTTTTCTGCACTTTCTCACCTTCCAGCTGTCTAGACGTAGCAACCAGCCTGCTTTCACAATCAAAAGACACATAAGAATGGATTCAAGTCAGTGAGCGAAACCATCAACCTACTGATTTTATCGTTCTTTAAGTTACCCTAGAAAATATGTAATTTTCTCATCATCATTTACATAAATGAGCTTAGAGTTGCATAACAAAAAAATATGAGACTCACCGTGCTTCGATAGTTTGGAATTGCCGCTCAGATGAAAGAAGTGTTTCTACAACATTGGTAGAAGTATTGACGAAATTTCATAGTGACTCACACTCTTGTCTTCAAATGACGGAGCTTCTCTTCATTCTCAACAGCTTTTTCTATATCTCTCCTACTGTCTTCAACCAGTTTCTTAACTATCACCAGTGTTTATTTTGTTCATCGCCAACAGCCTATTCACAATGAAATCAACAAAAAACAAATATGAGAAAAATTGGATAACCCTTCTTTCACTAACAACATAGTTTCACACCTTAGAGACACCCTTTCCAAGGTAGTCTGATCCACCATCCATGAGCTCAACAGACTGTAGATACCAATGGAAGCTCCACTGGAAACTACATTTGTAGCCTTGACACCTTTGTGTGGACATCGACCTATACCGTTATCAGATAAATATCCGGCAATCATAAGCTTCATTTATATGAATCAAAATCAATCACTAACAATATGTATAGTATAAACAATTACAAATTCCAAAAAGACCGATCTAACAATGGAGGAGATGATGATCAATCCAATAAGAAACAGAAGGGTTCATAAATTACCGCCATAGGCGTCGGGGAGCTTGAAACAACACATCGTCGAAGAGTTCTCCGTTTCATCGGCATAGATAGAAGGCAAGACCGCCGAGATGAAGGAGATCTTAACTTATGCTTTCAGAGAATGTTGAACTCGAGGAATCTAGAACGTTCAGAATTCTTCAATTTTGGCGGAGACCATATGTTTGTGAGGTGACAAACTGAGGCCATAGATAGTAAGCACTGTAAGTTAGCTGAAAGAGATTAAAAAATTGGGAGATGGATATCCAATCGAACCAATGTGAAGCATAAATCTCATGGTCGATGATGGTTGGTTTATATAGCTAGTTTGGGAGAGAGGATAAGTTGAAGAGAGTTGAATACTTTAAGCTCTTCAATCGTAGAGTGCAATAATGGAGGAAGATGGGTGATGCTGGAGATGTTTAACGGAGGTGACGATTTGTTTACCCAAGTAGGAGCTACAGCGATCTCGAAGAGTCGAAGCCTACAACACACAGAACATGGGCTTGTCAACAAACACGAAAAGCCCAAATGAAAGAACGCAGCGGAAACAAAATTTGATTTCGTTGAATGTATGCTGAGGTGACACGTGTCGACAAACGCCCTTCTCTCTGTGGCGCAAGGAGGAGAGAGGTAAGTCTACTTTATTGTATAAGATACTTGAGGTGTCTTCCATATTCATATTCAGATAACAGAGTTTGCTGGTTGAATTGAAATTTCATAAACGTCGTATGGATTTCAACTTAATAAAAGTCTTTTGACTATTTTTAAAAGCCGCCAATTTCATGGTTGGTACGACTTATATGTTCTTACGAGGTTGAGTGCCATCAACGCTCAGACAGGTATAATAGATTTCCATCTTACCTTAAACTGGATATGTATTGTAAAGTTCCCGTTGACAAAATTTTAAATACATTTTTTCCTGTCGTTAAAGGCAATTTTTTAAGTAATACATTAATTTTTACAGCACGCAACGGTTGCATAGTACGCCATAAGCCAAATGTGTAACATGAAAGGAATTTTGCTTGCCTTTTTTTTGCAAATGGAAAAAAAAAAACGAAAACTAAAAATTTCAAGTAAATATTCAGTAGAAACATGCGACAAAAATTATATAGAAATGAAAAAGAAACACGAACTAATTTAAAATTTCAATATATTCATAGATGATAAAATAAAATAGAAACAAGAACAAGTAAAACTACTTCACCCTATAGTTTATATACAGTTTACTTCTTTTTTTCTTTTTTGATAAAGGGTTTTTATATACAGTTTACATATTTTTTTATGTTCTCTGTCGTTCATTTTTGAAATATTATAATTAAAATTTTGAATTATTACTATGTTTTACTCCTTCTGTTTCATAAAAAGTATTATTTTTATTTTTATTTTGTTTCAGAAAAATGTCATTTTACATTTTCAATGTAACTTTATACTTTAAATCTATTTTAACATTTTAAATAGCCAATAAATTTTTATTTAAATCATTTATAATTAATTATATATTAAATAAATGTATATTAATCTATTATCTAGATCGTCTATTATATACTTTCTTAATCTTTGTAAAATATATCAAAGTGACACTTAAAAAAAACAGAAATCAACGCATAGTATGTGATCATAACAGTGACATAATGACACTCTCATCAATTATTTTAGTGAATCTAGTAAAGGTATCTACCATTTATACACTGAATGGCCAAAACCATACTACGGACTTCAAAATGGTATTTGTAAAACCACTTCTATTCACCAATCATAACTTTTTTTTATATAAAAAATTCATTTTTAAATTATAAAAATAACAACACCGCAAACACTTGAATTTTCCACTAACTAATGGAATACAGTTCAGAAAACACAAAGAAAATAGTAAATGATTTTGCTCAGTTACGCACTGAATATTTTTTTAATATAATTAAATATTTTATAAATACAGTTTCTCATAGGCTCATACCGGCATACCTATTTTAAGACGTTTTAGTATTTTTAAAATTCTAGATCTTCTCTTTAAAGATCAAAATTGTTTATATAAACAGTTAATCTATGTTTTGACCAACAAAAAAAAACAGTTAATCTATGCATAAAATATATTTAAAATAGTTAAATGATAATCTAATATATTAAATTTTATCTCTCATTATTAATATATATATTTATATAATTACTATATTTTTAATTATAATTGTATCATAAAATAGTTTTAGCAATAAAATTTTGTTGTATAACCATATTTAACAAATATGTGGTTACCATTCGAATTCTTAGGTTTTAGAAAATTAAATAGGGAGGTTACAAATATCATGTTACTACTTAATCAAAACAAAATTACAAAATCTGGAAGGATGTTTTCATTGGTTAAGAAACTTTAAAATGTCAGAAGAGAGTATTTACGGAAAGGACCCGATAGTTTGAGTATTTATAGAATCGGCGCACATATTTTGTCATTTACCAACCGAGACATTTTTCGCTCTCTCCCGATATATTTAAAAAGCTTTAGCCCATTCGAAAGTATAAACAACATTTCCCACAAACGTAAAAGGAATCAAAATTGGAGACGACTATGGCGACGAAGCTATTGTCTCTCACATGCATTCGCAAAGAGAGATTCAGCGGGCGTTACCCCGTGTTGTGGAAACATCTAAACAACAGGCCACGTGGCGGCGGCGGCGATGGATCACCGTCGGAGACGGCGGTGCTTAAGATCGACGACGAGGAGGCGATTGCCAGTGCGGTTTTCGGCGTTACAGGGATGACATGCTCCGCGTGCGCTGGATCTATCGAGAAAGAGATCAAGCGTCTCCCCGGAATTCACGAAGCGGTCATCGACGCTCTGAACCATCGGGCTCAAATCCAGTTCTACCCTAGCTCTGTCAATGTAAGTTTCGATTGAAAATTCAATATCTGCTTATCGTGATATGTGAATCGATCATACTGTTTCTGAGATGAATTTGATTGGGATATAGAGTTTTCTGTATAGCTTCATTTTCATGGGATTCATGTGAATAACTTTTTTTTTACACTTGCAATAAATGTTGATCTCTAAGACTCTAACAACATCAAGCAGGTTGAAGATATTTGTTATGAATTGCTTTAATCTATTTTCTTATCTGCAAAAGAAGGATCACATGATGTGGAGATTTTAAGCCTCAGTGCAAAAAAAAAAAAAAAGAAAGATGTAGAGATTTTATCCACTCAAAGCTCAAGCTTTATTCTGTTACAGTCACGCAAGAGAGTTGTAGAAACGGTTTGAGAAGAAAAATCAGATACATAACAAGCAAATTAGAAGAAAAAAAAGAATTTAATGGCACTAGAGATTTATCTAGTTCACGTTCCCTACCCGGATCCACTAGAGCACGGGGTTACATTGTGTTCTTGAGAGATTACACTTACAACTTTCTGTCTTACTAGTTCTCACTTAGAACTCTCTCTCTCTCTCTTGTGATATCTTTAACATAATATATAAATTCCCTTTATAGCCACACAGCAAGAAGTACTTTAGGTTCAACTTGGTGAGAGAGTTCACACGGCCTTACACCTTCAGATCACATCTATTAATCTTTCACTTCTTCCATACTATGTATCTTCTCATGGGTCTGTTTTTTTTTTCCCTTTGGGACCCTCTCTTTATCTTAGTCACATTAAGAATTTTGTTGCGTTCACAGTTGTAACATCATGTAACATCAAACCCTCTGATTTGGCTCACAGTCCTTGTCATGTTCATTGGATTCCATTCTCGAATCCCGACTTTCTCAGGCTGTAGTTACTTTTGGGAATTGCTTGAAGCTTGCTCACATGCAACTCCTTAGTGTAGATATCAGCTCAGTTGGAAGCTGATCCAATTTTCACAAACTTATTTATCCTCCCTGCATTTATAAATTTTTTGAACTGCAATATGATGTCACTCTGATCTGCCTGCAAGTATATATCTGTAGAATTCCTCGAACAATTCTACTTAATGATGCCAACTAATACAGTGCTAGGGTTTCATTGTTGTTTGTTGATGAAACCCATTGAGTTGGTTTCCAACTTGTTCCATGAGAAACAGCCATCAAACATTATCTAAATAAGTTTTACTTGAGACAATTTCAACCCTCACTTTTGAAGACCTCTTTGCTCCCTAGAACTCTTCATTCTATAGACGTAGCCAAGCTTCTTTTTTCATTTATGCAACTTCTCCGTTGAGTGAATATCTTAGCAATAGACCTTGTCACGAATGATATTTTCCTACTCAAAACTGTACGTAGTTATGCTTTTGTAAGTACCCTTATACTCTCCTTATTACGCTTTTGCTTTACGAGAACCCAATTGTACTTCTTGGATGATGCACACCCTGAAGCTACTTGATAATGTGTTTCATTTACTGTTTGAAATTAGGATAATAGGTTTCATTATATATTTTCATCTGGATTGTTGTACTGGTTGGTAGGTGGAGACAATTCGTGAGACTATTGAAGACGCTGGATTTGAAGCATCGCTGATAGAGAATGAGGCGAATGAGAGGTCCAGACAAGTATGCAGGATACGAATAAACGGTATGACTTGTACCTCATGTTCTTCAACCATTGAAAGCGTACTGCAATCACTTAATGGTGTACAGAGAGCTCACGTTGCCTTAGCAATTGAAGAAGCAGAAGTTCATTATGATCCCACGCTCCTGAGCTACGATAAACTACTGGAAGAGATAGAAAATGCTGGATTTGAAGCCGTACTTATAAGTACAGGAGAGGATGTGAGCAAGATTGATTTGAAGATCGATGGCGAGTTCACTGATGAATCAATGATGATGATTGAAAAATCGCTTGAAGCACTTCCTGGGGTTCAGAGCGTTGAGATCAGCCATGGAAGTGATAAGATATCTGTCTTGTACAAACCCGATGTGACGGGGCCAAGGAACTTCATTCGTGTGATAGAGTCTACTGTCTTTGGTCATAGTGGCCACATCAAGGCAACAGTATTCTCCGAGGGAGGGGTGGGCAGAGAGTCTCAGAAGCAAGAGGAGATCAAGCAGTACTATAAGTCGTTTCTGTGGAGTTTGGTGTTTACGGTACCAGTGTTTTTGACAGCCATGGTCTTTATGTATATCCCTGGAATTAAACATCTGCTGATGTATAAGGTCGTCAATATGCTCACCATTGGAGAGATCACAAGGTGGCTTTTGGCTACACCTGTCCAGTTTATCATAGGCTGGAGATTCTATGTTGGCTCTTACAGGGCTTTACGCCGAGGATCGGCTAACATGGATGTTCTGATCGCTCTGGGAACAAATGCAGCTTATTTCTATTCGTTATACACAGTGTTGAGAGCTGCAACGTCTCCTGATTTCAAAGGAGTTGATTTCTTTGAGACCAGTGCCATGCTCATCTCGTTTATCATACTTGGAAAGTATTTGGAGATTATGGCTAAAGGCAAAACGTCTCAAGCGATCGCAAAGCTTATGAACTTGGCACCAGACACTGCGATATTGTTGGCTGTGGACGAGGAAGGGAGTGTGACTGGCGAAGAGGAGATTGATGGCCGATTGATACAGAAGAATGACGTGATCAAGATCGTTCCTGGTGCTAAAGTAGCTTCGGATGGCTATGTTATATGGGGACAAAGTCATGTGAATGAAAGTATGATAACGGGAGAGGCAAGGCCAGTGGCAAAGAGAAAGGGTGATACTGTTATAGGAGGCACTTTGAACGAGAACGGTGTTCTGCATGTTAAGGTTACAAGAGTCGGTTCAGAGAGTGCTCTTGCACAGATTGTTCGTCTCGTTGAGTCTGCACAACTGGCCAAAGCTCCAGTTCAGAAGTTGGCTGATCGGATTTCCAAGTTCTTTGTTCCTTTGGTGAGTAATCTGACATTTTGATTAACAGAAAGTTTTTAGTCTTTTAGAGTCACAACTAGTTCTTAAACTCAAATCATTTATAATGTTGTAGGTAATTTTCCTCTCGTTCTCAACTTGGCTTGCTTGGTTCTTAGCTGGGAAACTGCATTGGTACCCTGAAGCATGGATACCTTCTTCAATGGATAGCTTCGAGCTAGCTCTTCAGTTTGGAATCTCTGTCATGGTCATAGCTTGTCCATGTGCTCTTGGACTGGCTACTCCAACCGCTGTTATGGTTGGCACTGGGGTTGGTGCATCTCAAGGTGTGCTGATAAAGGGTGGTCAAGCTCTAGAAAGAGCACACAAGGTTAGTGTGCGCTAATTTGTTAAGCTCTTGATTGTAACTTATAATATGTGATTAGAGGTTTTCTATAACATTTTGATTCTTTTTAGATGACGAAACCTCAACAGTTTGAATAATTGTGTAGGTAAATTGCATTGTATTTGACAAGACAGGAACTCTCACGATGGGGAAACCCGTTGTTGTAAAAACCAAACTCCTGAAAAACATGGTACTTAGAGAATTCTATGAACTTGTAGCTGCAACTGAGGTAATCTCTTGTAACCATCGAACACATATACAAACTCGTGGCATGCATCAAAACTGATATCTTTATGATGACACTTATCTTTTTATCAGGTAAACAGCGAGCATCCATTAGCAAAGGCCATTGTTGAATATGGAAAGAAATTCAGAGATGATGAAGAGAACCCTGCGTGGCCTGAAGCCCATGGATTTGTTTCTATCACGGGAAACGGAGTGAGAGCGACCGTTAATGGAAAAGAGATTATGGTGGGAAACAAGAACTTTATGTCTGGTTATAAAATTAATATTACAGCCGATGCTGAGGAGTTGCTAGCAGAAGCTGAAGGGATGGCCCAGACAGGAATCCTCGTGTCTATAGACAGTGAATTGGTTGGAGTTCTGGCTGTTTCGGATCCTGTAAAACCAAATGCTAGAGAAGCCATCTCCATTTTAAAATCCATGAATATCAAAAGCATCATGGTAACAGGTGACAACTGGGGAACTGCAAATTCCATTGCTAGAGAAGTCGGTATAGACTCTGTTATTGCAGAAGCTAAACCGGAGCAGAAAGCAGAGAAAGTCAAGGAGCTACAGGTAAACTTATATTTAGCTCCACACTAAATTAAAAAAGTTCACATCTTTAATATACAAAAGTATAAAACTGATATAAACCAATGAATTTTGCAGGCTGCGGGTCATGTTGTGGCAATGGTTGGAGATGGAGTCAATGACTCACCTGCTCTAGTGGCAGCGGATGTAGGAATGGCGATTGGTGCAGGAACCGATATTGCAATAGAAGCAGCTGATATTGTCCTGATGAAAAGTAACTTGGAAGATGTGATCACAGCCATTGATCTTTCGAGGAAAACGTTCTCAAGGATCCGTCTCAACTACGTATGGGCTCTCGGGTATAACCTCATGGGCATACCTATCGCTGCGGGGGTGCTTTTCCCGTCTACCCGGTTCAGGTTGCCTCCGTGGATTGCAGGTGCTGCAATGGCTGCTTCTTCTGTCAGTGTTGTGTGTTGCTCTCTCTTGTTGAAGAACTACAAGCGGCCTAAGAGGCTTGATAGTCTGGCCATCCGTGAGGTTCAAGTGGAGCGGGTTTAGAAAACCAAACTCAACCGATCCAAACCGAGTAAATGGTTATGTGATTTGATGAACTAACAACCGGTACCATAAATATCTACATGATTTGTGTGTTAGATTTGTTACGTTAGTATAATAAGAAATTCACATGATTGGTTCTCAGGATTTTCCTCATAATATAAATACTTAGCACAAAAGATTATGCTTTATCATCTTCTTCTAGAATACTGGCTGATAACCTGGAAAGAAATGTCACAAAAAAGTGAGAATGCATGCCGTTTGACTCTAGAAAAACGCTCTACATGACCAAGGGAAAGTAACGTTAGCCTTTGGAACTTTACTACAAACATTTGACTTGTGGATTATGATGGCAGATGCTAAGAAATGGTCCCAGGTTCGTTTCTCTACTCGTCCTTGGATGTGTTTTATCGGATGAAGACGATGTTTTACATCATCTCCAATGGTACGCAAAATTTTCTTTTATATTTCACTCTATTTTTAGAGTAACTTTACTATAGAATTGGATTTGATCCCATAGTTCCTTCTAGGCCTGGGCATTTTAACCCGGATCTGAAGATCCGAACCGGAACCGACCCAAAAATACCCGACCCGGAACCGGATCGAAAATGCACAAGTACCTTTTGGGTCTAAATTTTTTTTACCCGAAAGAACCGAAACCGAAAAAGAACCGACCCGAATAGACCCGGACCCAAAAAGAACCGACCCGAATAGACCCGACCCGATAAGAACCGATTTGTACCCGACTTAAAAACATGTATATCTAAAGCTATGATGTTTTTGTGTTCTATTTTATATATATTATTTTATGTTTTAGTTGAAATATCTTTTGTGAACAACATTTGTTATTATTTTTTAATATTTTTTAAGTAATATAAAGCTTTAAAATGTAAAATTTAGAGTTTTAAAATGTTTTATTTTAATTATTAATAGTTTCATTTAAGTTGTTTTGTAAAATTTTAGATATATATGACAAATATTCAACTAAAGTTGATGAAATTGGGTATATCATGTCCTTTTCAGATCCTAAATTAGGCCTGGGCATTTTACCCGTACCCGAAGACCCGAACCAGAACCGACCCGAAAATATAGGTTCGGGTCCGGGTCCGGGTCCATGCTAAGTACCTATTAGGTCTTTTTTTTTGGACCCGCGGGTCTCGGTTCGGGTCCGGGTCCTGCCCGAGACCCGTTCGGGTATCCGAAGTACCCGCAAATATTTGTATATACTAGGTATATTTGGGTGATTGAGTATAATTTTGATATTTCAAATTTTTTTAAAGGTTTCGGATTTGGATTTTCGGGTATAATTGTAGGTTTTTGGTGAAATTTTAGATTTTTAGAAAATATAATTTGGGTATTTAGGTAAAATTCGGGTATGTTTTGAGTTTTTGGGTCTGATTTTGGATAAATTTTGGGTATTTTTGCGGTTATTCGGGTATTTTTAGAGTTTTCGGGTCCAGTTCAGGTACTTTGGGTCTATTTCGGGTCCTAAATACCCGAACCGACCCGGATCCGAAATATACCCGAAAATTTTGGGCATTTTACGGGTATTGAAATTATAGACCCGAACCGACCCGGACCCGACAAGACCCGATCCGGAACCGACCCGAAAAGTTATAGGTACCTATATGGGTCTAAATTGCTAGGACCCGAAGGACCCGGACCCGATAATACCCGACCCGAACCCGACCCGAAGACCCGGATGCCCAGGCCTATCCTAAATATCTGAATCCGACCCGGACCCGATATGGACCCGAAAAATTACAGGTATTTTATGGGTATTTTAATTATAGATCTGAACTGACCCGGACCCGAGAAGAACCGACCCGAACCCGAACCGAAAATTTCTAAGTACCTATTGGGTCTAAATATTTAGGATCCGAAAAGATCCGGATCCGAAAAGAACCGGCCCGAACCCGACCCGAAGATCCGAACGCCCAGGCCTAGTTCCTTCTGTAATAGAGTTACTTTATAATAGAGCAAAATATAGAGTAATGATGATTTTTCACTCCAAATATAGAGTAAAAAAATAACATTACTCTATATTTCACTCTATTATAGAGTAACTCTATTATAGAGGGAACTATTGGAGCAAATCTAACTCTATAAAGGGATTTCCAATCCCATTTTATTTTTTTCTCTAAAATTGAGTTTAGAGTAAAAATGTTCTAATAGTACTATATTTCTACTTTATAATAGTGTAAACCTATTTTTTAGTTTATATATAGAGTTATTTTTTTATTTTTTGTTATCGTTCTATTTTTTACTTTAAAATAGAATAACATTGGAGCAACATTCAATTCTATTATATGGTTAATTTATTTTAGCGTGAAATATAGAGGAATTTATTCCGTGCGTCATTGGAGATGCACATGGTTTAAGAATTAGACGCAATATTCATACTTGTGAGATTATTTTCGTACCTTAGAAATTGCGATAAAATATACGGTTGTGACTCGCAACATAGAAAGCCCAACAAGCTGAAATAATAACAACCGCAACGGCCCATCATTAAAAGCCACTCGCACTAACAGCGCGTGGGATGGATATGCCAGAGCCGAGACTGCATTTTTCATGCCTTTTAGCTTTTTTTTCTCCTGTCCTCGCAGCTGACTCCTCTCTTCCCCTCTCTCTCACATTTCTCCTGCTTCTCAAATTATACTTCTATGGCGACGAAAGAACCGGTATCTGTTTACGATATAAGCATTGAGGTGACAAGATTGCTTAACTTCAATCAACAAATGGGTGTTTTTTGCTAAAAGGAAATGACCTTTGGTTTAGGGTTTTTAGAGTGTAAAAGGAATGAACTTAAGTTTTGTATAGGTTTGCTTAGTGTTCTTTTGTTTTGTAAGAAGACTCTGAAACTTAAGGTAAATCAATTAGATGATGACCGTTGATTGAAACACTGCTTTGTCTTTTGGTGTTGGTCTCACAGATTGTTCTCTCTATTATATCTGATTCAGTTCTTGTGTTACCTTCTTTTAGTTTTAAAGTGCAAGTCTTTTAGCTGAATAATCTTCTGCTTTGGAACAGGATGCAAATGGAAACAGCTTAGAACTCAGTCAATACAAAGACAAAGTTCTTCTAATTGTCAATGTTGCTTCCAAATGGTTTAATTTTCTTATACACCTTCTTAGCTACTTACTTCCATTTTTTTTTTTTGTATTTTTGGTGCTAAATGTTTGTTTTCTTGTTCTTGTTTATACGCTGATGATCTCAGCGGGATGACGAACTCAAACTACACCGAATTGAATGAGCTTTACAACAAGTACAAAGACAAAGGTAAATTGGTTTCAAGGCTCTTGTTTCTTCCACATGATTCTCTTGATGGTTGTTTCTGTTGCAAGGTCTGGAGATTCTAGCATTTCCCTGTAACCAATTTGGTGAAGAGGAACCGGGAACTACTGACCAAATTACAGAGTTTGTTTGTACTAAGTTCAAATCTGAGTTCCCCATTTTCAACAAGGTATATACCAGTCAGACGAATTGATTACAAGTTGTATGTCTTGATGTTGATCTTCCCCCGTTGTGTGTTTAGATTGAAGTGAATGGAGAGAATGCTTCTCCTCTTTATAAGTTTCTAAAGAAAGGCAAATGGGGAATCTTCGGAGATGAGATTCAATGGAACTTTGCTAAGTTTCTTGTGGACAAGAATGGTCAAGCTGTAGAACGTTATTACCCAACCACTTCTCCTCTTACACTCGAGGTAAACAAACAATCTATATCTCTATCTCTAAAGAAACAATTGTTTTTTTCTCTTTGTGCTTATGTTATGTCTCAATTCTCTGCAGCATGACATCAAGAAGCTTCTGAACGTCTGACTGAATCGCCTCTGTTGATAACTGTACTTTGATCTTAAACTTCTCATGTAATAAAGCAAATCTCATTGCCTTTGGTTTGAATTTGTTATGTTTTGGTTTCATTAATCCAAACTCAGACCAACACAAAGAAGTCAAAACAATATTAAAATCGGTTCCACATGGGTTCTTCTCTCTAAAATCAAATTTTGAATCATCTCCTCTGTTTTACCAAAACTACTTTGCAGCTGCTACAAGTTGTCTTAAGAAACAAAAATACTGACTGGTCTAACTACTTTTTCTGATCAATTTGGTAATGCTTAAGAAACCAAGTTCTCGATGACCAGAAAGAGAGCTTAATGGGATATAGATAGTTAAAAATATCCTTAAATAGCCTCAAGGGAGGGGTTTTGCTACAATAACAATGTTAGAAGGAACACAGTTCTCTGAGATTTCTAGTTTAACATTCCCTGATAAATAATCTACAACAACAAAGATATTTACAGCACTCACATTCTGCATGCCGCTGCTTAAATAACTAAGAAGGTAGTAATAAATATTAATGTTCTGAATCATCCGCGAGTCAAGTCAATATCAGTGAGTAGGTTTCTGCTAGAGTCAAGTGATCTGCCTGACCCTGAGACTGAACCTTCCCCTGAACCGGGCCATCCACTCATTCCCTGACCTGAGAAGTTCTGTGGCGTCTGCTGGGCCACCTGTGCTGCTGCTTCTGGTGCATTATTAGTCGGTGTTGTCTCCATTTCACTATCGTTGTGCTCTTCCTTTGGTCCACCTTCTTGTTTGATGGTCTTGTTATTGTTATTATTAGACTTTGGGACTCCACCATATACAAAACTACAAGCCACCACCTTCAAAATAACAAGTAATTTTTTCTTCTGTTAGGAGAGACATTACAAAAATACAAGATTTTAGATTCACTCTATTAAACATTAGAGAAGAGGAATTCAAGAACCTGAACGAGGCTGGCTGCGATAAGCATTCCAATCCCACCGCCGATAACATGACCTTCAGGACCAGAAAGGGAGACACTCAAACCGCCGGTTCGACTTTTGGATCCACCTTCTTCATTTACCAAATAAGATCCCCCTAAACTTAGTATCTCAAAACGTCCCTACCAAAAAAAACACACATAGAAAACCATTACTTTTTTAATGTTTTCTAATTCAGTTAATAGAATGAACGATTTTGAAACCTCATATGTCAAAGAAGGCTCTGTTGTAGCGGGTTGACGTAGAGTGACTGAAGAAACTGTTCCAGTGCCTGACATTATACAAAGAGCTCGTGGTCTTTGCTGTGAAAATGACATTACTTTTGAAACAATATCCTGCGAGAAAATATAAAGGAAGCAGATGAATAATCATTATGAAATTTTCAGATTGTCAATAAACAGAATCAATAGACTGAAAGGAGTTTTTTTTTTTTTTGGAGAGCTTACTTCTCCTGCTCCAACACTGATGACATGAGGTGCAAAGGCAAATCCAGCTGAAGTGTTCATCCACTCACCTAAAGTACTCAACAGAGGTAAAAAGATTGCTCTTAATAAAATTTATATTGACTAATCAAATTGAAATGACCAATTACTTATCTAAACAGAGATTATAACACACGTGGATCAGTTAAATTACTCTTTCACAGCTTAATACTTAGCAAGCGACGTTTTGTAGGAATTACAACATAGCTAAATCAAATCAAACTAATTTGTTTTAGGTTAAGATCTCTCACTAATTACTAATCTAAACACAAATAGAGATTAGACGACAGATGGATCATTAAATTAGCAGTAGCAGCAGAGATAAACCAACATAGTCTAACTTAATTTGACCACATAATCATCTACAGCTTCTAGCATTAGGAACTTCCACATAATCAAAAGATCTAAGCTCAAGTTCTTCACAATGTGACATGTAAAAACTTGAGATCTCACCAAGATTAGCCAGTCGTTGCTTCCTACCAGTTCCAGGAGGACGACCTCTGGCTCGTTTAGGAGCATTCGGATCAGTCACTGAAGAAGAGTCCTCAGCTTTCTTACTACCAGCAGAAGAAGGCATAGGAGAAAGCCCTAAAGAGACTTGTCCATCAGGAGCATACTTCCTCGGCCGTCCACGTTTCTTCTTAACCAACGGCTGCTCCATCGGAGGCGGCGGCTGCGGGAGAGGCGAAGCCATCCCCATGTGAATGCTGTGTCCGAAATCAGCCATGGAGAAATGAGTCTGAGGGTGATGAACGTTAGGGTTAGGGTTAGGCATCGGCCTCATTCCCGGCGGCGGCGGCGGCGGCGCGTGGAGTCCACTCGCGACCTGGGAAGGAGAGAGGTTCGTGAAGGCTCCTCTCGGGAGATAGTAGTGAGAGCCTGGAAATGCCATTGCTTCTCTCCCGTCCATGCATCTAAAACCTTGAATCACAAGTCTTTGCACCGAGATTGAGACTTTATGAAGAAAACAGAGAGTACACACTACCCTAGAAAGAAGCAAAGCTAACTCTTGAGATCACTTAGAAAAAGCAGATTCGAAATTACGAAAGATTTAAGACAAGAGGAGAAAAAGAAGAAGCTAGATTTGATTTCGAAATCTACGGCTTCCGAGATGAAAAACGCAAATGTACATCAGAGAGAGGAGACAAGGGAAGATGGCAGAAGAGACAGAACAGAAGAGGAGAGAAAAGAGGGAGAAACAACAGATTTATAATTTTATTTTTATTTTTTATAAATATTGTGAAGATAGAAACAATGGAATTTTTGGCCTTCTCTGAAAGTTAGAAGACTGAAGAAAAGAGGAGAGACTGACGACCACTATTTTTTGTATATATACACTTTTAATTATTTTTATTCAAATAAACTACTTGGTTTTTAATAATATTAAATTGGCTTGTTTAAGAATAATTTTATCCAAAAGCTTTTGAACTTTCCTTTTTATAACAAAATCTAATGTCTCGCATATACCTCTGACTGAAAATGAAGTTTAGTCAAATATAATATATTTAATGCCTTTCATGTATAAATAAATTATATGCTTTTTAAGTTTTTTTTTCTCATGAAAAATGATATGCTCATTTCCGATAACAATATTTTGTTCTATGTTTAATATTTTATATAGTAAGATTTATGAAAATATATAAGTGTGTATATGTATTTATATATTATTATATTATTTTGAGAGAATTATTGTGAAAAAATATAAGTGTCTATATGTATTTATATATTATTATATTATGTTGTTTTAGATGAAAGTAATGAACATAGGGAGTACATGCATATTTATAGTGAAATACAATTATAAAATATGCTCCAGTCGATTAATAAGATATTAATGGATCTGGATAGTTGTTATTTATATTGTATTATTGTGAATATTTTTTTTGAATATTCATCTTATATTACACGATGACCTTTAAAAATCCTATTATAAAAAATTTATCGTATAAAATTTATAAAGGGTAACGTGCTACGATCTCGTTCTAAAGTTCCTCGAATTAAATATTGCAAATGCATTTTTCTCTGAACTAAAAATTATAATTTTATTTTTCTCCAAACTAACTTATAGTTTGAAACTTGATTATATATTAGAACTTGAGCCGTGAATAGTCTATTTTAATATATATATATATATATATATAAACATTCAAAACATAACAATTTAATGGTTTCACTTATGCTACTTTAATTTATTGTTCAGATTATATATTTCGTTAATATATTGCGTTATATATATTTATTTACTGGATTTGTGTTGGATCAGTTATGTAACTGTACTAAAATGATTGGATCTATATATTAATATACTATATCAGTCAAATTTATATTGACATTTCTTTTATATTTAATTGTATGATTCAAATATATTATTAATATATTATTAGTTTAGGTCAAACGGAAAATATTTTAAAATCAGTAGGATGGATATAAATTGAACCGCCTGTTTTAACAAAAATCATGAGCATAAAGTTAATATATATGCAAAATATAAAGTCGATATTTTTGAAAATATTTCTTTTTTTATAAAACAAATCGATGGCAATATTCTTAAATATTTGTAATAAGAAAGGTTACAACACTAGTGAATCGCGCTTAATATGGTGAAATAGAAGGCTTGGGTTCTGTAGTTGTTTTTGCGGTGGCTTATGTCTTGGGTTTGAGACCGGCACTGTTGAAGAGCTATGGTCTCTGCTTGCCTGAAGTGTTTCTTGTTTGTGGTCCTTCTAAGTGATTAGTGCTTTGCGGTTCTGTTCTTGTTTAGAATTATGGTTGGGTTGACTTGTGATGAGTTTTGGTTCGAAGGTGTGCCCACTCTTGGTTCATACTTTTGATCTGGTTCGCGAAGGAAGTAATTTCTGGTTCAAATATGTGGTTAGGGTGTCGCGAATAGTTTTGGTTATTGGCGTCTTGAGATTTCAGAGCTCTTACGGTTTCAACTCTATTCTCCCTTTCTATCTCCTCGGTTAGTCGGTATGAATGAATGGTTATGGTTTATGCTTAAGCCTTTGAATCTTTTTCAATTAATGTGTATGGTCTTTGGTTTGGTTCGTGACAAGAGTGTCTTCTCCGGTTCTCATATAAAGAGCCAAATGTTTTTAATTGTGTTACGATATGGTTGGAGTCGATGGAAGTATCTGCTTAATGCAAGTTTTGAGGTTGCTGCCAAATTAGTTCTTGGATAGAAAGTTTCTTCGAGTCCACAAACATGATTTCTTGACTTGTTTCTATCCGTATTTTAAAAATCGGTGCACTCTTCTTCTCTAATGGTCGCTAATATTAGGACATCTATTTCAATTCTCTCTATAAGATTCTAGGTTTAAGTTTTAGTGTTCTATCCTTTCGTTTTTTTATATCATTTTGGTTTCGTCAAGATCCGGAAGAATTGTGATTCTTACCTGTCTATGGCTCGGGAAAAATGTATTCCCTTCTAATTCTTGTAAAAACTTTCATGTTTTCAATTTAACGTGACAGATGACAAAATAAGAGATGTATTGTTGACAAAAGAGAGGAGAGAGAACGGGACCTACTTGAAAAGAGCCAAGAAGAGAGAGGATATCTCTCTTTCTCTCTCACATGTCTGAATCACTTAGCTATTTCTTTCTTTGCTTCGGACAGTGAGCCTCCTTTCCTAACTTTATTTATTTTCAATTGTTATATTCTTCTTTTTAATTTAAATTTCTTTTTGGCCCTTTCTTTTTATATCTTTCAATTTTTATTCGAGAAAATATTTATGTATGTGTAATAATGTATTGAGTTCCACCTAATTTGAAAGTTTGTATGATGCATTTAATATCCGGTGGCTAAAGAATCCGACCAATGCAATCCAATTTGTCAGCATTTTTTACTATTTTTTTCATAACTCAAAATTTTATTAAATCTTTCGTAATGAAACACATCTTACTATATATAGTTTTTTTAGATTTTGTTTTGCTATATATATATATATATATAGTATTAATACTCGGTCCTTAATCTTTACACTAACTTGTTTTGTCAACAATCCCTACAGTCAGTTTTTTTTCTTTTAATCAAATTCCCTACAGTCAGTTATGGCTAAGTTATGGTGTCAAATTACACAGCTTCGACACCTATTTAGTTTGACTTTTTGACAATGAAATAAAATAAACTGGACTTTCACTTTTCACCCTTTTTGCGTAACTTTCACCTAAATTAATGTGACTTGTCCTTTTTATAAACTAGCGATTTTGATGAAAAGATCGGATAAATATACTTGAGGCGACCACTACTGAACTCCGCAAAAAAAAAATTAATATATTTTCACATAAATGGCTATAAATATACTCAAATTCGTCCATATAACTTTTTTGTTAGTTCAAGAGAACAAAAATATAGTCTACAGAAGAAAGTCCTCCAAAAAAAAATTATAGAAGTGTCAATCACAATAAATGTAGATTTACTAAAATGGAAGAAGAGTGTTGAAGGAGGCTTTCATTTTGAGGACGGTGTCTGCCAAAGGTACGACAAGGCTCTATTTCTATGAAATTGCCGTAGTTAATAATAATGCTTCACAACATACATACACATTAGACATGTATACATATATACATAGAGAGAGAGATGATGGATTATAATCGTGGGTTTGTGAAACATGATGTCATCAAAAGTGAGTCTCTTTCTTGCAAGGAAAGTGATCTCAACTGTTGCTTTTATATTTTCCTTCTGATGTATTTTGTGGGGATAAGAGAGATGATTCTCTTCACAAGTTGTGGTGGTCCGGTAGTTTCAAATTTCTAAGAGATATAGCTGCTGGTATAGGTGTTGCTTGAGTTTTTTTAAAGTTTGAAATGTGCAACAAATATCAACCAAATCAGAGCTGGGAATTTGGGTCATTACCCGCGGGTCCCGCCGCGGAGCGGGTGCGGGTCGATCGATTTACAAATTTCAGCATGCGGATGCGGGTTGAGTCGATTTTTAGCGGAGCGGATGCGGGTCAACCAAATTTGAGTCGCGGATACCCGCCGACCCGCAAAATAAAAAAATATATTATTTTTTTTCTAAATTCTTTTAAAATAAATAAAAATAAAAATAAAAATATGTAAAAAAATGTATAAATTAATGAAAATTATATAATTTAAATTATAAATGTATAATTTTTATTATAAAAAGTAATTAATTGATAATAAAAATAATTATTTATTAAATTTAATATTATCTGCGGACCCCGCGGGTTACCCGCAATCTTAGCGGGGCGGGTGCGTGATACGCCCTAAAATAGGGAAGGATCACTCCACCGGACTAAAGGGATATGAACTCGCCAAAAGGGAGAACTGATGGATTGAACGGTGACACAATGGGTTGCGGATGGCCCAATGATACTACCAGACTTCAGTTGGTGCTTGATATGACTCACAAGTCCACCAAAAGAAGGATTTCTAAACGTTGCCTGATATGACGCACAGGTCCAACGAATTAGAGGCTGTTTACTCGGAGATAACCTCACCAAGAAACAAAGAAGTGTTCTACAAAGAACAAATAGATAAACTCAAATAAAAGGGGAAAAAGCTTCTCTTATTTCGTGGCTCTTAGGCCCTATATATAGGATTACAAGTTGTAGAAATCCAAAGAAGAATGTGCTAAAAACAAGACATGGAAACTAGAAATGAAGACTTTGACTAAAGACCGAAATTAATGATTTTTGTTGAATTCTTTTTCCCATGCACGACCAAGACTTCCTTGCTGACTCCCTCTTGTCATTCTTGATGAAAATGGGCTTGAAATGGACTGAGGAAAGGTCTGGTCGAATTTGGTGTAAAACCGACCCAAATTGAATTTGTTATGAATTTTTCTTTGGGCTGAAAAATGCTCATTTCGCCCAGCAACTAAATCAGCTCCATCTTCAGTGTCACTTAGCTCATTCAGCTCCAAGCTAGTATCACTTAGCTCACTCAACTCATCTAGCTCATCTACTATCACTTCAGCTGGTTCCAGCTCGTCCTCAGTCTCATCAGCTGGTTTTAGATCAGTATCCTCACCATTAATCCATCCTATTTTGTCTTTTGTTGAAGAATCATCTGGCTCAGCCATGGTCGCATCATCCTGGCCCGGGTCTATGATCCGAGGCGCATCATTCCCTCCCTCTTGAAAAGGATTTGACCTCAAATCCATTTTACATGTATCAAAAGGAAATGAATCAGACAAAAAGAATTAAAAAATCATGTAAAATTTAGTGAAGGAAAATTTTGGAAAGAAACTTCCTTGGAGTTTTGAAGTTGGTTTCCTCGAGTACATGCATCTCCAAGTCTTAAACTGATAAGCACGATCTCTGCTTCTGTTCCTGACACCTCTTGGAGACTGATCATGTTTATCCTGGACACTCAAAACAAACATTAAAATACCAGGATCATATGTACAAGACAAGTACTTGTTCAGATCATAAACCAAAGTTTCTTTCCCTAGAACATGTAGCACACGTTTCAGATCATCATGAAGCCTATCAAAGTAAGTCTTGTACACCAGAATGGTGTCAGGGCACGTGATAGCACAGTTCCTAAAGAACAAATTCAAATCATGCGCAAGTTTCTCAGATTTAGAACACAAACGATTAAGTTCAAATTGAGAATTTCTTATCCAAGGCTCAGCATGTTTATCAAAGAAGGTGTTGTAAATCAGAATGTTTTCGAGGCATGAACTACCATAGAACATTTCCAAAACGTGCCTAACTTGATCAGATTCAGAACACAAAAGTTTTAGTTCAAGATCAGATTCAGAATAAGAATGGACAGGTTTCAAAACAGAATCACCACAAAAATCTATTTCAGCTTTATGTGAATTCTGTTCCAGCAATGTGCTAACCATAAAATCTTCCAAAGCATATGAGGATGCAAACAAAATTCCAGTGATCAGTTCATGTCCAGAAGATCTCAGACTAAAGCTATTTTCTTTGAAGACAAATGAATCAAACGATTTTCTAGAGCAGAAAACTAGTTGTTGCAAATCAAGCTCAGATGACTTTTCAAGATGATCAAGACCAGAAAGTTTTATGTCATTGGAACTGACTTTATCAAACAGATCAGGCAGAAAATTAATCAAATCAAGTTTCTCACAGTGCTCTTGAATGTATGTGGTCAAAGGCGTAGGAGTTGTGCCGGGATCAAAGCAAAGTTGGTTCTCCATGATGATGGATGTTATGCTTGGTGCTTCCGCTTAAAAGGTTGGACCAGGTTCGCCTTCCTCATCAAATATGGGACCTAGATCATCGTCCATGGGTCTCCTGGTGCCAAGAAGCAGTCCTTGATGTGAGTAGTCGAATGGTTCTTCCTTAAAATCCTGTGAAAATAGAACAAGACTACTCGGATGCTCCGGTTCAAAACAGGTTAGTCCATTAGTCTCTTCATCATCAAACATAAAATCAGATTTTGGAGATGGAAGATCACATTCATCCTCACAAATGATCAAACTTTCAATCATCTCTTCATCATACTCATCAAAAATTGGTAAAGAATCTTAAAAATCTTTTTGATCTTCAAGGTTGTTTTCAGATTTACCTTTGGGTTTTTCATTGATGAATAAGGAAGGCTTAGCTACAGATGCACGTGTGGTTGTGCTCTTCTTTTGGATCTTGCTGACGTCCTTGAGGGCTTTCACCACACCCTCCACAAGGTTGTCACAAAACTCCCAGACTTCAAACTGACTGAAAAGCCTTCTTTGATCAGCTTCAAACATCTTAACCTGAAAGTTCTCAACACAAAAGGTTAACAGATAAAAATAATTCTCACACTCTCAAGTGTTTGATCTCACCCACACAAGTGTTTCTCTCAGATTTTATGGTCACTCAAGAGTCTCCTCTCAAAGTTCTAAGAGAACAAATCAAATAACCCAATGGATTTCTCCAAGCAAGCAAGAGATGAACACAAGATAGAAAGATAAAGAGAATTGGTTTTGAAATCCGTATTAACCACTCCAAGGCTGGATTTCTCCTCAGCCAGCAGGATTTCTCTTCCACCACCTAGCCAAATAAATCAAACTTTTTTTTTTCTTTTCTCTTTTTCTTTGATAGATCTTTTTTTTTTTTTTTTTTTCTTTTCTCTTTTTTTTTTTTAATAGAAGAATGGCGATAGGTAAGGTAGTGGCCCGGATTTGAGATAGAAAGATGAAGAAGAAGTGTTTAGAAATGAAAGATGAGAAAGATGGATAGATAGTACCGGTTGAGTGGCTCTGATACCACTTGATACGCCCTAAAATAGGGAAGGATTACTCGACCGGACTAAAGGGATATGAACTCGCCAAAAGGGAGAACTGATGGATTGAACGGTGACACAATGGGTTGCGGATGGCCCAATGATACTACCAGACTTCAGTTGGTGCTTGATATGACTCACAAGTCCACCAAAAGAAGGATTTCTAAACGTTGCCTGATATGACGCACAGGTCCAACGAATTAGAGGCTGTTTACTCGGAGATAACCTCACCAAGAAACAAAGAAGTGTTCTACAAAGAACAAATAGATAAACTCAAATAAAAGGGGAAAAAGCTTCTCTTATTTCGTGGCTCTTAGGCCCTATATATAGGATTACAAGTTGTAGAAATCCAAAGAAGAATGTGCTAAAAACAAGACATGGAAACTAGAAATGAAGACTTTGACTAAAGACCGAAATTAATGATTTTTGTTGAATTCTTTTTCCCATGCACGACCAAGACTTCCTTGCTGACTCCCTCTTGTCATTCTTGATGAAAATGGGCTTGAAATGGACTGAGGAAAGGTCTGGTCGAATTTGGTGTAAAACCGACCCAAATTGAATTTGTTATGAATTTTTCTTTGGGCTGAAAAATGCTCATTTCGCCCAGCAACTAAATCAGCTCCATCTTCAGTGTCACTTAGCTCATTCAGCTCCAAGCTAGTATCACTTAGCTCACTCAGCTCATCTAGCTCATCTACTATCACTTCAGCTGGTTTCAGCTCAAGCATACTCTCTTCAGCTGGTTCCAGCTCGTCCTCAGTCTCATCAGCTGGTTTTAGATCAGTATCCTCACCATTAATCCATCCTACTTTGTCTTTTGTTGAAGAATCATCTGGCTCAGCCATGGTCGATGATCCGAGGCGCATCAGTGCGGGTTTACGATTTTTCTTTCGCAGGTTATGCGGGTCGGAATTTTGAGTTTAAAAAATAGAGTCGATCCGCGGGTTGACGGGTCATGCGGGACGGGTTGACCCGCGAACCCAGCCCTAAACCAAATCCATGATATATTGAAATTTGTATATATTTTCTTTCAAGATTTCTTTTTTCTTTTTGCATTTATAAATAAAACTGTTAAAACTTAAATTCAGTATTCCAACGATATTCACAACAATTAATGGTTAACTAACTGGTGACAAAAATCTTGAGTCACAACAACAAAAGAGTTTACAGGATATAAAAGTTCAGACTGACAACAACAACTAACAAGATTTTTACCAAAACAAAAATAACAGTTTATTCAAAACCTTAATTTGTTGTATAATTGGTTCGACTGGTGCGTACATTAGATTTGATCATTATGTTCTCCATTCCAATGGAAACATTACAAAAAAAAGAATGACCAGAGAAAACCTATATAAAATTGAATGAATAAATTAAATTTATATATATTTCAGAGTTTATTTTGGTTCTTGAGAGAAAAACCAGGGAAGGATATGAACCTGAGGACTCCGTTTAGCTACCCTTTGGATGCGTTTTCGGCTTTTCCACTGCAAATCACCAACCGCTGCATCAGTCGCTACTGCCCTCCTTGCCCGTCTATGGTTCAGTGACGGTGTCTTTGGCTCCATTGATCTGTTAAAACATCAATCAAAACAAATGGATTCAGAGAAATGGGAAGACTTCGGCTTCTGATGGTGATTTATAGAGGCTTCAAGAGAGTGGGTTCTTAACACATACATCACAGGTGAACTTAAAAAGTTTGTGGCAATGTGTTTGGATAGCAAAGAAACAAACCTAGGGAGATCAATCTTTGGAGAGGATTCTGCCACTGGACAGCAAGCGGAGCAGACATAAGCCTCAGGCCGCCAATGAAGTTTAACACAATAGGTGTGATACCATTCACCACATTGACTACAAGAAACCATGGATCTCGAGTTGTATGGCTTTAGGCAAACACAGTGTAACATACTTCGAGCTCGTAATGACTGCATCAAATCAACCATAATAATACAAACAGTTTTAGATAGACAGTAAAGGTTGTGTTGTGCTTGTTAACATTCATTTTCTTGCTAACCTGAAGTTCTTCCTCTGCAATGACAGGCAAATTTTCACCCTCCGAGATAAGCTCGAATACTCCTTCCAAGGCAAGAGCACCCGAGTCTGTCACCACCTGCAGACAAAACCAATAGCTCTCGTTAAGCATTCCAAAGTGGTAGTAAGCAATTTACTGAGAAACCGTGTGTACTTTTCTAGCTCGTTTTGCCCACTCTTGTCCAGTGTCATTTAGCTCCACAAGTCTCTTGCCTATGCGATACTCTTCAGGTAATAGTTTCAGTGCTTGTCCCTGTCAAGAGAAGCAAATAACCCAAACTCATCAACCAGATCATTGTGGTGTGGTGTCAAACTATTTATTGAAGCTAGGCATCTCAGTATGCGTAGGAAGTTGATATACTATCAGAACATACCGCTTCTAAGTGCTGCTGAATTTTCTGTAACGAGGGCTTTCCTAGATCTTCTGGTAGCTGCCATTTTTAAGACGAACTTAAGCGATCAGAAAGAGGTACGTAACCACAACTACACAAGTGTCAAAACCAATTAAAAGTCAACGCCCTATTTGTACCTCAGGGGAAGGTGAACTAGAGCCTAACAAGATGGTTTTATAACACCATCCTAGTTTTAAACTTGCCGTTTGAAGTTTGGGAAGTTCTTCCAAATTAAGACCAAGGGACAGACCAGATGTTCTAGCGGAGTCCACTCTGGTTATTAAATCCATAATCTTCGGAAGAATCGTGCTATGCTTGCCATCATCTGTTTTCACAGTGGCCAACAAATCTTCAGTTTCTTGCAAGAGCGGATGATTATCACACTGCCACCTCTCGCAATTAAGCAACAATGTTTCAAGAACCCTTGGCTCTTGAAGTTGAACACTAAGCGATTTAGACTGAGCGACCAGGTCCTGCAAATATTAAAGCATTGAATACTCTATGGTCACATGTTACAGAAAAACAGAAACTAGAATAGGCACAGGAGGCAGACAAACCTTTAATGAAGGAAGTTCAAGCAGAGAACACGGAGATGACGGCATAGAGGAAGCGGCAGATAGAAAAGGCTCAGAGTTCTGAAGCCAAGTTTCAGCCAAAGAAATTGTGTTCTCTATGCCCTTCAGAGAGGGCAAAACAGCATCGATGTTGACAGACATCCTACGAACAACATATTATTGATGAACAAAGGACTTAAGAAATACTAAGCATGCGCTGGGTTAAGAAAACATACCTTACGAGCTCTTTAAGGTCGTACATCTGAGTTTCACTAGCAAGGATACTGCTTGCTCTTTCCTCCCAACACCTCGCCGTTGACAAAGTTCTGGAGATCTCAGCAAATAACTTCTCTTCCTCGATATGTAATCTGGAAATAGAAAGTCTTGGCATGAAACTAAAAAAGAGTGGAATGCATATAACAGATTCTACAATCAAATATCAGTTGACAACGTACGCAACAGCTTCCGAGAGCAGCTGCTCAATGAAATCCAGAGACGTTCTTGCAGCATAAACCTACATCAATATAAAAAGCTGCATCAAAGACATGAACCACAGAAAGAGAACTCGAAACATGAAACCTAACGCTATTTCATAATATAAAACAAATTTCCATGCATTTTACGTCCAATATCAAATGAAACAATGCAAAGAAGTATTACGAATAGTATTCAGAATATCTTGATAATTGCTCGAGACAAATAAGAGATGCAAATTAAAAATAAAAAACAGAGAAAACATTTACCGTTCGCGCTTTTTCTCGACAAGATGCCTTCTTCAGTTCAACCTCAACAAGAGGGAGCCCTTCAACTATTTCAGAAACTTTGATTAGGGTTAAGCTATGATTATGCATTGCAACGCAAAAACAGCTGGGAACCAGATAAGAGACAGCAAAAGAGTGTCTAGGTATAAAAGTAAGACCTTGAATGCCTAAGGATGCTCCATCGTGGAGAAGAGAACTCAGGTCACTGATCAGCTTTTGTTGGTCCTTGCCTTCACGAACATCAACCATTGTATCATTAAAGCGTGAAATCCAAGACAAAGCCTCAACATGGTACTGCCTCAGGATATTCAGCTCAGGAATGTTAATGCTAATAAACCCATCAAATTCATGAAGCAACTCTTCCACATTCTGCGCAGAAAAGAAACGAATGACTTCAGAAAGGTTCGACAAGAGTACTTGTTTTAATGACACTTCAAGATACAGAACAAAAGTACAGCCAACCTTGAGAGATATAGAACCACTCAAAACTTTGCTACATTTATCACGCGCTAATTCTGATTTCTTTAGCAAATCCAGGATCCCTTCCGTTTCTGTAAGTGTCACCTGAAGCTCCAATATCTATTAAGGGAAAAGAACGATTAGAACACATGAACAAGTGACAGAGTTATCATTTTCAGAATAGTGATAAAATAGTCACCTCTGACTTTAGCTTGAAAAGTTCATCCAATTCAATTCCAGGAGCCTTTGAAGCGGCGAGATAGCGTCTCGCCCTTTTAGCTAACATCTGCCGACCCATGAAGAAAACAAATTATCAAATTCAAGAAAGGGAAAGAAGTGAAAGCGAACCTGGTAAATCGAAACCACTAGACTAGGATCATGCTCGTAAACTTTGAAAAATACTAGATTCAATATAGCGTCAGTGAAAGACTTTCGTGGATATGCAGGCATTGAGAAATATTCGGCTTAGTACAATACATCTCATTTTTATTCGATGTGGAATCATATTTAAACCAATATATGCAGTATTCATATACTCCTTTTAATTCACACCCCAGAAATTTCGAGCTAGAGGAAAAAATGACTGGATGTCTGTCTGAACCATGGTTTACCTTTGCGGAAGATATTTTCTTTGACAAGATCTTGTGTTTTCTTAGGGATATTGGTGAACTGGTGACTTCGGAGTGCAATAGCTCCAGCTGGGTGATCTACAAGAAAAAAACAGGTAACACTAATCAGAAACCATAACTTGATTTAGTCAGATTGAATTATCATGTAACAAAAAGCCAAAAAGGCATTTTTCTTATAAACTATGTGGGGAAGCTTTGTAGTGGCATACCGTTGGGCTACTTGACAGAGAACAATCGATTTTCTCAGACAACTTCCTAGCCTCTTCAGCATAGTCCTACACAAAAATGGAAAACCGCTAAGAAATTGATAACATAATGGCAAACAGCGTTAACAATATCATGGGGACATTTCAGGTACATAAGCTAACCTTTAATTTAAGATGACCAGACTGAAAGCAAGGAACGGGGTCAACTCTCAGCAACTCATCGATGAACTCCAAGTGAACTTTCTCTGGATCATTGTTGGCTTTGCCTTCGACTTTTGAAAGACAGTCGTCAACAGCTTCAGCCCATATATTTGCTTTGATCAAACTTTTTGCAACATCCCGTACCTGTGTGACATATATAGAAAAGGTTTTTTTTTCCAGAATCTACCACAAAGAGATGATATATACAAAAGCTTTTCAACAGATACTCAAAACTCACGTGGTCCATTTCTGATCCACCCCAAAGAAACTGTTCTGCTTCCTTCAAAAGAGTGGCATATTCAACACTGGAAAAGACATCGAGGAGAACCGTTGATGCTCGACGAAGCCAATCTTCAGCTGGTCGTGCCTGGCAAACTTGCATCCCCTCCTGCTAGTAAAAGAAAAGACAGCAATAATTAATAAACTGTAATAAGATTCAAGGCCAAAGCAACCACAAAGGTCTAGGTTGAGACCTGTATAGACATACAAAGCGAAGATTCCTAGTTATCTAATACTAGATTTTATCAATCCTTATATCTACGGGGCAAGGATGAAGAATGGCCATGCTCCGCTCATATAAATTCCAATAAGGAGAAAAAAAAATTGTATTGTTATTTGGAAGTAAGTATAAAATTACCTTTTTGTTAGAAGCAGCTGATCGTTTGGTGCCTGAACTTGGCCGTTGTGAACTTTTGGTTTCTTGAGTTTTGCAGTCACCAGACTTTTCAACTTCTTGAACCATTCCATGCAACTCGGCAAGGGTATAACGATATACCAGGCGCAGTTTTGTAGGTTCACATTCACAAAGGTGCTTCCAGTGCTGAATTCAAAATTATAAAAACTTGCATAAAACTGAGAAAAAAGAATCTTGAGATAAATCTGCCAACTGTAACGCACCTTTAAAACCCTCAACAGTTCTATCTATAAAAAAGGCTAGCCAAGTTGATCACTCTCTACAAATTTAGATATAAATATTTACCTCCAAGCATGCAAAAACGGATGGCCTGCAGTTGCAGACGATAGCAGAAAGATGGAGAAACTGCTGGCAGATGATACATGTTGTATCCTACAAATACCGTTATAAAATGTCCACACATCAGAGTATTGTCTTATGAAAGCTAGCATGAACGAGTGGGCAAGCTTAACATCAAAACCAACAGTATCTGATTGCATAAAGAAAAAACCTCTTCGATGCCCACAGAATCAGGGCATTCAGGCAGAAACATAGGAGAAGATCTCAAAATACCACTTTTCCAGAGCTGCTCTCTCCAAGTTTTTTCCTTGCTATATATTCTGAGCAATTCTTTCTTCAAATGTATTGACCCTTTGCCATCGTAGCAGTTTGCCTATATGTAAATACAATTAAAACAATCACGGAGGCTGCACAAACATCCACATTTATTGCTTGAAGCTCGCGTACAAAATATTGTTATCTTCAGTAGCCACTATCCCATTTGATCAAGGGTAGCAACATTTAGTAATTCTAGAACGAAATCATCTTTCGTAAAAGTAAAAGATATAGACCATTAATCAACCAAAAACAACAAACTCATATTGTCTCTTTACCTTAGCTACCACACAGAGAAGCTCTTCATGAGATATGACTGCAGGTTTACGGTACAGTCGATACAGCTCCGCCCCAGAACCACCATAAGGTAGCCAATCGGCAGTGGCAAAGTTGACGGCCTCTGCACAGTTTAAACCTGATAGGACAGCACATGGCAGTTCATCTTAATGTGCATATAATGACATTGGCAACCAAACTCCCTAATGCAATTGATGGGAACACTTTAACACGCAAGTAGTCACGTGACTATTTTAACTTAGATTTAAAGTTAGCGTACCGAAATTGAATCCAGCATGGAAGGATTTTGGAAACGTGATCACAAAGTTTCCAGGCTCCTAGCAGTGAGAACAAGTACATAAATTATGTTGGAATAATTTTAGAAGGAAAGTTATTATTAATCACAAATATCTCCCAAACTTGAACTAGAAATGCTATCAAGCAAATGAACTATATACTTGTATATCAAACCTGTAATACTGTGTAGACTGGGACTTTGTTTTCTTGTAAGACAGTCGGACTCAACATAGTAACCAGTTGAAAGAGCAAATCTGGCTGAGCATCAAAGAGATCAGGTAGGGTTTTTCGCATGACCTACAGAAGAATCACGCAGCACAAGTACCTTAACTTTTCTTTCTGAAAGTAAGCAAATATTGTAGTATGCCAGAAGAAATATATTCCAAAGAAGGAAAAGGAACTTATACTGGGCTATGAATAACTAGCCAGAGATTATTATCATTTGGAGCACACAAATAAAACAAACCTTTTCAAAAGCACTAGCCGCACTGCCTGGAACACCATACCAACATTTTGCTTCTCCCCTGAAACGTAGAATCAAAAAGAAAACAATTAAGAGACTCTTATCATGAGTGAAATGTCTTCTTTATGACAAAATAAGGTATAGAGCAAGGTGTATTTGAGACCTCCACGAACTCAGAAATAACTAAATACTCTATATGCATCAGAATCACGACGAATTACAGTAGAAAAAAAAGGAAGAAGATGAAAAAAAAAAACAGTACAGGCACATACCAGTGATGATAATTCACAGAGTAAAAACAATGGTCTTCAAAATGCCAACAAAAAGAAGAGAAGAGCATTCCAAGATACAGCCAAGGCACTGTAACACCATTGATGTTATGCCGAATGGCCTGAAGCATAGATCCTTTCAACTTAGGCATGTTATTGAGATTCCAAGGGCTGCGGCAATATTCCTCCCAAACATTTGCCTCAACTGATTCTGGTCTTTTGTCGCCTATTCTAGGAAAACCACTCCCATAAACAGAAGTATCCAAGTCATTACCATACATAACTTCAACCTCACCACCTGACCCTTCTACTATTTCCCAAAACTTCTTCTCGATCTGCGTCCTAGACACCGGCCCTGCACCAAACCACTTCCTTTTGGCGCGATCAGCAATCCGCTTAAAGTCTTCAAGTAGCAAGCATTTACCGGGCACAAAGCCAAAAGTGTCTTCATCAGTGTTCAAGCAATCAAGGCAATACCAGTTCCCAGGTGGGATATGGTTCAATGGCGGCGAGAGACAGTATATATGCCAACCTTTATTACAACTATCGCACAAGAGCATCACTTCACCATGTGTGTCACTTTTGCACTGCTCACACGCTTGATCAACCTCTCCCTCGTTTTCCACCTTTGGATTTTTTACGTCAGCTTTTATTTTCCTTCTCTTTGAGCTGGAGAACTCAGAACAACGTCGATTCCTTTTGCAACCCTTTGCCGGATCTGCATTCATCAGACTGTGATATTTCTCAAAATCATGCAAATGCTCTTTATACAACTGACACAGAACATGCTTAGCGCACTTGGAGATCTTTTCACCAGAGCTCATGAACTGATAAACCTCACCCCATTTTTTCCCCTTGACAACCTTATCATAACCCCCAAACCTCTTCACCGCGTTAAACAGCTTACAGAGATCCAAATCATCCCCTTCAAAGACAACTCTCTTCTTCAGCTTCTTACCTAAATGCTCCTCCACAAACCTACTGTACTCCAGCTGAAACGTCTTAGAGTTGCAAGAAGCAGGACGGAACTGCAACCGGTGAATCTCTTGCGTCTTTGTCGGAAACTTGACAGACTCCAAATCCAAACCGAAAGGCGGTTTCCAGCTACTAGGTGGAACGATCTTGCAGATCCCATAAGCCTCTGCCTCAGGCTTGATCTTGTGTATATAATCTAACGGGTCTTTGAATTCATCTTCGGTCGGGTAATAAACAGGTCCAGACGGGACATTGAGAGATCCTCTGAGTTTCTGATCTAAAACCCTTTTCTCTACTGCCTTAGCTCTACCTTTTCCCATTACCAAACACATCCACTATCATAACCTACGAACAAAGTCAATTGATCACAAACCCTAGAGAAATTATCCAAGAACAGTGGGCGTGAATCCAATTCTAGGGTTTTAGCGATTTACCTTGAGAGAGAGAGAAAGAGAGGGCTCGTGAAACTAGTAGAGGAGAGGAAGTGCAAGGAATCTTTCTGACGGATTTGGTTTGTGAAGATTTTGGGAATTTTAATAAAAGTCGTTTCTTTATAAAGCTCACTTGTTTAATTTCCATAATTGGGTTTTCATTGTAACGGATATTACGGAAACGGAGGAGAAGGAAGCCAAACGCTTCTCGGTTCGTCTTTATGGAAAGAGAACTTTGTGTCGGTTTTGTTGTGAACGACTGCATGACGTTTATATTTAAATAAGCTGTACTACGTGTAGTTTCATTTTACTAGCTATAATGACTTTTTTTTTTCTGGGCCCTGAACGTTGGCGGCTTGTAAGGCCCAAACTCGATGATTAAGCGAAATTAGTTTTCCGACAATAAGCTAAAGTTACAAGTTACAAATTCAGAGGTCTTTTTACATACGAAATCTTGTTCTAAATTTTTTAAATGAACCTTTATATTTTATTTACATGCAAGATAGGATAGAAGCAACAAAAGTTTCAAGAAAACAAGGAAAAGTTGTGTGTTTTCAAGGTAAGAAGAAACAAATAAAAACAGTAAAAAAATATCGATATTGCTCGCAGTCTCGCAGGTAAACATGTGATGGTCGGTTAAAAGGCGTTCATACTGTTCAAAAAAATATCGAAGCGTTATGTCGGTGGCAATTATTTTGATAAACCTCAAATTTATCATAATTCATATTTCATACCTCTTTTTTTTGAAAAAAAATCATATTTCATACCTTTTTAGGAGAAAAGGTTAAACTGTTAGCAATATATATTCGACAAAGGAGAAACGTGTGTGCAAATATTAATGCTATAAAAAACTTCATCTACTCTATTAAAAAAGAATTACTAAAAAATATACTATACAAAAGTTATAATAAAATCATTTTATTAATTACTTATTTAACTGTTTACATTAATTAATAAAATACGTAACATTTTCTAAAAATCTTAATAATTCATAAAATCATGATAATAAATTAGTTTTAATTATTAACTTTTAAATATAGCAAAATTTATTGAAAATATGAAAATTCCAAAGTTTTTGATGTTTTTATAAAATAGTACATATATTTATTAATTTAGTATAATTTTTTTAAATAATCTTTCAAACTCGAAAATAATTGTCTAGTTGACCAAACTTTTAGTTTTTGGTTGGTTACTAATGTTAAGGTCACCAACATTATTCTTGTCAGTGCGATATTTTTTGTTGTGAACACATACATTATGTATAATTCATATATGTCGAAATAATGAGCTAGAAATAAATTATATATATTTTTTGATAACAGAAAAATAAATACGTAGAAAGGAAAGAAACTGAAACAAAATAAATGGTTGTTAGTCGTGTATGATAGCAAAAATGAGTTGGTCCTTAAGTTTTATTCGGACCCGTTGGTGAGTTGACTTGGTGAGAAGAGAGGCCTGCTTGCTTTGCTGTTTCTCTCTTACACTTATTAGCCCCAAAACACACAAAAGAAAAATAAAAAAGTTATAATTCTTAAAACTTTCTGGCAAAGTTGTCTGCTTTTGTCTTCCCAAAAAAGGATAGAGAGCTTTCTCTCTTGAGCTAAACACCCACACGAGCGGCTCTCGATTCCTCATTTCAACCTTGTCGCATTTATTCTTCTTCTTCTTCTTCTTCTTCTTCTCTGCTTTACTTCAGTTTTCACCGATCTTTACCCTTTTGGTATCGTTTTGTAAGTTCAAGAACATCGCAATTGGGTTTTGTTTTTTTTTTGCCTGAGCTTTGAATAAATTCAACGCGGTTTTGATCTGGTTTGACTGAAACACTGAAATGGGTTGTGAAATTTCCAAGCTATGTTCGTTCTGTTGCCTTTCAGAGCCACCTGAATCCAATCGTGGACTCACAGCCTTAGGTAACACTTATAGCTTTGATCTATTTATCCTCCCTTTTGTTGTTTTGAACTCGTGGATTTGCTTTTTTTTCTTCTCAGGTGTTGATGATAGGATTGGTGAAGGGAATGATCTGCCTCAGTTTCGTGAGTTCTCCATCGAGACGCTAAGGAACGCTACATCAGGCTTTGCTACAGAGAATATAGTGTCAGAGCATGGAGAGAAAGCTCCCAACGTTGTGTACAAAGGGAAGCTTGATAACCAAAGACGTATTGCCGTCAAGAGGTTTAACAGGAAAGCTTGGCCTGATTCTCGTCAGTTCCTGGTAATGAATGATCTTGGTTGCTTAAAGCTCTTACCTTTATGCAAATCCATGTTCTTGAATCTTTGGTTTCTTTTCTTTTTTTTCAATAGGAGGAAGCTAAAGCTGTTGGGCAGTTAAGGAATTATAGGATGGCGAATCTGCTTGGATGTTGCTATGAAGGTGAAGAGAGACTTCTTGTTGCTGAGTTTATGCCTAATGAAACCTTGGCTAAGCATCTTTTCCACTGTAAGATATTAGCTCCCTTCTTATGCATGGTTACATCAAGCTTGTGTTTTCTCTCAGTATGTAAGACGGAAACTATTGATATGTTTCAGGGGAGTCACAACCGATGAAGTGGGCAATGAGACTAAGAGTAGCTTTACATATTGCTCAAGCTTTGGAATATTGTACCGGCAAAGGGCGTGCACTCTACCATGACCTTAATGCTTATAGAGTTCTCTTTGATGATGTAAGTTAAGATTTTATATTTTGTCCTTTACGATGATACGTGTATGTAATATTCATCATTATTGGGATTAACTTTGGTGTAGGACTCGAATCCAAGGCTTTCTTGCTTTGGTCTGATGAAAAACAGTAGAGATGGTAAGAGTTATAGTACCAATCTGGCTTTCACTCCTCCTGAGTATCTCAGAACAGGTATATATATTTAAAACATTTGCATATATTAGCTTGCTTTATTTGTACTATGGCGGTTTTTTTTTTCTGATTGTGTGATTGTTTCTAAAGGTCGCGTGACACCAGAAAGTGTGATGTACAGTTATGGAACTCTGTTGCTTGATCTTCTTAGTGGAAAACATATTCCTCCTAGCCATGTAAGCCTTCTGGTTAAGAATACCAAATCAATCATTCTCTACCACAATTATTTCTGAATGTCTGTTAGATCTGTTCAAAGAAGAGTGTATCTTTCTAACTAAAACTTCACTTGTTCTCTGTATTTGTAGGCGCTGGACCTCATACGGGACAGGAACATTCAGATGTTGATCGATTCATGTTTGGAGGGTCAATTTTCAAGTGATGACGGGACTGAACTGGTACGGTTAGCTTCTAGATGCTTGCAGTATGAGCCTCGAGAACGGCCTAACCCTAAATCTCTAGTCACTGCAATGATTCCTCTCCAGAAGGACCTTGAGGTACTTTCCTACAAGGCTACAACCACTTCTATATTATCCTTCTCAAGCTCTTGTATCGTCTGGCTGATATGTTTTGTGCATTTAATCATGTAAAAGACTCCTTCACATCAACTGATGGGAATACCAAGCAGTGCCTCAACAACCCCTCTTTCACCACTTGGAGAAGCATGCCTAAGAACTGATCTAACTGCCATACATGAGATTGTTGAGAAACTTGGATATAAAGATGATGAGGGAGCAGCCACAGAGGTTCCTTTCTTAACACCAACCTTGTTTTTAATCATTTTCGTAACTGTCTCACATTGCAAGTCATTGGCAAGACTGTAATCCTTGTTTCTTATTGTAATCTGATTACCTTTTTGTTTTGTGCAAAATGTTCAGCTTTCGTTCCAGATGTGGACCAACCAGATGCAAGACTCGCTGAACTTCAAGAAAAAGGGTGATGTTGCTTTCAGACACAAAGACTTTGCAAATGCTGCCGAATGCTATTCTCAGGTGAATGTTTTGATGTTGTCAGATAAAAGTTAGGGAGCAAATCATAGGCAATTCTATCACAATTTCTGATGCTAATTTTTTTTTGCTTTTGACAGTTTATTGAGGGTGGGACAATGGTTTCTCCAACTGTGTATGCAAGGAGAAGTCTGTGTCACCTGATGAATGATAAGCCCCAAGAGGCATTGAATGATGCAATGCAAGCCCAAGTGATATCTCCTGCTTGGCATATCGCATCTTATCTTCAAGCTGTAGCTCTCTCAGCTCTAGGACAAGAGAACGAAGCTCACGCTGCTCTTAAAGACGGATCAATGCTCGAAAGCAAAAGAAACGCTCTATGATGATGGTGATAACAAAAAAAAAAAAAAAGAAGAGGAAACAGCCCATAGGCTTTGCCGAATATGATCAAAACCCACCATCATCCTCATAAGAGTAGATAGGTGGTTCCCATATCGTGTGCATCCTCATCATTATCATCATTGGTCAGTTTCGTAGTTCCCTTTTTTTCTTTTTTCAAATACTGGACGATGCATTCATTTGGTCTTGTACCGCAAATTGGACTCTTTTTTTTTGTGTTTTCGGTTACTGGCATGAACATTTCCCTATTATACAGAAGAAAAAATTGCATATGTTGAATCTGTGATGGAGATTTGATTATGGGTTGGGAATGGTGTGATTGTGGATTTGCTTTGATGGGTTCCATGTTTTGTAATGTTTTGTAATAAATAAATAACTTGTATGTAAACTTTGTATTTTTGACTTTTGATGATCTTTTGAATTTTGCATATCAGAGCAGAGATGTTCTTGTTTCTGTGCTGACTTTTCTTTCTTGAGATCTGAATACTCCCACAAGCATATATACTTCAATAGTCACCATAAGAAGCTAAATAGTCTTGTGGAATGCTCTACCACTGAGCTATGGACCCTTGGATGCTTAATTGCCATTCTTTCTCTTAATGACAGATTTAATAATCTCAAGCACCATGTAGAATAGCTGTGTGCAGAGGAATCCATGCTCTTGCTTACCTTGAGAGAGATAAAAGGAAAAATTAAAGCCAAAAGTATAGAAAGGAGGGTTGCAATGAAAAGCGAAGTCATAGGTGGATTATCTTAGAGGTGTTCCGTAGCTAAAATCTATAAAAACACATCACACATGTTCTCTTGTTATTTATCTCTAATAGAAAGTATTTGAAAGAATGTACAGAAAAGTTGTTGTTTTTTTTTTAATTTAATAGAGTTACAGAGGCTCCTCTGCTCAGGATATTGTTTCTCCTTTTGCTTTTAGTTGTGCTACTGATTGCATCTACTTTTTTTTTGGTACTACTCTTCAAGATCACTACTCTGAAACCATCAATTGGTATTTGATTGTGTCTTTTAGCACACCCTTTCTATGATTGGCTTAGAATGCAAGTGAAACCAGAGCTTTGTCTTTTTTATATAATTTTTTGAGACAGCTTTTGTCCGTTGCTTTCATTACATTCACAACTACTTGATTCCTATGCTACTTGTCCCTTTAGATCTTGTAGGAGCGTAGCTGAATCTTGACTTATCTATCAAGATTTGCAATTTTAACTTCTCTCTGTAAAAGGTTCATGAACAGTGATAGTTTCCTCAAGAAGTTGCAGTCAGATTATTCATCCTCATTAGCTCTTCCATCATTTTGAAGGAGTGATTGGTAAGTGATCATTGTCTTGACCCATTTCATTATATTCATCTTCTTTATATGTTTGCTGCATTCTTGAATCTCTTCTCTTATGTATTATGACTATCAAAGGCTCCTAGTTTTAGTCATAGAACTGCATTACAATACTGATGCCTTAAATCAAATTTGCTGCAGAAGTTTTGGCCTTGTCTGATGGTAATAGAGTGTTCTTAATTAGTTCTACAAAAGCAGCAAAGATGGCACAGTGTTCTGAAAACGTTATTCCTACTCTACGTGATTTCTTCAACTCCCAAAAGCCAGGGGAAGAGGATGAGTTTATGTTTCATCAGGTCCTCAACTCCTCTTGCAAGACCATTCCACCGAGACCTACAAAACTAGGAAACAAGGCACAAGAGAGACACGGTTTCTTCAATCAGGGAAGAAGCAGAAGAAGAAACATATCAGATGCTGAAAAGTTCTCTGTGGAGCAATATTCTTCTAGTGGTTTCTTTGGGGTACGATTCAACACAAACGGGCGACAACAACAGCAACAACGATCAGCTAAGCCTTTAGGGTCAGATAGAAACATGGAACCGAAATTGCAAAAGTCATTCTCTGCTAGAATGCAACTCCCCTTTATGCAATCTTCAAAGCCAAGCAACAACCAGTCTTCTTCTTCAAGCTGGTTTAGCCGTATCAAGAAAATGTCTAATCCATTTTCAAACCGAAACCCCTTGATACCAAAGTCAGGCGAAATCAAGGTCAGTGGAGCAGAAACACTCTCAAGAAACAAGTCTTCTTCACCTGTTCATCTACATGCACATCTCAGTATTCAATATGAACTTGGGATGCCTGTTTTCACCTTCTCCCTAGACCACCCGGGTGATGTGTATATGGCCAGGACATGGATGGATGATAATGACGACTCTAGGTTCGTCTATTCGTTTCGCTACATTGGTGGTAGAAGCAACAGGAACCACATTGAACAGAGGTCGAATGTTTCAGGTATAGAATCTTCACTTATAGGACAGATGCAAGTTTCAACTCAAATCTCCTTAGAGGCAGAAGAAGAACCATACGAAGATCCTGTGGAATCAACCGTGTCAGAGTTCGTTCTTTTTGACATCGCACGTGCACGGAGAAGTGGTTCCAAGCATGACAGTGTATCTGATGGCTCAAAGCATATTCACAGGCAGAACAGTTTCAGCAGAGGGTTGACTCGTAGTTTCTCAAAACATTCAGAGAATAGTGCATCATCATCATCTGATCCTTGGCCGGCTACAGAGTTACATCCAGGACTAGAGATTGCAGCAATTGTTATTCGAGACTCTTCTTCTTCTAGCAATGAGAGTTTTGAGTACATGAAGAACAGTAAACTCTGTAGACGAGAGATGAAAGTTATAGTTCCAACAGGAAACCATGGTTTGCCTGATGCTGAAAACTCATGTCCGACACCGATACTGCAGAGGTGGAGATCAGGTGGAGGATGTGATTGTAGCGGATGGGACATGGGCTGTCACCTTTTTGTCTTAGAACAACAAGAACTCATCAACAATCTCCACTGTTTGGAACTTTTCACCGAGGTAAGATTTTTTTTTTTAATTCTAGTGGTGACAAAGTGTGATTCAACTTGTTTTTCTTGATCTTGAGATATACAAAAACTATGTTTTAGGGAGAGAAGGAGACCACACCAGCAATGACAATGGCATTCATCAGAGAAGGTCATTACGAGGTAAACTTCCATGCAAAGCTCTCAGCTTTACAAGCGTTCTCTGTATGTGTGGCTGAGCTGCACAGAACCGAATTATCAAGAGGAGAAAGAAGCAACTCTCTGTCTAGATGCAGTTCGCTTAGAGAGCTTATAGACATGGCAACTCCGGTAAACAGAGATATCAATGAAGAAGTCATTTCGTCTTTCATGCCTAATGTCACTTTCTCTCCAATTTCAAGGGTCTAAAAACATATCAGGAAGTAATATCTTCGCCCTCCTTCCTTATGTGCATATATATAGCTACACTATACCTATAATAAAATTATAAAGCCATAATCTGTGATACAAGTGCAGATGGAATTAGTAAAAGTTTAGAACGTTAGCAGCACAAATGTTTGTACTTACTTTGTCCTCTATGACTCAAAGAAGTCGGTTTGTTTCGAATTTTATATTCACTAGTCACCCGTTTCCAACAATATGTATCGCTTTAGAAACTGTTGTTTTTCTATCCAACAATGTAGTCGTTTACCTAAATTGAAACTTAGTCCATGTCAGTTCAGCTTATAGAGTAAGGATATATTGTTTTATGCATACTTGCTTTGAAAACAAATCTGTATTAATAAAATTTAGTACTTTTTTAAATGTGTGAATACTTCTAAAATGATTCGTTCTAATTTGAAATAGAGGAATTGTGAATCTCATATCACTCCAGTGTCTTATATAATGCTGCTGAATTTTAATTAAACTCAGTCTAGTTTTCTTTTTCTTTTTCTTTTTAACATAGTTTTATTAAAAGGTAGAATTGTCGGCTGTAAAATCGTCTGTAATATTTTTCATAGTTGTAATAGCATAATTATCCAGCGTTAAAAAAACATAGTTTTATTAAACTTTAATATTAAAAAGAGTTTCCAAGACACATAACCAATTTTTAATTTACTTATGTAGCTATTATATGACTTGTGAATTTGATTGATTAAAAACAGCGGTGGACCATGGTGTGAAAACAATGTTGACGAAGAAAAAGGCAAATTTTAATTATGTTGGTGTATAAAATGCCAATGCAAAAGGTAATCAGAAGCAAACGAATTTTAAAACCAACTTTTTAAGATTTGATTATGTGTGCAGGAAGTTTCAAGTAACAATTATGATTTCCGGGTATACTTGCACAATTATGATAATTGCACTTGTGCATGGGACCGCACTTGTGCATGGGACCTTTGCAAAAATTAGCACAATTTTTTTTTTTTTTCGGATTAACCTTGGGGTATCTTTCCACGGAAAAGTCCCTATGAATTCTTAATAAAAGGTGCAGTCCACGGATATACTCTTTTTTTGAGTATTCAAATAAACCCTAAAGCATGGACTCATATCTGTGTTAAGTGATCAAGATAATTGTGAATTGCTTTCGTGCAGCAGGTGGACACAATCTTGATTGGTATACTACCCACGAACCAAAAATCCAAACTAACCAAATTTGAAACCAGACCATCATAAATATAAATTCGTAACCGAACCAAAATCGAACTAAAACCCGAATAGGTATCCAAAATTTAGTTTTATCCAAATATTTAAACTATCTGAATAACCCAAAAGAACATAATTACCTAAATATATTTTTAAATAATTATGTGTTTGAAATTAAACAAATACTTGTAAAATTTTGTATAAGGAGAGAGCTGAATTAAAACAAATACATTTTCTATATATGTTAAAGTTCTATAAGAGACAGTTGAATTAAAATAGTTACATTTTTTATTTGACTAACTAATTTAAATTTGATTTAAAAAATCATATACGATATTCTATCCAAAATGTATATTGGTAAAGAAAATGTAGCAAAACAATATTTGATCCAAAAATCAGTTTCTATATAAGCAATAATATAGACATGTTAATAGATCTACCGTTTTGTTTTCAGAACGAGAATGAATTTATAAGATTGTCAATACTCAATACATAAGAAACTTAGATATCATGAGAGTTCTTTTAAGAATATATATATATATATATATATATACATGAAATACAAATGCAAAGAAGACTTTAAATACACCTTTATTTATTTTGTTTTAGATCCTAAGAAATTAAGCTTCCATTAGTATTCAATAAATTTAATTTACAGAGGTTCGGCCTGCAAGGCCCATAAGTAACAAACATATGAAGAGGCCGAAAAGAAACGGATGAGAAGAGTCCCTTAGTTTGAGAAGTGATTTTGCCACATGTTCGTATGTCTTGATTACAATCAATTTCACAAAACAAATATTACATGGCTACTGAAATTGATGACATGGTTTCCAGAAAAATATGACAAGGATAATTTCATTTAATATTGATTTATATTTTTGGCAAATTTATTAGAATATGATAATAATTTATATATTACATTTAATTTTGATATTTCTTTTTGGTAAATATTTTTTAAATATGGTAATAGCTCATACACCATCTATAAAATAAATATATTCATATATAACATTTTAAATTTCGGCATATTATTATTTTTGTATAATTATACAATTTGTATTACTAAAACTTTCAAAAATTTCTACATTTTTTTAAAAATTTATATATCTAATCATAAGAACATTAGTTTCTTATATATCTACAAATTTAAATATTGTTTAAGCTAAATTTTTGATAATTATACAATTTTATATCATTTTATTAGTTTTATACAAATTGATTTAATATATATCAAATCTATATTAAATATTAGTAAAAAATAGTAAAATTTATAATATTTAATAAAATTTATTTTTAATGTAAGTTAGATTTAAAAAATTTCTTACTGCCACCTAGTTGACATAATATAATAAGCTACTCCGAATCAATACTGTCCAGCGTGAAGACAACGCCTGTAAAAAAGGTAAAATCGAAGAGGAAGCGTATAAGCGACGTGAGGAATCAGGAAATCATTACCTATATAAACTGAAACCAGAGATCCTCTTCGCCTCATTCTCTCCACAAACCCTAAAGCTTTTATAATTTCAGTTTCTCAAAATCGGAATCGTTTGCTTTAGTAAGTTCCTCTTTCTATCTCTTACTTGACGAAGGTTCTTTATGTCCTTTAACACTTTGCGGAATTTCATCTCTTTTTAGGTTATGATCTTTGATTAGGTTAGATGATAATTCTCGCTTCATAATTAGGGTTCTTATTTTTTAAGATCCGTGTTTTGCACGCTTTCGTCGACTATAGATTATCTCTCTTGACGTTTGAAATATCCATTAATGTATTTCTTCTTTGTTATCAGTTTGAAGATCAAGAATGAAGATTGGTGTTTCTGAGCCAGAGCGTTGCGGTTGCGACACGTGTGTCCAGCATCGCACTTTCATTACTCAAGAAACCGAACCGAGCAAAGTGAATGGCTCATCGGTTCCTGTTAGTTCCGGACCAGTTGAAGCTCTTGGTTCCACCTCAGATCAGAGTTCCGGAACAGAGACTCCACCACTCGCTCCTCCTCCTCCTCCTCCTGTCACCACATCGGTTAATCCTGAACCGGCGCAGTCTGTTGATGATGCTCATGGCGATGCATCCTCGAAATCATCTCCAGTTCAAACTTCTTCACCACCAACAACCATATTCAGTTTCCCTCCTGTTAGTTCCCAACCAGCGCGAGATCTTGTTCCCACCGGTTCATTGCCAGGTCCTTCTATTGGTTGTTCATTGCCAGGTCCTTTTATTGGTTTTCCATCTCCCTTTCCTACTTCCGGACCATCTATATCCTCCTCGTCATGCCAAGCTTTTGTCACCAACCTTGTCGGTTCCAGACTATCTAGATGGGGACCACCAGTGCAAGCTCCTCCTTTTTAGTTCAACCGCTTCCACATCCTCAACTTGGGGATCAGTGCAAGCTCCTGTCCAAGCTAGTGCACCCAACACTGCTTCTGCTTTTCCTCCACCGTTTAGCTACCCTGGTGCTGGTTGTTTAGCCAGACCTAATGTTGGTCTCTCTCAAATCGTTTCTTCACCGTTTGTGCCAACGCACGACTTTGGAGTTTGCGCTTCAAGGACTACCCCAAAAGATCCTTTCCCAGGATTTAGTGTTGATTACTTGCCCAGAGGTCCCTCTGGACCACACCCACAAACTACTACACCAGTGTCTGGTGGTGGAACTGAACAAGGTTGTAGGTATCCTCGTTATTCACCTACACCAGATTTTGACTCTTCTGGAGGTCCAGCCAAGCTTGTGATGTCCATATCTGCTTCCAACTCACATGGACATAAAAGTCATGAAGAGTTGAGGTGGGAAGATTACAAAAATGGAGACAAAGGTTACTCTCACTAACTCAAATCTTTATATACATAATTTGATTATAGCTTTTTCTGTTTTGGATCTCTCTGTAATTGACTAATCTCATGTTGCAGGTGGGGTTGGGTCGTTTCCTCCTCATGCTCACAAACCTCGTAAAGAATCGAGGTGGGAAGATTACAAAAATGGAGACAAAGGTAACTCACTAACTCAAATGTTTAATAGCATTTTCTGTTTTAGATCTCTCTCTCTCTAATTGACTACTCTCATGTGCCAGGTGGGTTTGGGTGGTATCCTCCTCCTCATCATTCACCGTCGCTATTTGCTTCTCCAAGCATACCTCATCGTCGTCCTCAGATGAGAACTATTGTTCAACCGCACGGAGACATGAGTAGTTTTCCTTTTGGCTACAAGTACATAGGTCAACGCCCACCGGATTGAAGGAGTCTCACACGCCAAGTACGTGGACTCAAAGTATAACGTAAGGACATTAAAAGCATTAAAGACCACCATAAAAACGCTCTATCCACGCCGGAGATCACGTCGCCGTTACAATATGCCACCAAGGACCTATAAAAGAAAGAGGACAAGTCAAGAATAGGGGATCCAATTTTCTCCATAACTAAACTATAGTCTCAATACATTCATACTCTCTTGTCTTCATATACCCTTTGTAGTCATCGTTTACTCTCGATATTATCATCAATAAAACATCTAATTTCCATAGTTGATCATAGCCCAAGCTTTCCCTTTTTAGATAACTCTTTTAACAAGTCACCGGAAACTTACATTTCAACATTTTGGCACTAAAGAGAGAGGGAGATTCAGCATATAACGTAAGCATTTGTAACTTGGGTGTCTGAAAAACAAAAAAAACAGAGGATTAGGAATGGAGAGTGTAGAAATGATTCATGCCACATTTTTGTGTGTTCTTTGTTGTTTAACAAAACAGAGGAGATAAGAGAACATGTGGTAGAAGGAAAAGAGTTTTTTCTTCTTTCAAGTTGTTGAATCTTTAGTTAGTCAGCTATCTTTGTTTCCTTTTTATGTAATCTTCTTCCTACTTCAAACGCTCCTTAACTTTTTATGTCCATGAGAGTTGGAAGCAGATATATGTGTTACGTCCCTCCTCGTTAACCTTGTTCAGTGCCAAAATCCTTACAACAAATGCCTTACAACCACCTAAGCTAAAGGATGTGAAAGTGTTACTGCACAGTCTGCACTAGCTTGGACAGTAGCTTGCGTTGACGACAAGAAAATAGGTTCATGAAAAATTATTTTCTCGGATTTCATTTTACTTTTGTTTGTTTAACTTCATGAAAAAAATCCTTCGTTAAAACTATAGTTTGTAGCAATCTCGATTGTTGCGGTTTGTAGGCAGTTCGAACAAGATATTGTGTTGATGTCTCCTTTACATAACATCTCATGGACTGTGTCGGGGCTAAGAACGATTGTGCGGTTGGGATAGATCAGAGAATAGAGTTTTGCAGTTTGTTTTTGTAAAGTTTCTCAGTATGCATTGCAACATGTGTTCATGTTGGAGGCATGGCTTAGTGAGATATAACAAAGAATATGATTTTTGACATTTTGTTCTTTTCGTAAATTAAAACAGAGGAGATAGAATAATTATAGTAGAAGGGAAAGGAGGTTTTATTGATAAGCTCAAAACAGAGGAGACTTGTTTGCATCCATGATAGAAGAAAAAAATATCATAAAGTTGGACGAGACTTGGTTTATGAAGGAAAAACAAAGACCTTAGACCTACAAGATAAAATACACAAGTTTGATGCAGAGAGCGAGGAGCAATTACTGCAGACTCATGGCGGAGAATGGGAGAAGATTTAAACCATTAACGGGATACGCTTGAGCTGCTGGAGTTATACCTTGAGCTCCAAGATTTGGTGTTCCAAACATAATAGCGTAGGGCTGAACTGCTGGAGTTGTTGTAGTACCTTGAGCAATAATACTTGGTGTTCCAAACATAGTCGGATAAGGCTGAGCTGCTGGAGTTGTTGTTGTACCTTGAGCAGCAAGATTTGGTGATCCAAACATTGTAGGATAGGGCAGAGCTGCTGGAGTTGTTGTAGTACCTTGAGCAGCAAGATTTGATGATCCAAACATTGTCGGATAGGGCTGAGCTGCTGTAGTACCTTGAGCAACGTGATTTGGTGTTCCAAACATAATAGGATAGGCTTGAACTGCTGGAGTTGCTGTTGTACCTTGACAAGTAAGATTTGGTGTTCCAAACATAATAGCATAGGCTTGGACTGCTGGAGTTGTTGATGTACCATAAGCCGCAAGATTTGGTGTGCCAAACAGCAAAGGAAAAGAACCATAGGTAGATAAGAACAACCAGGGAAGAGATGTCGCAGATGAGGGAGGATTTGTGGTGGTACCGTTCAAGCCCAAGTGACTAGAAGGAGAGGAGCTACTCGTGGCTCCACAAGCTGTGCATCCAGATGCTGGGGAAGAAACACCAACGAGTTCATGTGGGCTCTGGAAAGCAGTAGGGGTGTTGTAGCTAGGGATGTTACCTACAGGTAGGGATGTTAATATGGGCTCAACCTGACAGGGTTAGCCCTAACCCTGCAAACCCATTTGTAACCCTAACCCTCATTTTTTAAACAGGGTTTAAATAGGGTTGGCCCTAATAGCACCATGGTTTAAATTCTAACCCTTTTATTTTGATTCACACAACTATTATACAATATTTAATAATGTTTTTCATCAAAAAAAACTTAAAGTAGAGTTTTCTCGCCAAAAACTGAACAACGAAATTTTCCGTCGAAACCGCAAAATCGAGTTTTCAACTAAAACAACAAAATCGAGTTTTCCTTCCAAAAACGCAAAATCGAGTTTTTCGTCAAAACTTCGAAATCGAGTTTTCCCGCCAAAAAATCAAAATCGAGTTTTTCACCAAAACCTCAAAATCGAATTTTTCACCAAAACCTCAAAATCGAATTTTCCCGTGAAAACGTAAAATTAAATTAAGTTTTTCTGGAAAACCCGTAAAACTCAATTTCACGGTTTTGGCGGGAAAACTCGATTTGCCGGTTTTGTAGGGAAAACTCGATATTGCGGTTTTAGTTTTGGCGGAAAAACTCGATTTTGCGGTTTCAGCGGAAAAACTCGATTTTGCAGTTTTGGCGGGAAAACCTGATTTGTCGGTTTCGGCGGAAAACTCGTTTTTGCTGTTTCGGCGGGAAAACACGATTTTGTAGTTTTCGGCGGGAAAACTCGATTTGCCGGTTTCGGCGGAAAAACTCGATTTGCCGGTTTCGGCGGAAAAACTCGATTTGCCGGTTTCGGCGGAAAAACTCGTTTTTGTGGTTTTGGCGGGAAAACTCGATTTTGCGGTTTTGGCGGGAAAACTCGATTTTGCGGTTTTGGCGGAAAAACTAGATTTTACGGTTTCTGCGGGAAAACCCGATTTGCCGGTTTCGGCGGAAAACTTGATTTTGCTGTTTTGGCGGGAAAACGCGATTTTACAGTTTTGGCGGGAAAACTTGATTTGCCGGTTTTGACAGGAAAACTCGATTTTGCGGTTTTTGCGGGAAAACTCGATTTTGCAATTTTGGGAGGAAAACTTGATTTTGTGGTTTTGGTGGAAAAACTCAAATTAGGTTTTGGCGGAAAAAAACACAAATTTTTTTTTGACGGAAAAATTTTATTCTTAGTTGTGGAGCAAAAACTCGATTTTGCAATTTTGGGAGGAAAACTTTTGATTTTGATGCTCAACAAATTGGAGGAAAGAATCATATGATATCTTAATTTTTCTAGTTTTATCTTTAAAATTTAAGAACAAAAATAAATGAAATATTTTTTTCAATTAAATGAGTTAACCCTGGTACCAACCCTAACCCTTGATTATAATAGGGTCAAAATAGGGTTGGGTTACAATAGGGCTGGGCTTATAATAAATAAAAGAGGGCCGAGCCCTAACCCTGTAGGTAGGGATGTTACCTACAGGGTTAGGGGGTTAGGGCTCGGCCCTCTTTTATTTATTATAAGCCCAGACCCTATTTTAACCCAACCCTATTTTGACCCTATTATAATCAAGGGTTAGGGTTGGTACCAGGGTTAACTCATTTAATTGAAAAAAATATTTCATTTATTTTTGTTCTTAAATTTTAAAGATAAAACTAGAAAAATTAAGATATCATATGATTCTTTCCTCCAATTTGTTGAGCATCAAAATCAAAAGTTTTCCTCCCAAAATTGCAAAATCGAGTTTTTGCTCCACAACTAAGAATAAAATTTTTCCGTCAAAAAAAAATTTGTGTTTTTTTCCGCCAAAACCTAATTTGAGTTTTTCCACCAAAACCACAAAATCAAGTTTTCCCGCCAAAACCGCAAAATCGAGTTTTCCCGCAAAAACCGCAAAATCGAGTTTTCCTGTCAAAACCGGCAAATCAAGTTTTCCCGCCAAAACTGTAAAATCGCGTTTTCCCGCCAAAACAGCAAAATCAAGTTTTCCGCCGAAACCGGCAAATCGGGTTTTCCCGCAGAAACCGTAAAATCTAGTTTTTCCGCCAAAACCGCAAAATCGAGTTTTCCCGCCAAAACCGCAAAATCGAGTTTTTCCGCCAAAACCACAAAAACGAGTTTTTCCGCCGAAACCGGCAAATCGAGTTTTTCCGCCGAAACCGGCAAATCGAGTTTTTCCGCCGAAACCGGCAAATCGAGTTTTCCCGCCGAAAACTACAAAATCGTGTTTTCCCGCCGAAACAGCAAAAACGAGTTTTCCGCCGAAACCGACAAATCAGGTTTTCCCGCCAAAACTGCAAAATCGAGTTTTTCCGCTGAAACCGCAAAATCGAGTTTTTCCGCCAAAACTAAAACCGCAATATCGAGTTTTCCCTAAAAAACCGGCAAATCGAGTTTTCCCGCCAAAACCGTGAAATTGAGTTTTACGGGTTTTCCAGAAAAACTTAATTTAATTTTACGTTTTCACGGGAAAATTCGATTTTGAGGTTTTGGTGAAAAATTCGATTTTGAGGTTTTGGTGAAAAACTCGATTTTGATTTTTTGGCGGGAAAACTCGATTTCGAAGTTTTGACGAAAAACTCGATTTTGCGTTTTTGGAAGGAAAACTCGATTTTGTTGTTTTAGTTGAAAACTCGATTTTGCGGTTTCGACGGAAAATTTCGTTGTTCAGTTTTTGGCGAGAAAACTCTACTTTAAGTTTTTTTTGATGAAAAACATTATTAAATATTGTATAATAGTTGTGTGAATCAAAATAAAAGGGTTAGAATTTAAACCCTGGTCCTATTAGGGCCAACCCTATTTAAACCCTGTTTAAAAAATGAGGGTTAGGGTTACAAACGGGTTTGCAGGGTTAGGGCTAACCCTGTCAGGTTGAGCCCATATTAACATCCCTACCTATGTGTGCCTATGGGTTCCTTCTTGGGTTTTGGGATTTGTCATGCTTGGGTAGGGATGTTACCTACAGGGTTAGGGCTCGGCCCTCTTTTATTTATTATAAGCCTAGCCCTATTTTAACCCAACCCTATTTTGACCATATTATAATCAAGGGTTAGGGTTGGTACCAGGGTTAACTCATTTAATTGAAAAAAATATTTCATTTATTTTTGTTCTTAAATTTTAAAGATAAAACTAGAAAAATTAAGATATCATATGATTCTTTCCTCCAATTTGTTGAGCATCAAAATCAAAAGTTTTCCTCCCAAAATCGCAAAATCGAGTTTTTGCTCCACAACTAAGAATAAAATTTTTCCGTCAAAAAAAAATTTGTGTTTTTTTCCGCCAAAACCTAATTTGAGTTTTTCCACCAAAACCACAAAATCAAGTTTTCCCGCCAAAACCGCAAAATCGAGTTTTCCCGCAAAAACCGCAAAATCGAGTTTTCCTGTCAAAACCGGCAAATCAAGTTTTCCCGCCAAAACTGTAAAATCACGTTTTCCCGCCAAAACAGCAAAATCAAGTTTTCCGCCGAAACCGGCAAATCGGGTTTTCCCGCAGAAACCGTAAAATCTAGTTTTTCCGCCAAAACCGCAAAATCGAGTTTTCCCGCCAAAACCGCAAAATCGAGTTTTCCCGCCAAAACCACAAAAACGAGTTTTTCCGCCGAAACCGGCAAATCGAGTTTTTCCGCCGAAACCGGCAAATCGTGTTTTTCCGCCGAAACCGGCAAATCGAGTTTTCCCGCCGAAAACTACAAAATCGTGTTTTCCCGCCGAAACAGCAAAAACGAGTTTTCCGCCGAAACCGACAAATCAGGTTTTCCCGCCAAAGTGCAAAATCGAGTTTTTCCGCTGAAACCGCAAAATCGAGTTTTTCCGCCAAAACTAAAACCGCAATATCGAGTTTTCCCTACAAAACCGGCAAATCGAGTTTTCCCGCCAAAACCGTGAAATTGAGTTTTACGGGTTTTCCAGAAAAACTTAATTTAATTTTACGTTTTCACGGGAAAATTCGATTTTGAGGTTTTGGTGAAAAATTCGATTTTGAGGTTTTGGTGAAAAACTCGATTTTGATTTTTTGGCGGGAAAACTCGATTTCGAAGTTTTGACGAAAAACTCGATTTTGCGTTTTTGGAAGGAAAACTCGATTTTGTTGTTTTAGTTGAAAACTCGATTTTGCGGTTTCGACGGAAAATTTCGTTGTTCAGTTTTTGGCGAGAAAACTCTACTTTAAGTTTTTTTTGATGAAAAACATTATTAAATATTGTATAATAGTTGTGTGAATCAAAATAAAAGGGTTAGAATTTAAACCCTGGTCCTATTAGGGCCAACCCTATTTAAACCCTGTTTAAAAAATGAGGGTTAGGGTTACAAATGGGTTTGCAGGGTTAGGGCTAACCTTGTCAGGTTGAGCCCATATTAACATCCCTATGCTTGGGTCAAGATCTCAGACCAGTGTAGAGCGGGGTGAAACCTGGCTCCAACACCGGTTTTCTTTATTTGAGATCTCTGACGAAAGCTTCAAGACAACGACGTACGTGTTGTTCGGTGAAGACATCTCTTCTACCTAGATCCAACTTCCATGCGATGGTAAGACTATTGGAGGAGTAGTGGAACGAACGCACTGCAAAGATTGACGACGACAGTATAGTCAACCGGAGGAAAGGTCCTTGTTATTGTGGCGAGGTGGTGTTTACTTCCCAGTGCCAATAATGCTCATGTAATTGTTGCGATGGTACGGAACTCCGCTCCTTTTGAAGCTGCGACTTGTGGTACCTATCTCGTTGCCGTCGTCAAGGCCCGTTTTTCAATCCGGAATTGAGATAGTGATTGCCGGAGTATATGAGGCTTGGTCGAAACGTGCCTTTGGTGGTACACATACTACACTCGGATCATTAGAAGACCATAGGTTGTTTAGAATTAGGAATTGGTCGAGTGTTATTGTTCTCTTGTTTTTAACGATGTTAAATTAGGAGTCTAAAAGATGGTTCGTTCTGAGTAGTGGGATGAAGTCGCTTTCACTGTGGTCGAAAATACAATAGTGTACATTAGGTAGCACTGGATCCACTTAGTGATCCAGAGTGATACTCAACTGCATTATTGTATATATGGTATAGTTTCTGGTGAGGTTAAATGCTTTGTACCAAATGTATTGATGAAAACAGAGATTAAAATTGAGCACAAAAAAACAAGAGGTAAGGAGAAGAAATGGTGAATGTGAAGGAGCTTTTCATGTTTAGTCGATTAAAAGTTTTTAACCATGTGCTTGAAATCATATAACAACTTTTGTGTTTTCCTATTGATCTCAGTTATATTAAATATCTAGGGAGAAAGTTTAATTAAAACAAAATAGTACATTTTTATACTATTTTGTTGTAAACGCTAAGAAGGTTAACATTTCATTATTATTCAGTACTGGATGGGGAGGTTCAGCCCGTAAGGCCCAATTAACAAACACATAGAGAGCCCAAGTACACTTCCACAATTTAGCTATTTCAAATAAATTAAAAGAAAAAAAAAAGATTATAAGAAACGTCCGGCGTGAAATCAACGCCTGGAAGAAAGAACGAAAAAAAAAAAAAAACTCAAGAAGCGTACAAGCGACGTGGGGAAATCACGAAATCATCACCTATATAAACTGAAAGCAGAGAGATCCCTTTTCATCTCATCCCTATACAGTCTCTCTATAAACCCTAAAGCTTGATTTCAGTTTCTCAGAATCCGAATCGTTACCAAAGTAAGTGCCCCTTTCTCTATCCATCTCTTACTTATCATGGTTCCTTTGCAGAATTTTATTTCTTTTCCGCCAAAAAGTTCTGATCTTTGTGAACACTGATGGATTCTTATTCGTAATGAAAATTCTGATCTTTGATTTGGGTTAGGTTAGATGATGATATTTTCTTTTCGTAATTAGGGTTTCTGAGTTTTCTTTATACGATCTGTGTTGCCTCTGTTGCAAGTAATTAAGGTTCTGAGATTTTTTTTTATAAGACTGTTTCTGATCTGTTGATTGATTTTAATATAATTTTCGTCTTTGTTGTTTATTAGTTTGAAGATCGAGAAGCAAGAATGAGGATTGATGTCTCTGAGCCAGTGCTATGCGGTTGCGACACGTGTGTCCAGCATCGCACTTTATGCATGTCCAATACTCAAGAAACCGAACCGAGCAATGTGATTGGCTCATCCGTTACTTCAGTTCCTGTTAGTTCCGAACCAGTGCAAGCTCTTGGCGATGAGTTTTCTTCCGCTCTTGGTTCAACCTCAGACCAAAGTTCCGAAACAGAGACTCCATTCGCTCCTCCTGTCACCACATCGGTTAATCCTGAACCAGCGCAGTCTGATGACTCAACCATCTTCAAGTTCCCACCAGTTAGTTCCGAGCCAGCACAAGCTCTTGCCCCTACCGCTGCTTCCGGTTCAATGCAAGGCACTGCTTTTGGTTTTGGTGCATTTGCTGCTCACAGATCATCTTTCTTCGGTGCATCTTCCACCTCCGCAGTTAACGGTTCTTCGCCATTCAGTTTCGCACCTCCTGTTACATCGGTTAGTTCGGCACCAGTGCAATCTCTAGGCACAACCACTACATCCGCCGCTTCTGCATCCTCAACTTCATCTCCAGCTAACAGTTCTTCTTCACCAACCACATTCCAGTTTGCTCCTGCTTTTACATCAGTTGCTCCTTCCGGACCATCTACATTAGGGCCAATGCAAGCTCCTACTTTTGCCAGACCTGATGTTGGTGTCTCTCCAACAGCTCCTTCAGGGTATTTTGGTCAAAATCAGTTTTCTTCACCAAAAAATCCATTCGGAAGCTATTTGCATCCAGCGTTTGGTGGTAGACATCCCTCTAACCTTTTTGGACCAAACCCACAAACTACTATACCAGTGTCTGGTCGTAGTCCATTTTGGGCTGCTGTTGAAACTGAACAAGGTAGTAGGTATCCTCGCTATGCACCTACACCAGATCTTGATTATTCTGGAGGTCCGGGCAAGCAGATTATTTCCATATCTGCTTCCAACTCACATGGACATAAAAGTCATGAAGAACTGAGGTGGGAAGATTACAAAAAGGGAGACAAAGGTAACTAACTGTCTCACTACTCAAATCTTTAATACATAATGTATATCATTTTCTGTTTTAGATTTTTCTCTAATTGACTACTCTCATGTTCCAGGTGGGTTTGGGTGGTTTCCTGCTGCTCATACATCTCCCTTTTCCTCATCAACTGTATCGCCGTCGTTATTTGCTTCTCCAAGCATACCTCATCGTCGTCCTCAGATGAGAACTGTTGTTCAACCGCACGGAGACATGACTTGTTTTCCTTTTGGCTACACCTTCCCCACTGCTGTTCAGAGACCCGCTGGTGTTTCTTCCCCAGTATCTGGATGTACAGCGTGTGGAGCCACGAGTAGCTCCTCTCCTTCTAGTCCCTTGGGCTTGAACGGTACCACCACAAATCCTCCATCATTTGCGGCATCTCTTCCCGGGTTGTTCTTATCTACCTATGGTTCTTGTCCTTTGCTGTTTGGCACACCAAATTTTGCTGCTTATGGTGCAACAACTGCTCCAGCGGTCCAAGCCTATGCTGTGATATTTGGTACAAATTTTACTCCTCAAGGTGCAACAGCAACTCCAGCAGTTCAGCTCTATCCTATGATGTTTGGAACACCAAATCTAGCTGCTCAAGGTTCAGCAACAGCTCCAGCAGTTCAAGCCTATCCTATGATGTTTGGGACACACAATCTTGATGCTCAAGGTGCAACAGCAACTCCAGCAGTTCAGCCCTATCCGATGATGTTTGGAACACCAAATCTGGGAGCTCAAGGTACAACAACAACTCCTGCAGCTCAGCCCTATCCTATGAGGTTTGGTGTTACTCAAGCTACAACAACTCCAGCAGCTCAGCCTTATCCTATGATGTTTGGGACACCAAATCTTGGAGCTCGAAGTATAACTCCAGCAGCTCAAGCCTATCATCCTCCCGTTAATGGTTTAAGTATTCCATTTGCCGCCATGAGTCTGCAGTAATTTGCTCCTCGCTCTGCATCAAAGTTGTGTCTTTTATCTTGTAGTTCTAAGGTCTTTGTTTTTCCTTAAAGAGTCATAAACCAAGTGTCGTCCCAACTTTATGATTTTCAGCTAATCATGGATGTAAACAAGTCTCGTAAAACATCGTTATTTTGAGTTTATCAATAAAAAGCTCTTTGTGTTTCAAAAAAAAAAAAAAACAATAAAAAGCTATTTTTCTTCCATAGATTCTATTTATCTCCTCTGTTTTGTTAAACACACACAAAATGTGGGATCAATCATTACTACAGTCTCCATTCCTAATCCTCTGTTTTTGGTTTTCAGACACCCAAGTTAACAAATGCGTTGACATTATGATTTTTTGTTCATTCTGATGATTTCATACTTTACTTGTTCTCTCTCTGGATTGTTACAACATTATCATTTTTGATATTATTTTGAATGAATAGAAAAACCAAAGGTGGGAAGTTTACAATAATTGTTTACATAATAGTTTTTTTCTCTGAATTCGTATAAGATCAGTAAACAAATGCTTGTCTTCTAAATCGCAGGACTAAGTCTCTGTTCTACTATATTTGACCAATTAAACAAATGTGTCAACTTGATGGTTTTGAATTGGTGAAGATATCCACCAATCATTGATAGAAACAATAATATTTCATGCATATTCTTCCACTGAATAATTAGTACAACATCTTTTTTTTGTTAATTATTTTGAATATATTCAACAAGCAAAAACTCTTCTTTCTACTATAAAGTCTGTCTATCATCTCTGTTTAGAACACACACACACATAAAATGGCAAGAATCATAATTACACTCTCTACTCCTCTGTTTTTCTTCTTCCTCTTCTCTCTGCTCTTTCACCAAACCGTGTCTCAACCTGAACACATGGTTACTTTCTGCAACCCTTCCGACAACTTCACACGAACCAGTTCATACGAAGCAAACCGAGACCTTTTACTCTCCTCTCTTCGCGACAGCTCCTCACTAGGAACCTATTCAAATGCCACAGTCGGTCGCGGTCCCAACAAAGTCCATGGCACATTCCTCTGTAGAGGAGACACCACCGCAGCATCTTGCTCAGACTGCGTCCAAACCGCTATAGTCGAGATCGCTACAAACTGTAGTCTTAACAAAGCAGCGGTCACATACTACGAAGAGTGCATGGTTCGATACTCAAATGTTTCTTTCTTCTCTGTTCTTGAGGTCAGACCAAGTATCGTCCGTTACTCTCTTCGCTCCGCTCCAAACTCGGATACGTTCAATGAAACACTAGCTGATAAATTCATCCAACTGATTCTCAACGTATCTTCGTCATCTTTGGTTCCTTATTTTGTGGAAGATCAAGAACGTGTGACGCAAGTAGAGGGTTCTTATGAGTTTGAGTCAATGGTTCAGTGTAGTCCTGGTCTTGATCGGTTTAACTGTACCGTTTGTCTCAGATTTGCGCTCTTAAGAGTTTCAACTTGCTGCGGTTCGCCAAGTTCGGCTCTGATCTTTACTCCTAAATGTCTTTTGAGGTATCAAACCTCTGCTTTGTCATCACCGCCACCGTTGTCTCCATCGCCTCCGCCTCCTCTATCGTTGCCGCCGCCTCCACCGTCACCGGCTCTATTTTCCCCGCCTCCTACTTTATCGCAACCGCCACCACCGCCGCTGGTTTTCACGCGGCCACAGGACGTTCCAAGCCTTAGCGGGTCGTTTTCTAATGTTATTAAAGGTGATCATGTTTTGTATTATCTATTTTTGTTTTGTGTTGACATATGATTATCCTATTTTTTATATGATGTTTATGATATCTAACTACAAATATTATTGATAGGGTAGGCTCTAATTTTATTCTATTTTTTTTTTTCTGTGGCAGGAAACGAAATATTTGGGAGAATGGCTATTACGATGGCAGCTTTGGTGTTTGCGCTTGTCAATTTGTGAACACATTTGATGATTTTGGATTGAAATAATTTGTATTTCAGTTACAAAAAAGAAAAAAAAAAATTGTATTTGCTTTTATATTTGTCATGTGTTTATTGTGCTCTTAAGATCCAAAGAAAAGAAAACCATGTTGCTTTTTTAAAAAGAAACATGCAATCATGTTGATTTTGAATCATTTTGATGTTGCTTTTGATGTTTGTATGTACTGATCAATAAAAGAAGAAGAACTGGAGGTTGATACGTTTCAAATTATAATTAATTTCTCTTTTACATCTCTTTTGCTATCTACTATAATTAACTCTGCTGCATAACCTTAGTGTATACAATTTTTTTTGAAGAAATCACTATCGATTGATTTAGCAAAAATTCGGTGGTAGGTGGATTGATTAACAACGAATATATCGCTAAATCCTAGTCTGCAATTTTAGGTTAAGCATTTATAAAACATTATACATCAAATCTAGCTAGTGGTTCCATACTTCCATGCATAAATGCAAACTGTTAAAACTATTAAATGACGGTTACAAAAGAAAATTACGCGGTCGTCGATTTATCATAATTATCATACTGATATTCATCTAAGTTGGAAGCTCCGTCGGACGTCCGCTTCCCGATTCGGAACCAGAATCGGAACCTTGTAGAAACTTCGCTTCCAAAACGCTTCTAAAATATTTTTTTTTTAACACGTTAGAAGCTTATGATTGTGTTAATAAAGATTCCGCTAACAACATTAGTTCACATAATAGTTTTTATCTGAATTCGTATAAGATCAGTAAAGAAATGCTTGTATTCTAAATCGCAGGACTAAGTCTCTGTTCTACTACATTTGACTAATTTAAACAAATGTGTCAACTTGATGGTTTTGAATTGGTGAAGATAGCTACCAACCACTGATAGAAACAAAAATATTTCATGCACATTCTTCCTCTGAATAATTAGTACACCATCATTATTTAGTAATTATTTTGAATATATTCAACAAGCAAAAACTCTTCTTTCTACTATAAAGTCTGTCTATCATCTCTGTTTAGAACACACACACACAAATAAAATGGCAAGAATCATAATTACACTCTCTACTCCTCTGTTTTTCTTCTTCATCCTCTCTCTGCTCTCTTACCAAACCGTGTCACAACCCGAACACATGGTTACTTTCTGCAACCCTTCCGACAACTTCACATAAACCAGTTCATACGGAGCAAACCGAGACCTTCTACTCTCCTCTCTCCGCGACAGTTCCTCACTAGGAACCTATTCTAACGCCACAGTCGGTCGCAGTCCCAACAAATTCCATGGCATGTTCCTCTGTAGAGGAGACACCACCGCAGCATCTTGCTCAGACTGCGTCCAAACCGCTATAGTCGAGATCGCTACAAACTGTAGTCTTAACAAAGCAGCGGTCACATACTACCAAGAGTGCATGGTTCGGTACTCTAATGTTTCCTTCTTCTCTGTTCTTGAGGTCAGACCAAGCATCGTTCTTTACTCTCTTCGCTCTGCTCCAAACTCCAATACGTTCAATGAAACGCTAGCTGATAAATTCAACCAACTGATTCTCAACATATCTTCGTCCTCTTTGGTTCCTTATTTTGTGGAAGATCAAGAACGTGTGACGCAAGCAGAGGGTTCTTATGAGTTTGAGTCAATGGTTCAGTGTAGTCCTGATCTTGATCGGTTTAACTGTACCGTTTGTCTCAGATTTGCGCTATTAAGAGTTTCAACTTGCTGCGGTTCGCCAAGCTCGGCTCTGATCTTTACTCCTAAATGTCTTTTGAGGTATCAAACCTCTGCTTTGCCATCGCCACCGTTGTCTCCGCCTCCTCTATCTCTGCCGCCTCCACCGCCACTGCCACCTCCACCGGCACTGTTTTCCCCGCCTCCTACTTTGTCGCAACCGCCACCGCCGCTGCTTTTCAGGCGGCCACAGGACGTTCCAAGTCTTAGCGGCTCGTTTTCTTTTAACGTTATTAAAGGTGATCATATTTTTGTATTATCTATTTTATGTTTTGTTTTGAACATATGATCAGGGTCGGATCTGGGCGGGGATAGGCTGGCTAGTGAAACTTTAGTCTTGACCTCCAAAAAATTTGAAGGGTTTTTACATAGGTGTAGGTCTCCAAATTATGGGGAAAAATTATTAAAGTTCTTTAAGAAATGTTTCTAGCCCTCAAAATTTTAGATCTAGTCCTGCATATGATATTCCATTTTGTTAAAAGAAAAGAAACTATGACATATAACTAAACATATTATTTTTGAAGAAAAAACTATATATTATTCATAAGGGTTGGCTCTAATCTTATTTTTATTTTGTGGCAGGAAACGAAATATTCGGGAGAATTGCTATAACAATGGCAGCTTTGATGTTGACAATTGTGAATTTATGAGCACATTTGATGAAATTTGGATTAAAATAATTTTATTTCCTTTAATGTCTGTTATGTTCTAAGATCCAAAACCAAAAATGATGTGAATATGGTTTTAAAAATGATGTTTGATTTTGATGTTTGTATGTATTGATCAATAAAAGAAGAACTGGAGTTTGATACAAATTATTATAAATAAAAAAATCCCTAACTTTGTGTGTTTGGCCTCTCTCCTCTCTATTTTCCTTCTTAACCATAACATATCATTCACAAGGAATAGAGAGAAAGAGAGAGATTTTGTTTTTTCTTATGTGCATATTTTCGATCTTAGATTGAATCTAAACTTTCGCCTAGGTGAATCTCTTCTTCTTCTTCATCGTCTTTTTTTTTGTGTGTGCATAGCAAAAAAATCTATATAAGTTTATGTTTCCCCCTTATTCAGATTCAATTTTCTTCTTCTCAGTTTAATACTTTCAAATTCGTTTTGCATGATTCAGATTGATGATAGTTAAAAAAGGTTGAAGATAGTACTTATGCGTACTCATGTTTCAAAGTCTAATTAGTTCCTCAACAAAGAAAAGTTCAGAGCAGGTAACAATGGGGGTGATTGGTAGTTGCTGTAGGTGCTGTCCACGGCCCTATTTATTTCTACAACATCAAATTCAGAGCAATCAAGATTTAATTCTTTTTTTGAAATCACAGCTTTTGAAAGAACTTACAGCTGTGCAAGTACTCTGCAGAGCCAAATATTCAAAGCAATTGTTTAGTGCTTTCCATAAATTTCTACAGCAATAAAATTTAAAGCCACAGCAAAAAGTCTACAGATTTTTTTCTACAGCAAAAATTTTAAAGCTACAGCCATTACCAATCGGGTCCAATACTTGAGTATTTACAAACTGTGTATTTACAAATTTGTTTGTTATGGTTAAATTATTTTGAAAATATGTTTTCTTATAGCAGAATAGAAATATGTTTATGAGTCTTTTTGTAAACTTATAAATCTATCATATCCAAATTGATGATTGCAGAGAAAAATGATCGACAAAATCCCTAACCAAACCCATGACGGAAGCGGAGGTGGACTAGACGGGAGCAACGGCGCCCTCTCACAACACCTAGAGGCGCCGGAGAGGCGAGGAGAAGCTGATGTCGGAGTTCGAGCGAAGGTGCGAGGGAGATAGATAAGGTGTGGCGCATGGGTAGCACGCCCTGTTTTGTTTCTTGAGATGTCGATTAAAATACATCGCCTTCATCAAGGGTTTGTTGTTGCCTCGATAATTGTTTATAGCATAAGCATGTAAATTTAATGAATTGTAGTAGTATAAGTGTTTATTGCATATATGTTTGTAAATTTTATGAATTACGTTATGCTGTGAAATTTATGATTTTAATTAATTTATGATAAGACCAGCCTTTTTTTAAGATGTGAGTTACAATTAATTGTTGAGTTATCTGCTTTGATCATTTATTCCAGTAACATGTATAGCTGTGGGTATGTATATATAGCATCTCAGATATATAAAACATTTGCAAGTCTAAATTTACTATCGTGTATAATTTTAACATATTGAAAAAAAATCAAATCCTCACAATTTTGTTGTTGCCATAGATAGTTAGCAAAGTAAAATTCAATTCTTATCTTTATACGAATCAAAAGGTTCGTTTTCTCTAGTGTTTACGACACAAGGTTTTAAGTTTTATGAATTGTGTTTGCTGTGAAGTTTATGGTTTGAAGTAGTCTTTTGATAAACCAGTTTTTTTTTCCTCCGATGTAAGTTACAATTAATTGTTATGTTACATGCTTCTGATTATTCATTCCAAATAACATGTATCTATATTGGAATATGTAAAGATAGTTTAAGATATGTATAAAACATATGTAAGTCTAAAATTAGTATCATGTATAACTTCAACTTCTTGAAAGTTTCAAATCCTAACAAATTTGTGGTTGCAATAGATAATTAACAATGTGTTATAAACTAAGTCTAAAAGTATATCAAATAGCAAGATAGAGTGGAAATCAAAACCACAAACTAAACATCATAGATATCTTTTAAACAAACTAAACATCATAGTTAAGAAACAGGTGTCACGAACTATAGAAAAAATATGTTTTCTCTTTCTAACTTTTTAGTGAGAATCGAATTAACTCTCAATTTTGTGAAACGTATTAATTAACTCTATACATTAGTTAACAAATAGTTGTGCAACATTAGAGCACTTTTTGCATAGCAATTTGGTGATAAAACAAAAGAAAGAGTAAATGTTGACCTGGACGAAAGAAAATAAGCATACATATTGAGTTTGTTCAAGAACATAAGGCTTCCATCAATCACAACACATGAATGATAAGAGCATAACAGAAAGAGGAAGCAAGATGAGATGAATACACATCATGTTCACTAGACGAGTACCACTTGTCAATTTTGAAAACATAACTAAACTTCCAATTTTGGTGATAACAAAGCTTCACAAAATATGGCTTCAGTTGACTTCCCAGATGTATATTTTCTCCCCAAGAACTTCTATTGGATATGCTGACATAATGTTGTAACCTTCTTCTGCCGAACTTTCAGTGCAAACGGCAAAATATTTGTTTTTGGAATGATTACCACGATCGTAGGAGGACGGTTTCCTTTGTCCAGATAACATGTCCACAATCATTCTCTTATTAACTCCATTCAACTTCTGCTCCAGCTTTTCAGTGTTTGTAATCCAGATTGTCGTTTTTCCCCGGAGAGGTACATCTATAAGATCAATACTCATCCTCTGGAAAGCTTCCTTGTGCTCAGCTTTAATACCACTACCATATATGCGAAATGTCACCACATGACCATAATATTTTTTTTTCTGTTTAAGTTTATCCATAAGATTCGAGACAATCCGTTTAGCAAAGGCACCACTGGGGATACAGGGGAATTATAGTCCTAGAACACACTGTCTTTACATTCCCGAATTCTCCAACTGCTCTGCTTAATTGAGGATTGAGTCTGTTGATGGAGATAAGTGAAGAAGAAGAAGAAGATCAAAAAAAAGATATGAAAGAGAAAGGAAGAAGACAAAAGGAATATTGTTTATGGATTTCGATCATTCATTAGAGCATTTTCATTAGATATTTTCACAATGTTTCAATAACTAATAAAATAAAATGAGACCAAATTATCAGATGAGCTTTTCTACAAATTAAATCATTTTGACTAAAGTAAAACTTTATTTATTTTGATTATTGATCATAAAATCTATTTTGATGCTGGATAGATTGGCGATACCAAGAGTTCATATTATAGTCAAACATAGTAGTGACATCAACACTGAAAAGAAAAAAAGTTATAAATAAAACCGAAAGATGCAGGGGTGTTATTCAATTAGTGATTTAAAATCAATTATTAATCTATCAAATTTTAAAATTTTAAAATAGTTTAAATTGATAGATTCTAAAATTTCTGCAGTATGCATTGGATTTTGAGTTCAATCATTTATTCATGAGATTCTATAAGAAATTATTTGAAATCAATCCATAATACAAAAAAATTTAAAATCCTTAAAAGTTGAATAACACTAGATTTTAAAAACTGAATTTAAATCATTCATTGAATAACATTAGATTTTAAAATAGAATTTACAATCATCATTCGAATAACAGTGGATTGTGTTTAAATCTAAACTCTATTAAAGTACATAATTGAATAATACCACTGTAATGTGTTTGAGTCTTTTGAAGGAAGGACGATCGAAACTCTGTGTTTTTGGAACTCTTATAAAAATGTTTACTCACTGGATTTTGGTTTAGAGTCTAGACCGAAAGGACCATGAACCTCTATATATTGAGATTTTCCTTTTTACCCCAAAAAATGATGTCTTATGTTTTGCATCAGATCTTTGACAAAACCAATGTTTCAATTTTATCTTTTGCCTTTGGTTTCATCTGATCTCAAGGACCTGCAAAGATAATTACTAGTTTAATACTTTATTATACTATATTATACAAAAATGTGGAATTCAACTAAAATAATAATTGTTATATGCCGATTTACCTTGTGAGTTGGTCAACCACGTTATATGTAATATACAGTAGTTGAATTGTTTCGAAAAAGACATCTATGTGCATTGTTTTGTTCTTTCTTTATATAAATGTGCTCTTTTTTGTTCTTTCTCACAAGTCTAAAAATCAAGAAAGAACACAAAAATGATGAAAATCATTGCACACTTTGCTACGGCTCTGTTTTGCTCCCTCTTATTCTCCCTCCAAACCATGTCCGAGTCCGTACAAATGCTTACCGATTGCAACCAATTATCTGACAACTTCACTAGAACTAGCTCGTATCGATCAAACCGCGATAGTCTCCTCTCCACTCTTCGCGACCGTTCTTCCCTCGAAAGCTATTCCAACGTCACGGTCGGTCCAAGCCCAAACACAGTCTATGGCATGTTCCTCTGCAGAGGAGACATCAACAGAACATCTTGTTCAAATTGCATCCATGCCGCAACGTTAAGCGTCGCCGAAACTTGCAATTCTCATAAAGGAGCTTCCATATTCTATGACGAGTGTATAGTTCAATACTCGAACGTTTCTTTCTTCACACTCGTAGAGGATGCACCTGCCATTCGTAGATACTCTCCGTCCAGTTATTTGGGTTCTTCTGACTTTTTCAATCAAACACTTCCTGGAAAAATATACGAGCTTATCCTCAGAGCCTTCTCGTCTTCTTTGTCGTCACCAATTCCATATTTTGCTGAGGATCGAGAACATGTGACTCAATTGGAAGGTTCGTATGATTTAGAGGCATTGGTCCAGTGTAGTCCTGATCTTGATCCAAGAAACTGCACTGAATGCTTGAGACTTGCTGTAGAAGATTTCTTTGAGTGTTGCAGCCATGCTCGTTTGGCTCAGATCATCTTTCCTAAATGTCTTGTCATGTATAACGTCTCCGCTTTGCAACCGAGTCTTGGCGTTATAAATGGTTAGTAACTTAGTATACAAATTCTTTTGTGATATGCACTATGCGTATATATACATGGCCTCGCCCTCTGCTATGGCTTATGGGTATTTGATATGTAATAAGCAACTTAAACCCAAATATTAATATTTTTGGCTTATTTTATGTTGCAGGAAACAAAATATATGGGAGAATTTTCATTACAGCCATGGCAACTTGGGTGTTAGCACTTCTTGGTCTATGATCCAGTCAAATGATTATGAAGTTTTATTTATATTTGTATTACACGATTGTATGTGCCGCTATTTTCTTGTATAGTTAATAAGAATCAATATACTTGTTTTCTAAGTTATCTCAGAAAATTTTGACGTTCGATATGCTTACTAAATAAAATCCTAATACATCAATATATACCTTCTGTATTGTAAGAATGAGTCGTCCAAAAACAACTCTGTGTTCTGCTTCAGACAACAAATGTGTCAACTTCATGTTTTATTAGCTTCATATGGTTTAAAATAATAGCCAGCCAGAAGGCTGCTAACGGAAGCAAAAGCTATTATGACAGAAAAAAAACAGGTAAAGAGAGGAGCTAACATCTGGCACAAGTGATTAATTAAGTCTTATTTGTTTTAGAGGTCAAGGATTATTAGAACCTTGATTTTGCAAATTTTATTGCGCTTCAATAAAACATCAAAATAACAGAAAGTCTTGCCATTTGCTATGTTTTCTTGGGTTTTAAAAGGCTTACATACAAAATAAATAAAAAACTTATCAAATGAGAAACGCTCAGGAATAAGGCACAGATTAAATGCTCCCCTTAGTTTGAGCTCAATCTATTTGCGTACATCGCAAGTATTTCAGGGAGCACTGTTTTTGGATATGGCTTTTCAAAATCATTGTCTCTCAAGTCTAGGGCTTACCATTGCCATTTATCTGGAAATGCTGAAGATGTGACCAAAGCGTAATTTACGTAAGCACTTTTTTTACTGCTGTAAATGCTACAATGAATGTCGATGTTCGAGATGCTCCCAGACACAGTAATCGAAACACCCATTATGACTTCCTTTCTGGCGCCGGTGAAGGCATTTCTCGCCGGCGCCGGGACTCACAGTCACCGGTTCACCTATGCCTCCTCTTCATAGCTATGTTCTTTTCATACCTTTTACTTTGTGTTTCACCGTTCATAAAGCTGTTATTATGCGGTGGAGGGAAGATCCGAAGCTCTATGCGACGGAGATAGATAAGAAGATTCATAGAACCACCTCTATCGGCCTTACTTGCCCTCTGGTTGGTCTTCTCATCAGCATTGAGTCTGGAAGTTTCCTCCGCTGCTGCTGTTCAATGCTTTTCGGGTAAAAGCCCCGACGTTTTCTTTACAGGTGACTGTCGTACATCCTTGGGCGCCAGCGCTTCCTCTGTTCAAATTTCGGTGAGGACTCCATATTCTCAAAGAAGGCATCTCTTCCTGTCTCCGGGAACCGACGAGCTCTTTCATCCACCGTTTGAGGCGCCCCTTACTCCATCCGACACCAGATCTGGAAGCAGCCCTTGGCTTGATCTGAAGAGTTTCAGAAACTTCTTATCCCTCTCGTTTCCCATGATGATGATGCCTGCGTTTAGTCTCCTCCGTAGCCTGGTTGGCCGTCGACAAAGCAGTCTCAGTGATAGCTCCTTCAACGGCGGCGGAAAGTTCAGCCTAGGTTACGAGTGCATCTTGGGCCTTTCAGCTGACATTGGGCCTCGTTTACTTTCTTTTGGGCTTGGCCCACTAAACTTATGGTAAAGGTCAGCTTTTTTACTAGTCAATTAAAAAACAGAGTCGTGGTGAGAGACACGATTATAGCATGTATGGTCTTAAACTGTATGACTAGATTTGTAAAGATTTTCGGTGGATTCACCGACGTCTGTGATTTGTACGCATTGCCATATATCTACTTCATGAAGAAGTTATTGGTGGGTTCACCAAGTCATGTTCCATGTTCGATTTCATTCCCATACTTCCTTTCTATGAAAGGAGAAGACTTCTCGGCTTCTACGTCGGGTAAGTGTTCCAGCTTTTACACCGTCTTGTTATCTTATGTAGCGGTCTGTATGGGGCCTGAAGATGCAAGCGAGACTACTTCGGTTTATCTCGTTGGTGAAAACTGGGTCTCAATGTCACTTGTGACTAACTTTCAGCTCTCCTACTTTGTCGTGAAGCTCTTATCGACGCATTCAAGCTTTGCTTTGAATTCGCTGTCATCTTCTCATGAAGACTTATCTATTTTAGCTTCGTTTGCTTATGTAGTTTATGCTTATGATCAAAGAGGATGTTTGATTCCCTCTAGTTGTACGGTTGTACCCAAAAACATTGAAGTTTAATGAAATTAAGTCGTGTTCAAAAAAAAAAAAAAGAATGTCGATGTTCATAGAAACATAGGAGAGACGCTCTAACAAGTTCCTACTAAATTAACATGTAATCCAACCTCTTGTCTTTGTTCTTTACTATTTTAAAGCAATCAATAATACATTTTTGAGAGAGTTAACTCTCCTTGGAAATGGTTGGTTTCTCCATGAACTTGGAGACTACCATACCAATAGCAAAGACGAGAGGCCAGACTGATACTTTGATGGGACCGTCTCGTCGTCTGTCAGTAAAGCTACAATTGATCGTGGACACTATTAACTGACCAACAACACAGAAAAATAAGATAGCATCTGTGGAACTACCAAAGATTCTGTTGTAGCCACGTGATGGATAGTAGAAACAAGGAATAGGCCACTTGAATCGGAAACGAGCTTTATGGGCTCGGATTTTGCAAGTGAAGTCAAGGGTGGATAGGATAAGAGAGAGAACTGACATCAGTAAGGAGACTTTAGCGAAATAAGGCTTGCGAGTTGAAGAGAGCTGGTCTGCACCCGCTGATGCAATCTCCAGGAGCAAATTGATGACGACGAGGAAGGCCATTCCAGTGGAATACCCGGTTTTGGTCCAAATTGTAGCATTTAGTTTGTCTGAGACATCTCTAACAATCTTTTCAATCATCTTCGATTCGTTGTCCCTGACAAGTGAGAAAGAAAAATCACGGCTAAAAATCTCAAAACTTTAGAATATTTATACTCGGTTGGTCGCGAAGGTTTATACCCAGTCAGAAAGATTGTATTAACTAGGGGTTTAAGGTATTTAGGATGATACTTTTGGACCTGATCAATATAGGTCAAGGTGTGAACATAACTTTGATATCATATTAAATTTTCCAAATTAAAACTAATTGATAGTAACTAGACTTTATATATTATTTAAAGTCTCATTGTGGATATTTATCCTTAATAAAACAGAGATGATTTTGTAGATTCATAATAAACTTTCCAAATGGGATTTTTAAGAAATAACCAATTGAACGAAGCAAGAAAGAAACAAACCACTTAAGGGAGTCTTCCCCGGCAATGTTGCCCACATCGGTCAAAGCTTGACTCCACATTCGCCTCTCCTCCTCTGTTTTATCAGCACATGTTTCCACGAAAATATTACCAAAATCACCGGTCTGGTTCCGAACATGAGAAGGATCAACTCGGTAGAAGATGGTCATCACTATATGCCCCATATTTTCTCTGCACCTCAAGATCTCTACTAATTCGCTTAAACACCAGCTAGAAGAAGCATATTTCTGCGACAGCACCACGATCGAGATCCTGGATTCCCTGATCCTTTGTATGAGAGAAGGTAGGACGGGTTCGCCTCTCACGAGATCTTGATTGGTGAACATTGTAATCCCATTTTCGTTTAACTGCCTGCATAAATGGCTCAGAAAAGTCTGGCGCAAGCCTTGTCCGTAGAAACTAGCAAAAAGGTTGTCTTTCAAAGAAGAAGAAGCCATGATGAAGAGATATTCAAAGATGAGACCATTTATGATCGACAAAACCGCGTTCACTCTTCACTTGTTGATTACTCGGAAAGTACTCTAATTTACCCCATTTACAAAAAATTTATTCTCCATCTATTTTCTAACTAACCATTCCTTTTCTTCCTTCTCTCCTTACCCTTTCTTTCTTTACTATTTCTTTTTTTTTCATATGTTGCAGGATCCGCACAAGAAAAACTTTTTTTTTTTCTTTAACTTTTTTTTTTCAGGTGGATCCCACCTCAGTCTTTTGTAACGAGGAGGACTTTTTCTTTCAGATTTTTTTCCCAGATTTTTTTTTTAAATTTTTTAAAATAATTATTAATGATTAACATTACTAAAATTATGAAAACAAAACTAAAATTTAGATTTATCTTAAAATATTTTTTAAAAATAATTAAATAACAAAATAAATTATTTCAATAAATAAACAATTAATTTCAAAATAAATTTAAGAAAATATTTATATAATTATTTTCCTAAACGATTTTTTTCTCTTTTATTTAAAATTTATCAAATTTAAAATAAGACATTTCACATTTTAATCAACAGCTAATTTCAAAATATTTATATAATTATTTCAATAATATTTCAAAAATACAAATTTAATAAAATGTGTATTTTAATAATATATTAATCAAAAATTTCAAACATAATTTAATAAAATATTTATATTAATTTAGGTTATAAAAATATTTTCAAAATTACAAATTCAATAGATCATATATTTCAATAGTATTTTAATCAATAATTAATTTCAAAAATATTTTTAAGAAACTGTGTATATAAATTATTTTCCTTAATTAAAGTTTTTATCTCTTTTATATAGCCTTAAAATTTAAAATAAGATATTTAATATATTTTATTATTTTATATTTATAATTGAATTTAACAATCTATATAACTTATAAATAATATTCTCTTTGTTTCATAAAAAGTAAGACATTTTTCTTATGTAAAGATTATCATTTAAGAATCCTAATTTAGTTATATCTATTTTGAATTTAATATTAATGTAAATATGCTTTGATATTCGTCTTAAAAACTTTTGATTAAATAGATTTATTTATTAAGAACATGAATGCATTTAAATCATTTTTAATCTGTAAAAATATCAAAATTGCATTCTTCATTAAACGGAAAAGGATATATATTATTTTATATAAATTGAAGATTTTATATTATATTTTATTTATATAAATATGTATTGTCGATTACTAGCACTACTAGAACTACCTTAAACTACCTTGAATTACCTTGTACTACTATGTATATACATATTTCTAAGAACTTTATATCTTTGGCTTATTATATATTTTTAAAAGATATAACTTATGTATTTTGAAATTATATGTCTAAATTTGTGTTTAGATATCAAATTAGTTATGAAATCTTTAATATTTCTTAAGTTATTAGAAAAATTATCTTTTTCACAAAAAACTTCCTTATACTTCAATGCATAATGTCTTGCTGGTGAAGTTATAATAAGGTGAATCACACAAAAAATTGTGCATTTTAGAATAAAGTCCATCACAGGACTGAAATTGCCAAGAACCTTCTTCCGTCTTTCACAGCAGTGAGAGTAATCAGGACTTTATTCTAAAATGCCCTAGTACCTTACTCTCTAGTATGCCCCAGTTTTAAAAAGATTTTTTTTTTGAATATTTTTTAAACCAGAAAACGAGTAAAAGACATCTAAGGACTTAATGAATTTACATAATTACAAACCCAACCATAGTACAATCGGATTATCCAAATCCAAACCTAGAACATATGGATCTTTCCATCATTCTTTCATGATTTTTTTTGGAGATTTTAATCTTTTTTTTTTCTGAGCTTTCGTTTTCTCTTCAAGAGAAAAAATCGCTCAGTTCCATAACTCTGTTTTATTTCAGACTCTATTCCGAAGACGGAACGACTCAATCGTATCACCACATTCCCGTTCTTCCTCCTATCAGAGGCATCTTCCTACAATTTTATCTTTGAAACCAACGAATTAATTGAAGTTCTTCAGGCTAAAAATGGTTATGGAGCATTCTCGTTGGGCCATATCCTGTGAATTGGTAACCTAAATTAATATTGAATTTGTAATTTTGAAAATATATTTATAACCTAAATTAATATAAATATTTTATTAAATTATGTTTGAAATTTTTGATTAACATATTATTAAAATACACATTTTATTAAATTTGTATTTTTGAAATATTATTGAAATAATTATATAAATATTTTGAAATTAGCTGTTGATTAAAATGTGAAATGTCTTATTTTAAATTTGATAAATTTTAAATAAAAGAGAAAAAATTCGTTTAGGAAAATAATTATATAAATATTTTCTTAAATTTATTTTGAAATTAATTGTTTATTTATTGAAATAGTATTGAAATAATTTATTTTGTTATTTAATTATTTTTAAAAAATATTTTAAGATAAATCTAAATTTTAATTTTGTTTTCATAATTTTAGTAATGTTAATCATTAATAATTCTTTTAAAAAATTAAAAAAAAATCTGGGAAAAAAATCTGAAAGAAAAAACCCTCCTCGTTACAAAAGACTGAGGTGGGATCCACCTGAAAAAAAAAGTTAAAAGAAAAAGAAAAAGTTGTGTGGATCCTGCTGAAAAAAAAAGAAATAATAAAGAAAGAAAGGGTAAGGAGGGAAGGAAGAAAAGGAACAGTTAGTTAGAAAATAGATGGAATAGTGAGAATAAATTTTTTGTAAATGGGGTAAATTAGAGTACTTTCCTCCTGTAATTTAGCATCAACCGAAAGTAACTTATTCCCTCTCTCAAAAGCCTTGTTCGGAAACTCGCTAGGCGCTACGCGTGCAGCGCAGCCGGGCCTAGCGATTTATTGAAAAAGCGGAAAAAATCGGAGAGTACGCGGGAAGGAATTTTGTGTATTTTTGTACGTATAATACCACATAGTATAAATAGAAATTAACATTTTAAATTTTAGTTGCTGTATATTTATGGTTTTATACATGTTTAATGAATTCGTGTTATTAAAGTGGTTATTGCCTCATTGTAAACTAAGCAAGGGAAGGTCGATACACTTTATGGTGGTTTAAAAAAATTAGAAAGGTTTGTTATATATTTATAGTTTCAAGGATTGACAATGATTCTTCACAGGTGAAGTGGTAACGCTACACTTGTAAACTGGAAGTAGTGCGAGTTCGATTATTGTAACTTGCATTTGGTTTTCTTTTTTCACTCATTTATTTTAATAGGGGTGAAGTTGTAATTTTGTACTAGTCTTCTTCCCAGACCTATTTTCCTGTATGCGGCCGCCATTGGTTTTACTCAAGTTTTAGATGATTTCATCACATAATCCCTTAGATTTAGCACTTACATGGTTAAACTCATACTATTTTCGTGTTTCCAATACAATATTAACAAAATCTGAGTATTTTCAAGTGTTTCATGATTTGGACAAAACGAGGTTTTGTCAACTGGACGCCCGCGTTCTCTAATTCTACGTTGTAAGCCGGAATTACTCGTGTTACTGTTCAACACAACCGAATCGACCTTAATCGCCACGCTCACCATACGTAGAACATTTAACCGGCCGCAAAATCGGTTACTCGGCCGCGTTTTTGAACAGAGCTCAAAAGTAATCAAAGCTTACGTGGACAGCATTAAGTTAACACATGGTGTTTCGTTAAAAGTAGGTTTACATAGAAATAGAAGACATCATCATATCATTTGACCAAAAAAAGCAAAAAAAAAAGAAGACATCATATCATATGCTTTAGTTACACAATTAGCTACTAAACACCAACAGCTCAGATTCATCTCAAATCTTCCTCCCCCCGTCCTTTGAGTCCTCACCGCCTTCTGTTGAGTGGTTTCATTGAAGTTGAAGTGCTAATCGTCGGTCTTTTAGCACCTGAGGCCAATCAAGAAGAAGGTTAGATTACTCACGCAGCAGATTGACAAACTAAAGAAGACATCATATGCATAGTTTACACAAAAGATCATAGAATGTAACTATGCAAAGTGCAAACGATTTGGTTTTTAGGATACAAGTCAAAGAGAGGTTATGTAATAGAGACATTACTTGTTAAGGCCTTAGAGGAGGAGCTAGTGGCAATTGACAGACGAGAAGGTCTTGTCTGGCCTGGTGGTTTCAAGGTCTGCTTTGGAATCTTCGATGGAATACTAATTCTGCTTTTAAAACGCCCAAAACAAAACAAACATAAGAATCTGTTCATACTAGCATTCAAAATTTTCTGTTAAAGCGTGATAGTAGAGGATGCTTACTTGTCTTTGGTCACGTTTTTCACCATTTTCGCTGATTTCTCGGGTTTCTCAGGGGCCAATTGTGGTGCTTCAGGTCGTTCGGTTATTTCAAGAGGCTTCTCGGTTTCAGGGAAAAGAGTCAACTCCACTGCACTGCTTATGGAGCCATCAGTTTCTGTTCCCATCGAAAGACAGCTATCAGAGATATCACTCAATCTATCCTCAGAATCTGCATCCCCAAGGCCTATGAGTTCAATATCGTCTTCAAGGTCAATTTCTTTCGACCCACCAGCAAACTTAGACAGTTGGTGAAGATCCTTTCGATGTTTAAGTTCGTCTGATGAACGCGGTGAACCAGAATCAGAATGCTTACTACTATATTCTGAGCAGTTGTCAACATCTGATGTTGATCTTCCAAATAAACCAGAGGGCTTTCCTCGTCGACCATTTGGTGATGGTCCTATAGAATGTCTTCTAGGTGATGAAGGCCCCAACAATCTTAAATTGCTTAAACCACGTTTCGGCACCGTTGCATTGTTACCTTTTAGCTTCTGAACATTTTGAAGCTCTTCGTCTTTCTTGGCAATGACATCCTTCAAGCTTGATACCTGTTGACATCAAATGGTATCAAGATAAGTTTACCTTTTGTTCTCTATTTACTTTCAATGGGAAAGATTAAATCTTGAGAGAGAGATAGAAAGAAAATAAGCACTTGTTCCATGAGGTGTCTAACATCTCGTCCCTCTTTATTACTTTTAGCTGCACCTAATTCCACACCAGAAACTCTTTCAGCAAACTTCAGAGTGCTAACGGTCTCAGCATAAGAGTCTCCATCAGGGTTGACTTGAACAAACATAAGAGTCTTGGCCTGTCCTCCTACAATATAGTTAAGGGAACCAACAACATAAAGCCAACGGATATATCATGCAATACGTGGAGCCATAATCTTAAACGCTATCTTCAAAGAGGGTTAAAGAAAGTACCCAAAGAACTTTGAAGGACTTGCGTTAGTTTGCTGTTTCTGTACGGCACATGGGGGTTCTTATGCGCTAGAGCAAATATGACATCTCCAAGGGCTGACAATGATTTATTTATATGCTGAGCCTCCTTGAGCCTGTCTCCAGTTACCTCCGAGCGATCAACCCGCTCACTTCCAGCAAGATCGACCAAGTGCAAACTACCACGCAACACAGAATCGGTTTCCACGTCGACACCACGTACATGAACAGAAAGAACGCTGTAGAGAATGGGCAACATTGCTTTAATCCTTGGGTAACTAGGCTTAAGATAATATCATAAGATAAACAAGTTGAGGGAAAAAGTCTACAAACCAGTGTGATCTACTACTCCTTTCATTGAGGGCTGTGGCACCAACGGTTCTGTTCATGAGCCCAATATTCATCAGCTCAAGCACATCTTCAGTTGATCTCACAGAATGCATGCTTGCATCTGGGACAGCTAACCCATTTGGTAAGGCAGTATTCCAAACCCCTAACGTACGCAAGTTAAGGAAATTTTATATCGAACTCAACATATGCAAACATATACATAAATATCTATGTATATATGAATGTACATATTCTAAGTAAAATCTAGCCATAATATTAGCCTAGAGAAGGATATCTTCGACTGGAACCACCATCAGAAAGTATGTCACGAACTTGCTCATTGTATATCTCAACCATTTGAACACCGACTTCATACACAACAGTGTTTTGTCTAATCTGAGTTAAGTTAAACAAGTCATTCAGAGCTCTGTAATTGACACCCCAGTCTTCTTTTGAAGTGATGCTTGGCCCACTCTGTATTAGCAAAATGGAAATATGTGAGTTAGAGAGCAATAATGCTTGGCTGAAACATAAAAGGAGCAAAATCAAGTATGGCATCACCATTGTATAAGTTTTTCCAGAGCCCGTCTGACCATACGCAAATATACACACATTATATCCATCAAGAATAGAACGAATTAATGGTCGAGTATCTAGGAAAACCTCCTCTGCATTAAAAAAAAAAAAAATAGAATCAGGAAATATCAATATGTACATAAAGTCCTTAACAAGCTAATCTATATACATAAGAGGAAAGAGGTTTAAACCTTGCGTTGCTGCTTGACCGAAAACTTTATTGAACTTAAACAACCGATGGGTATCTTTCCCTTGCTTAAACGGATTTGCAACCACCAATTCACCGTTCTCACCAATGTACTCAATAGAAGTTTGTCTACTGTTTTGCCCTGGAAGGAATGGTCTTATCCGGCAATAGACTCTGATATTCCCTGGAAAATAAATGCAAGAGAAGAACAAAGTCATATCTTGACAGAATGGTCGAATGCAAACAAAGTACAATGACCCAAATTGTTTTACCTTTCAATTCCTGAACTTCATTGTACAGTCTTCGGTTTTCTTCAAGGACCACATGGTAATTTTTTGCTGCATCAGCCACTCCTTTGAGCTTTAAACCTAGGAACAATATTATAAATATGAAGCCAGGTGCTCCAGAATAGAACATACATACACAATTGGTGACAGAAATGAATCTTACCATAGTAATTTAGGTCCTCAAAATATTTCTTCTGCGTCCTTAAGACTTCTTGCTTTATAGACGCTGAAGTAGCATTCAGAGCCTGCATAATTCACAAAAACTATGTCAACCAAAGAAACTACCAAAGGTATTTATTGTTTAGAATAAATACTATATATTGAACCCCAAACCTGCAGAGCCCCAAACTGGTTGTCTATGAAGCTTTGGTAGGTGCACTCTTTTTTCTCCCATTTTTGAGATTTAGATAAGTACAACTTCTCGAGTTCTTTGACCTTCCTAGTTGATTCGGCAACTTGTAACTCTGCATCCTTTAATTTACTCTCCAACTCAACTTTACTATTTTGTGCTTGTGCTTCTAACTCCAAGCACTGGTTTGCATGCGTCTCTTTCACCACCTTGAGTTCTTGCTTCAGCTTACGAATCTCAGCATCACTGAGCTCTTTTTCCTTTTTCAGACGCACCACATCTTTTTCTTCTGACCTTTCTCTTTCTTCTATTCTGTTTTTTTCAAGCTAAAGAGCACAACAAACCCATTATTGGGAAAATCGAGATAAAGAAATTTAATACAAAAGGCGGATGAAAATTGATGCCGGAGTCACGTATTAAAGTATCGGGCGCATACACAATGACTTATGATATGATATCAATATCTAGGATTAGGCTTAAACGTCACTTTCCACAAGTAGTATATGCTAAAATTATGGAACTAATGTAAACCAACTGTTCCAGATGCAAGAACTAAGTTAAGGCTAAGTATGCATTAAGGAGACGATACATATTGAATCAATAAAATACCTTCGTACGTTCCATACAATTCGTAACAATCTGCAACAAAGAAAATAATAGAAAGACCAATCAATAAGCGAAACAGAAATAAACTGAAACTATGAGACAATAGTACCTCGTTTTCCTGAGTTGCCCCAGCTGCCAAGGTTTCTAAGACCTTTATTCTTGACCTGTATTTATCTTCACGTACCCTGAAGAGTATATTTTGCTGCACATTTCATAAACATGTTTCATTACTTGGTAAGAAGGATTATATTTACACGGGCAATACAAAGAAGAAAAGTATTATGTAATCTTTACATTTTTCAGGTTATCAGCTTGATTTGAGATCCTCTGTTCTATCACTTGCACAAGTGCGCTCAGGAGTGATGCCATAGCCTGAACAACACACCGGAAAATGGAGAAACATGTGGAGCATAAGAAGAAATGTTCCATGAACTAAGGATTCAAATTTTAGGCAAACCAGATTAAAAGTATCAAGAGAAGGAAGGTATCAGTAGCTCAATCTTTGTCTTACGTGAGACACATGTCCATTCATCTTCTTGACGCTCTCATCTAGAAGCTTATCCAGCATGTCAAACAGCGTCCGAGTAGGTGCATTCTACAAAGACAAAGGAAATACCATTTGAATCAGATAAAGGAGCTAAAAGCTAAACGGTTGGACACAGTCTACTAAAAAATAAGTTTGAATAATTTACTCGTAAACTGTTAGATTTTAGTAAATCTGAAATTTTAGCATCCGATATATCAATCTCAAATCCTTCCTTCGACTGGAATCCATCAGTAAAGTTGCGGTCATCTCCTCTTGGATCCGAATGGTCTTCTGGCAAGCTCCATCTCCTCCTTGCACATAGTGAGTTTTTATCATTACCACCATCGGAAAAACTAGCTTTAAGCGCCTTAAGGGACTGAAAAACTGGCACCATATCCCCCTGCATTTTTTACTTTTTATTAGGAGGCATAACTCCATAAAGAAACACGCCAGAGAAGAAAATATATGGGAGAAAAATTCATGCAATCTTATTAAGAATAGCAAATCAGACAATAGCCATGATGAGAACAGCGTTGCAGCCGGATAATGTCAAAAAACAAGGCTTGTTTTAACTTTTAACAAAAATTAAAGCCTTAACTTTTAACAAAAAATTTTAACAAAAATTAAATACCCTGAATTGGTTAGATTTTATAAAAGCCAAGGTGGGTAAACTCACAATCTCTTTACCTATGTGATGATATAATACTATATAAACCAACCACATTTTCCCTATTTTAGAAATCAATTTTTTCTATAGAAACGAGAAGTTATATCCATAGAACAAAACAAACCTGTTCTATGTCTGAAACCTCGAACCTGGGGAGGGCCATCTCATCCATAGCAGTCAGAAACCGCTCAATTTTTACATAAGCAGGCTCAAAGCTGCCTCCCTATAGAATAGCCAGAGAGTGTGAGTTTAGCAGAAAATGAGAGAGAGAGAGAAAGAAAAACAGAAGCTTAGCACCAAATGGTGAACAAAATAAAAATTCGTAAGTACCATTCTCATAGAACCAGGACTAAGCTGATTCAAAAGGTTACACAAGACAGTTCCATCCCTCAAGCATGCTCTCACTTCGTCCTCTGAAGCTTCCGATGGTAAATTCAAATAAGGAAGTGTCTGATTTAACCATTCCACCAAATTCTGATGACCTGAGAGCAAAATTAAGAAGAAATAGTGAGAAGAGAAGCCATCGTCCATTTATGGTTTACACCTACACCTACAATGAGCTTAAAGGTTCATTTCTACCATGACCCTATTGGAATATGGAAACCCCTACCAAGCCAGAGAAATCGACTCATCCAAGATTATTATATTAAACTTGACCATTTTTCTTCTAATCACTTGAATAATCCTGTCATACTCAAGTTCTGAGAGATAATTGAGTAGATGACGTTACCTTTCTTAGTATCATCCAAGCTTGAACGAGTTTCTGAGCCGTCGAAACTGAGAAAACTAGTAGCATCGGAGGGAGCATAGACACCACTCATATTGGCGTCCTGTTCCAGATTAATGTTCATTCCAACTCAGAGAGTTCCCATGATTGTAGTTGAGAGGAGGCCTTAAAGCAACAAAGAAAGTTTGTCAACAACATCAACTTACTAATTCGTGGTAAATATTGAAAAAAAAGGGGCTTGCTTCATCAATCTAACCTTCTAACATAATCTCTCATAACCTAAACCCTCCTATGATACAACTAAGACCTAACAGGTTTAAAGCTTTCAATTTCACATAAGACTACTTCTCCTATGTGAGGGCTAAAAAACCGTTTAAGATTATAAACAATGATGAAGTTTCTTCCTCGTATTTTTTTTGGTAATCAAAAAGGTGGTTTCACTTCTTTGTCTGGAACTCAATCATTGTAAATTTGTCCCTATCAGCAAATTGAACCTATGTGGCGGTAATTACAGCAGCAACCCTTTTACCACCGGACCAAACTTGACGTTGGTTCTTCCCAGTAATTTAACCACAATGCCGACCAAATCAATTACGCAGATCCAGTCAATTACGCATTTGCACCTTTGTAACAGAGACGTAGCCAGGAAAAAAAAAAAAAAAGGGTAAGTACCTGAGAAGATAATAGATAAACCTCTCGAGGGGTCGAAGCAATGCAAAAAATGGCGACTGGTCCTGAAGGAAATGCTCAGATTTCACGGCGAGCAACGGAGAAGGACGTTTGAATCCCCTCGCCGGATGAGAAATTCGAAATTTCCAGTCGCACGATTTTGCTCACTCTTTTCCTCCTTTCTTTTCTCTCTTCTTTTTTTAGATTCCGACAAAAACAAATCCTAATTACGGTTCCAACTTCGAAAATAGAGAAAAAAAAATGTTTTTTTCCCTGTAATTCTTTTTACAAAAACAATAATAATTACAGTATTTATTTATGTTTGATTTTGCTTTACGTTTTGTATGTTTTTGGTGGGCCCTACCCTCGCTACAGAAAGACTCTTCCCGCTTTTTCCCATCCAAACTTTTTTTTATAAATTCGTCGGATATATTCACAATAATATTCATATTGATTATGCGGCCCAATTAGGCCCACGTAAACCCCTAAACTAACTGAAATCGTATGTCCTTCAACTTGTTCATCATCCATACCAAAAATATATTTTACAAAAAATTCTTGTAACAAACTTTCTTACTGATATTTATGTTACATGGAAAAATGATCCGTGAAAATGGGATGGATCCCGCACATGTAACTTATGAAGCGCATATTTGGACGTCAGGGTAGTAGTATATGTACTCAACTCATGTGCAAAATGCAAAATATGCTGAACAAATTGAGAATGAATAGCTGGATAAGTCTGTTCTAGAAACCCAAGATTATGGAGACGATTCAAATATCATTTATACAACTGACGTGCATCACCACTCACAAACCATTTCACTAGCTAGAATCTCCTCCAAGGTCACATATTGGTCCATCAAAGCGGTCAAACAGACACGTGTTGCTCCATACGAAAGTAGTCGAGGGAGAGACGTATCACTGAGCCGTGAGAATAACATCCCACGATGCGGTTGGATAGTGGGATAGACATGGACAAACAAGCTTGAACATAATGTGATATAAACATGATTTTCACGTATGCATGGCTAGGTGCATCTGGGTCTACACATGATTCATTGGTGTTGCAGTATGCAATAGATGGAGACTATATATCCCTAAACTTCCTATAGGTAAATATTATCTTGTTGATTTTAGATATGCCAATAAAAGAAGATTTCTAGTCACATACCGAGGAGAGGAAGCATAATACCATCTTTCGGAATTTGACGATGGTCCTCCTTGGAACAAAAGGAATTGTTCAACAAATTATATGCATCACTTCGCTCAGTCATTGAAAGAACATTAGGAATTTGAAAAAAAGAAATAGAGAATCCTTAACAATTTGCCTCGCTACGACATCAAGACCCAAAATAGGATTGTGCATCAATGGTTCTTCACAATTTTATCAGGCTTCACAAAATTCCAGACGCTGATTTTGAAGATAGATATAGCAATGGTCAAGAGGAACAAAGACGACGAGTTGAAGAAGAAGAAATAATAACTGATGGTCAATACATGAACAACATAACATAAGAGATGAGATTGCAAACATGATTTGGAATGAATATTTATAATTTTTTGCTATTATTGGATTTTAATTTAAAGTTCATGCTATTATTATTATTTCATTTAATTTAACTTATTATTGATATTAGAATAATTAGTATTAGTAGTTATTATAACATTAGAAAATAATGTATACTGAAAATTATTTTTTCAAACTTCTTATACTTATTTAAAATAAATTTTATTTTTATTTATTTTAAAATAGCTTAATGGTTTATTTGTTTTTATTAAAATAATTTTATTTATATGTTTATATATTCAATTCTTTTAATCATAATTCATACTGCAACTTATACATCAAAAATGTTACCAGCATAAGTTTTAATAAAATGGTAACTCTTATTTTTATTGCAAACTTACCATATAAACTTATAGTTTTTACCACATACTTTTTACTGCAAGTTATATCAGACTACAAATCATACTGTAATTCAACTCTAATTGTTACTAGTCGGAGCCCTAATCTTATATTTGTTTACTAGGATAAAATTTGTAGTTTGTATGATAGTTTTGTTATATGATTTAAGAGGAAATGTAATAACTAGTTATAAAAATAGGTTAACCAGCTCTAGAGTTGCTTTGAATTATGAATCTGAATAGCTTCGATCAAACCAGAGAGGCATAAGTTACGAACTGGGCTTAATCGTACTTCAATGGTAACTGAATGTATATTTAAAATAGGAAAAATGAATGTTAGACTACATGAAGTATTGGCCATCACATGACTAACCATGCAAACTAAATTAATGTGTACCTAGTTACACGAAGTATATATTATGCATGACAACATCCCCCAACTTAATGATGGTATGTAGCTAACATCACGAATTTAATTCATTCATCTAAAAACCGATGTAAATGTCAGAGACCGTTTAAATATCTCGTTTCACCAATTAAAATATGAACTACCCGAACGTAATTTAACCAAAATAAGATTTTAACCCACGTTTTAAAAGCGTAAGAATTTTTTATACAAAATCAATATATTTTAACATTTTTTATATGAAGTTTTTTAACATTTTTATTTTACTGTATTTGAAAACTATATAATTGTATTACTTTTATTTATATTAAATATGAAATTTATATAAGATATTATTTAATTATTTAATTATTTTAATCTGTTTTCTTATTAATTTTTAACAAAATTTCTGTAATTCATTTGATTAATTGTGTGATATATACTTATTTGATAAATTTTTAATTATAAAACTTATTTGACGTCAATTTATTGAGTTTAAAATTTTATTTGTTTAAAAATTATTGTATGTCAATTTAAACCAAACATACTCTCGCATACATAATTATTAATTATATACTTTTAAGAATAAAAATAATCTAAGAATAAGAATCTAATATGAAAGTTTTACTAAGTTTAAATGAATGCAGTTTTTTAATGAAAATATAAATAAAATAATTTTTTTAATTTTATATTAAACAAATAAAAATTTAGAGTCACTAAACTGACATCAGTTAAGCTTTATAATAAAAAATTGATCAAATAAATACATATTATACAATTAATCAAACGAATTACAAAAATTTTATTAAAAATTTAATTATAAAACAGATTAAAATAATTAAAAACAAAATTAAAATATCTTATATAACTTTCATATTTAATATAAATAAAAATAATATAATTATCTAGTTTTCAAATACACTAAATAAAAATGTTAAAACACTACTTATCAAAATTTTGTATAACATAATGATTTTTTAAATCAGATTTTGTTAAAAGTATTCTCACACTTTTCAAACGCGGATCAAAATCTAATTTTAGTTAAATTACCATCAGGTACGTCATATTTTAATTGATAAAAACGAAAAAATTTAAACGGTCTTTGACATCCACATCACTTTTTGTATGAATGAAATTAAATTCATGATGTTAACTACATAACTTCATTAAGTTGAGTGATGTTTCCATGCATAACATATACTTCGCGTAGATAGGTATACATTAGTTTAGTTTGCATGGTTAACTATATGTGATGACCAGTACTTCGCGTAGTCAGCAATCTTTTTTCCTTTAAAATACCATGTAGTTAAACATTTAATGCCGCCACCATTATATTTGATGTGGAGGTCACATTGGAACTAAAGAACGAGGTCCTGAGTTTGTCCTAATGATACTATTAAACAAAAACTATTAACGACCTTCATATTTTTAAAATCCTGTCAAACTTAGGTAGCAAAAACATATTGTGGTGTTCTTTTTCTTCTTGTAACAAAACATTAAATTGTGGTTTAGTTCATAAAGTTGTGAGAAATGGTAGGCGTTTGACTCCAAGCTAATGGCATTAGGGAGTGACACATATTCAAAATGACTTTTTAATATAGTCGTTAAGCTTTTTTCGTCAATGATTTACAATTTTATACAAATCCGGGCCTAATCATAAACGCAGGTCAAAGGAGAACGAAATATCATTTGATGATTGATCCATTGGAGCTTTTTAACCCTGTATCTTAGGGGGACTCTTAATGAAAATTAGAAATAAAAGAAAAACAAAAATGGCAATTAAAAGAAGAAACGTTCCTTAATCTGGGGTTAGAAGGAACGTGTCTTAGGTACACGTGTTAGATTTTGAGGAGGGAAGAGAAAGAGAGAGAAAGGAAAAAACTGGTCTTGTCTTCATTGTTTCATTCGGTCCTCTCGCTTTCTCTCTCTGTCTCTCCGTCGGTCCCGACTCTGCATGCGTCGGAGACGAATCGGCGACGCTGTTTTGTGAATCGAAAGGCTCATCAAAGAGGTCGTGTCTCTCTCCCCCCTCTCTCTCTCTCTCTCTCTCTCTCTCTCTCTCTCTCTCTCTCTCTCTCTCTCGTTCCCCAAAATCGCATGCGTCTGAGGCTCATCGAAGAGGCTGTTCTGTGAATCGAAAGGCCAATCAAAGAGGCTGTCTCTATCTCTCTCTCTGTCGCTCCCGAAAACCGCATGCGTCTGAGTCGAAGCGAAGGACCCGCATCAACAATCGAAAGGCAACAATCGAAAGGTAAAATCGGTGATTCCTTTCGTGATTGTGTTGTGATTTGAAATGGGAAGTGTCAAAACTCTGACTTTGTTTAATTTTGGTTCTCTATCTGTATCTCTCAAAGTCTCAGTCGGTACCGGAAACCACTTGCAACTGTGTGGAAGCGAGGCAGCTGAGTCGAATTGAAAGGTCAAGAATCTCTGTCTCTCTTTGTTGTTTTGTTTATGAGTTTCGATTTGTAGATTGTTCTCAATGAATCAGAGTTGATGTGTATCTTCTGTTGTGAACATAAGTTAGAGAATCAGATTCCAAAAGCTTAAAATATAATTTTATAACTTTAATTTCTATTTTCCTGAGCGTTTTGTATATCAGAAAACATTGATCATAGTTTTGTATGTTTTTTTGTTTCATTGTATTTATAACATGATTGGTTTGATGTATATAGGTGAAACGCATAAGCTTTGCGGTCCTGTGATGCGGATTAACTTGGTTGAAGGTGAAACGCAGAAGCTCTCAATAAATTCCGAGTTCTTCTCTGCAAAGTCAAGGTTTGTTCCCTCCTTTACAGTTGTTACTGAAATGAATATGTCTTGATTATGGTTAGAATAGAACTGGGGATAATAAATGTTGTATACTGTTAGTTAATGGTTGGCTTAGGTACTAAATATGTGGTTGATCGATTGTTGTTGTGTGATGAATGTGAATAGATAAGATCGATTGTTGTTGTGTAATGAATGTGATTAGATAGGAACGATTGTGGTTGTGTGATGAATGAGTTTAGATATATGTCTACTCCATTTAAACTTCTCTTCCATTTATTTAGCTCAATCTCTTTAATGAAACAATTTAAACTTCTCTTCCATCTATTTAACTCAATCTCTTCCATCTAAATTTTTTAACTTCTCTTCCATCTATTTAAACTTCTCTTCTTTATCATCTCTTCCATCTTTATCATCTCTTCTTTATCGTCTCTTCTTTATCATCTCTTCCATCTCTCTTATAATCCATATCAGTATGGATTATAATCCATATGGAAAATATGTTGATCTTCTTAATAGTCAACATGAAAGTGTGACTTCTTTAGACTCTCCGCCAGTTCATGTGGCTCGCACAGAAGGCACTGAAGATTCATGCTTCGGTGACACTCCTGCAGAGCGTAGAGAGCGAAGAACCTGGACGCCTACAGATGATATAGTTCTAATTAGCTCGTGGTTAAACACTTCTAAAGATCCCGCTGTAGGGAATGAGCAAAAGTCAGGTGCATTCTGGAAGAGAATTGCGGCCTTCTTTGCGGCTAGTCCTAAGCTTGCAGGCTGTGAAAGAAGAGAGTCAATGCACTGCAAGCAACGTTGGCACAAGATCAATGATCTTGTGTGCAAGTTCTGTGGAGCATATGAAGCTGCAGGGAGAGAGAGAACAAGTGGCCAAAATGAGAATGATATTCTCAAACAAGCTCACGAAATCTTCTTCAACAACTATAAAAAAAATTCACACTCGAGCATGCGTGGAAAGAGCTCCGCAACGACCAGAAATGGTGTGATTTATCTACTGCTAAAACCGCCAGAAGCTCTAAAAAGAGGAAGTGTGAGGATGGTTCACAATCCTCAACATCTCACGCAACTGACTACAAGGCTGGTGAAGCGGATGAGGGAACTGCTAGGCCCACTGGTGTTAAGGCAGCGAAGAGCCGTGGTAAGAAGACAATGGAAGAGGGGAAGGGGCTGGCCGAGTTTGAGCGTATGTGGTCCATTAAACAAGAGGATTTGACTAGGAAAGAAAGACTCTCAAAGTTGGGTCTACTTGACCGTCTACTAGCAAAGACAGAACCATTGGCTGAGTACGAAGAAGCTCTAAAAAAGAACCTCATCAACGAGTTGTTCTCCACTTAGTTTAAGTTTCATGGTTTTTGTTGTTTGGACTTTGTCAAAAATGTATCTCTATGACTTGTTGTTTGAACGTTGTCGTGAATTAATATGAGTTGTTGTTTCTTGGTTATGACAAGAATGTATCTCTATGACTTGTTGTTTGAACGTTCTCGTGAATTAATATGAGTTGTTGTTTCTTGGTTATGACAAGAATGTATTTCTATGAGTTGTTGTTTGTTGGTCATGTTCTGTTGTTAACATGTTCTTCTCGTGTGTAATTATTTCAGGTAAAGCCGGGTGTGGAAAACTGGTGTAAAGTGAGAGAACACTCACGAGCTCTGTCACAGAGTTGTAAAGGCATGAAAGTGACAAGTTTTGGAATTTTCTGTCACAGACTTGTATTATTTTGTATTGGTGTGTCACGAGTTATGAAAGTGTCATGCGCTTTGTATTGGTGGTTGCACCAGAATATTGTAAACTCTCATGTTTTGTAATGGTGTGTCACGAGTTAAAGTGAAGTCTTTCTTTATAAACTCTTATTGTTCTCTCTTTAAAAACACATAATATCTTGTTCTTATTCTCTCGTTAAACTCCCAAGTCCGTAACGAGAACAACACAAAAAGTTTCAATATTAACTCTATCTTCTGTTCTTGTTCTTGTGTCTCTTCTTCTTGTTCACTCTTTCAAGTTTAATAACATAGTCTCTTCTTCTTGTTCACTCATTAAAGTTTCAAATCTATACCAAAAGAATCCGAAACTATTTCTTTTTCTCAAAAACTCTTTATCCCTCTTATAATTTCAAATCCGTACCAAAAGAATCAAAAACTCTACACATATATGTCATCTTCTTCTCATAACACTTTTGAGGGATCAATTGATGAAACTTTTGATCAATATTTTGATCAACATTTTGATCAAACGTTCGAGCATTTTTCTATTGATTGTGGTGATCAAGAAGAAGAAAGGAAAAGAAGGAAAAAACGAGTTTATATCGAACGAAATCGTGAAGAAGGCGATGTATGTTTATGGAATGATTATTTCAGCGAAGATCCAACATATCCTGAAAATCTATTCCGACGACGATTTAGAATGAACAAACCATTGTTCATGCATATTGTTGACCGACTCTCCAATGAAGTTCAATTCTTTCAACAAAAGAGAGATGGTCTCGGCAGGCTTAGTCTCTCTCCACTTCAAAAGTGTACCGCAGTCATTCGTGTCTTGGCATATGGTAGTGCGGCTGATGCGGTCGACGAATACCTCCGACTCGGTGCAACAACTACTCGGTCATGTTTGGAAAATTTTGTGGACGGAATAATTTCTTTATTCGGCGATGAGTACCTAAGAAGACCAACACCTGCTGATCTTCAACGTCTACTTGATATTGGTGAGCATCGTGGATTTCCCGGGATGATAGGAAGCAGCGATTGTATGCATTGGGAGTGGAAGAATTGTCCCACCGCTTGGAAAGGGCAATATTCTCAGGGTTCGAGTAAACCAACAATTGTTTTAGAGGCGGTTGCTTCATATGATCTCTGGATATGGCATGTGTTTTTTGGACCTCCAGGTACCTTAAATGATATCAATGTTCTTGATCGCTCACCGGTTTTTGATGACATAATAAATGGTCAAGCTCCGCAAGTCACTTACTCTGTCAACGGAAGAGAGTATCATTTGGCGTACTATCTCACCGATGGTATTTATCCGAAATGGGCAACTTTTATCCAATCTATTCCAATACCACAAGGGCCACAAGCAGTTTTATTTGCTCAACGTCAAGAAGCTGTCCGAAAAGATGTCGAGCGTGCTTTTGGAGTCTTGCAAGCTCGCTTTGCCATTGTTAAAAATCCAGCACTTTTTTGGGATAAACTCAAAATTGGGAAGATTATGAGAGCTTGTATCATACTTCATAATATGATAGTAGAAGACGAACGAGATGGGTACACTCAATTTGACGTTTCAGAGTTCCTACAAGGAGAAGACAACGGGAGTTCACAAGTCGATCTCACATATTCTACAGATATCCCTACAAATATCGCCAATATGATGGGTGTTCGAATTAGAATTCGTTATAGACAAATGCATCAACAATTGAAAGATGATTTGGTTGAACATGTGTGGTGTAAATTTGGACGTGATGAAGAGAACAACTAATCTTTGTTTCAATGTTTTTATTTAAAATTCAATGTTTAAAATGTTATCTTTTATTATGTTTTATTTAATAAATAATTTTTATTTTTAAAAAAATTGTTTAATTTTTTTTTTTTAAACTCTTAATTAAGAGACCTGCATTGAAGCACCTAAATGTTGCCGTCTCTTAAACCACATTTATTATTATAAAAAAATTAAGAGACCCATTTAGGGTCTCTAGGTTAATCATGTTCGTAGAGTCTCGTAAAACCAAACTTGGACTGACCTGACCGGTACTTCACAAGGGGTTTTAATGTATGGTTTACGTACGTATTTTATGTAAATGGCCATGTGCATATTTCTATTTTTCCATGTTCATGCGTGGCGCCACTATCATCATCCATAGATCGTGCAAAAGAGTGGTGGAGTAGAATAATTTCTTAATAAAATTATAACTTTTAATTAATGCGATAAAAATGCAAGATAATGTAGTTTCGAATTAATTACACCATATCATATCCATCAAATCATGAAATTCAAAATTTTCGGAACCATGCACGTGGACTGTAGTTTAGCGGAAATCAAATAGTCAAACAATGAAGGCTTCAGTTTTCTTATGAAGAAAAACAGAAACTTTTGATGAAACTAATTTTACAAAATATATAGTAATATTTGTAGCTACTTTTTTTTCAACTTGCAGCTACTACTTTTACTGATTGTTGTCATGACTGTTTCGAGCGTAGAGCACCATCTGACATAAAACATTATGCCTATATACTTATATATATATATATATATATATATATATCTATATATATTCATTTAAATGGTAAAATACTAAAATGTCTTTGCGTACGCATAAGCTAAAATACAATGAAACAACATAAGACTACGTGGATTATGCATAAATACTTACGTGAAAGGTACCTTTTACTATGATCTAACTCACTTCGATCACTTGATAGTATATTCCAATAGTAATGAGTAAACCGAATACAGGTGTGGTCACACTATTACAAGCTAAGCTTAATTGGTTAAGGTAATTAAGTTTTATATTGGTTGGTTTAATAATTTATGATAGAATCATAGAGAGTGGCTGGTGCTGACAATGTTATTAATGCTAAATTAATATACTGGACCACAAAAAAATGGACTGTTCGATAATCAACCGAAGACTCTGTTCCACTCAATAAATGCGAGCATCTCTTTCATTCTAAAATATGTTTTATTTATCTTCACATATTTTTTTATTTTTTATTTTTTTGATAAAAGAAAATTACAGTTTAATGAATCGAACTTTGCACTTTGCTTTTACATCCAATGTTCGAGTATATCATTTTATCTTTACACTGGCCTTGGTATTTATAACGCAGAAATTGATCTCTTCACTTGTTTTTATAGTTAAATTGTAACAAATCTTTTACATATGTAACTGTCTAGGAAGTAGGAATTGGTGGTATGTATTTATAATTATTTATAGTCAAATCCTCTATCACAGAAGTCAAAATGATCCTTTTTGGAGCGGAGATTATAGGCTATAGTCATGTTTGCGTCTGCTCACGATGACCGCAGTGTACGAATAACACTGATGGCATGCATATTCATACAGTCATACAAAACTATGATTAATCAGTTAGTATTAGGAAATTACTGAAAACATAAGTAAGAACATATCAACCATCGTTATTTTTTTTACATCTAAATCAGTGATATCATGCGCTTAAATGTGACTGACAAGTACGGCATTAATTAGTCCGAGAACCTCTAACAGATTATATATGATTATCAGTGTGTTAATTCAAATACATTAAATATTTAAAATCAAATGAGAAAAAAAAGTTGTACGTGTAATCATATACAAGAAATAAATAAAAACAAACAAAGCCATATACTCCTCTTTCAAGGCTCAGACACGACAAGTAGTCCTAGTTAGGGGTGATTATTTTGGGAGTTGCGAAGATTTTATAAAAAACATACTATAGCTTACGGTAATAAATAGCTCTTGATTTCTTCCAGTGTTTTAAATATCTCATTTAAATACATTTTTGTCAAATCTAATTCATATAATCACTTAACGTTGTTTGATTCTCTTCCCGACTCAATGTATATAACATTTTTTTTTGGACAAATTATTTTTTTAGGCCAAAAAAATAATAACTATATCCTATTAGATTAATTTTTTTACCACTTTTTCCTTTAATACCTTTTAGCATTTTCCAAAATAAATCAAATAAATAGTTTTACAAACAAAAAAAATTCAAAAAATAGTAACTACCAATGAAAAACTTATATCAATTTATTGGTATTTTTTCAAGTTCTAAAAATGTTTAAATCACAATTTCATATTTTGTTCTACAAAAAATAGAATTGGCATTCCACACAGTAGAAAATGTAATTAACTTTTTTCATTGAATCTAATATGTATAGAATATGTGATCTACGTAAATAATCGTAATCTAAAAATATTTAGAAAACACATTTCGCGCTTAACCTATTGTTCTAAAATCTGTAGAATTCAGAATCTACACATTACTATAAATCTAAAACTTGTAGAAATTAGAATCTACACATTACTATAAATCTAAAACTAGTAGAAATTGATTTTAAACATGTTTATTGTGTTCTACATATAGTATAATACAAATTCTACGGATAAGTATAATCAGTTGCAAAAATATGGAAAGAGAATATTTGGAATTATTCAGTTACTTTATTTATTAAATCTTTTTCTTTTTAAACCAGTGATTTATGCATATATATTGATTTCTGTTTATAAACTTTTTAAACTAAAAATAAAATATACACAATAAAAATTTATCTAAATATTAAATATTTCTTTGAATTTTTTATATAAAAATTTATAAATATTATCATGCTATTAAATATACAAAAATTGATCAATTAATTTATATTTATTATATATTTTTCAATTAAAAAGTTTTCAATGCTAATATGAATAATATGAAATTTTATGTTATTGATAACATAATATTTCTATCATCTTTTTATAATAAAGTTGTTTAATGTAGTATATAATTGTTAAAATATGTTATGAAATTAAGTATAAAGTCAGATGGATTAGAGATTTTTTTATATTATATAAAGCATCCTTGTAAGTAAGAGATAATATAAATGCAATACTATATATTTTTGGTTTCAAATATTGCATAACAATGAGTGTATAATTCGTTTGTTGAAAAAATAATGCAAATATTTAGACATCAAATAAATAAATAATAAAAAGTAAACATATCCTTTTTTTATTATTTGATGAGCATTAAAAATACCTTTAGTTCATGTATTTATTACAATTGTGTCATTTTTTACGTGGCAACTCCACAAGTTCCCTCACCTATTCTATTTAAAACTCCTTTGTTAACTAGAGTAATTACACATCATGCCATTGATCAAAACATAATTACCTTAGTTTTGTCTACATTTGCCACATATATACGTTGATACGTATTACATCAAACCTTATCATTTATTTCTTGTGTTAGTTACCTTAACCGAAGTTCTACGTATTACATCAAACATTTTAAAATTATGTTATTTACCTTGACTGAAGTTTTTTCATTAATTTGTTTCAATACAAAAACATTACTGACATACGTAGTGGTCTAATTTTTTATTCAAAATGAATATAGATGCGAAAAAGTTAATGTGTGATTATCAATCAATGTTTGTTTTCTGAAAAATCCTAAAAAGTATTTGATGATCAATACGTGCTCAAGTGATTGATTTTCTTAAAAATGCGAAAAAATATTTGTTCTCTTAAAAATATATCAAGAGGAAAACTTTGTTTTCTTAAAATAGTGAAACAGAAGAACCATGCATATGGTATATAGTTTCATTAAATTGTTAGATGATCCCCACCTTGCGATTGTAGAAACTAAGGTACAATACGATTTTCTGGCATACAATTATAAAAACTTACCTTAGGTGATCTATCGTAATTAAGATTTTAACGCCAGCTTGCATAATGCAAATAATGGCGGAGCAAATTGCCCATGATTCAAACGTGATTTGCAAGGACGAAATTGATTGATGATTGGGAAAAAGGAAACTTCTAATAACTTTGATATATTTTTAAATTACAAATTTGGTAAATTGATGGTAATAATACGTGATTTGCGAGGACTTGACTTTTGTATATAAGGAACGTAGATTAAGGTTCAAATTATTAATCAATTAATAATCGTGAACTTTTTTGAATTTGTTCAATTGCGATTGATAAAAGGAAGTTTGCATTAACTATTTACAATATTAAAATAATTCTCGACTAAGATTGAAGCGCAAGTTATGTGTAATATTCGATTTAGTTACAGCCATTATTTTGAATCCATATGACCACATGGCGATTCCTTTTTAGTATAAATATACGGCTTCTATAATTCAGAAAACTCACCACACCTTTCTTTTCGACTTTGCTCATATCAAAGCATTCTCTCAAGCAATTAAATGGCTGGCTTTAACTCTGTTTCCGATTTGAAACCATTCAAGACATTGTTTCTTTTATATTTTATTAGTCTATTGCTTATGTTTCGTTTTATTTTATATTTATAATTTATTTTATGCAAACAAATATACAATTTTTAAACAAAAATTCCGCAGCTTAATTTAGATTGACATACTAAATTTTGTCTAACCCTTACTTTATAACATATAGTATTTTTTTCTATGACTTTAACTTTTATTATGTCTACAAATTAAAAGTGATAATATTTTGAAATCTATTTACTCTGCGCAAGGCGCGGGTTATCACCTTGTGTTTAATTATTAATAGAACAATTATATTGGGCACATGATATGTCCACGACCAAACAAAAATGTATATTGCAATATTATATATTTTTGGGAATTTTTAATATCTTTTAATTATTTTAGTTAAAATTTATATTTTAATATTTAACAATTGTTTTATTAATTTTAATTTCGAATTTTAATTGAAATTAAAGGTAATATTGTCATTTTAAAAATATTTAGCCTAATAGGACATAAAGTATATAAGATTTTTCTTTTTTTTATTTGCATGGAACAGAATCGCAAATAACTAAAAATTCTACTTTTTTTTTTTAATTTGAGCATGTAAATTCGACCTGTTAACATTCGAAATCAATGCAGAAACTATTACAAGAACATAAATAAATTATGAAATGCAAGCTTGTTTGTCTGTTTCCCGGGAGATCCTCGAGGCATAACCTTAAATTTCGTGTTCTTCGTCGTGTGTAGCCATTAAAATCAGTTATATTTTAAGAAAAAAACTACCAGCATTTATATTTTCTTGTGTATATATTGGACTTTTTTTATAAAAGGCTTTGTATAGAGGGAAAATTGTTTTTTAGAGCAAAGAAATGATAATTATGTCTCTTTAGACTAATTCTATATATTTTATGTCTCATTAGGCTAATTATTTTTAAAATGACAATAATGCTCTTAAAATTGTAATTTTTAAATATAATAAATAATGGGTTCGATCAAGCGGGACCAATCGATCCGAAATTACAAAGTCGAACGGATCGATCGATCTCATCATTATGCAGAACAAAAAGAATGCTGAGCATATACTGATCGACCTGATCCATTTCACTCGATCGGCAAAGGTCGATTTCATACAGATCGGCTGATCTCGAATTATAGATCGATCGATCCCATGCCCAGGTAAGTATTCCAACCTGAAGCTACAACCAATTCCCAAACACCAAAGCATAGATATGAATCATGGTAGAAATAATGTGAAAATTTTGTGAACAATCAATGAAATATAGAAGACGGCGTGAGAAGAAGGTTAACACGTTTTTTTTTAAATCGATTTTTTCAAAATATGAAAGTGAATATTCCCAAATATTTGTTTTCCATATTTTTCGAAACTGATTTCTTATCCGTAGAATACATGTAATCTATAGAAATCGGTTTCTACAGGTTTTTTAGAATTATAGTAATGTGTAGATTTTGATTTCTACATGTTTTAGATTTACAGTAAATCTGTAGAAGCCGGTTTCTACGTGTTTTAGATTTATATTAATGTGTAGATTTTGATTTTTGCAGATTTTTGATCGGTAGGTTAAGCGCAGAATGTGTATTCTAAATATTTTTAGAATATTCTTATTTACGTAGATCACATATTCTAAGCATTGTAGATTCAATGAAAAAAGTGGATTTCGTTTTCTACTTCGTAGAATGTCATTTCTACTTTATTTAGAACAGAATCTGAAAATTATGATTTAAAAATTTTTAGAACCGAAAAAAATACCACTAAGTTTATATAGGTATTTTATCAATAGTTACTATTTTTCCAATTTTTTTTGTTTGTACAACTATTTATTAAATTTATTTTTAAAAATATTAAAGGGTATTATAGACAAAACTGACACAAAATAGATTTTAGTCTAAAAGAATATAGTTACCATTTTTTTGCTAAAAAAATAAAATAATTTTCCCTTGTATATATTGGACTCATAACAATCAACCGTTGTTGGCAAAAATAGGGCTTGGTTGGATTTTATATGAATGTTTTATTTATGAATTATGATACTAATTAGATTGGTCAATGTCCTTTATATATTATTTTAAATCTGATTATATTTTGATATGGGTTTTTAATACGTTCTTTAAAATTACGGTTTTTGTACTACTTTGAACTAAATTATACTGTATTCTATAACACATAATATATCGTATTTGAACCACTTACAGATCGTGGTCAATAAAACCACAATCGATCACTAATAAATTAAGATCAAATCTAACTCGCTTATACCATGTTAAAACCAAAAGACGATCACACCTGTTTTGATTTAATGTTAAGTTTCATCCATAAACCAATAATGGGTAAGCACGTGTAACATCCCGAATTGTGATATGTGAAAATGCTAAAAGAATTGATTTGACTAACTATGTCACTAAAGTTGACTTTTTTTTTTCGGAGCACATCCTAAAGAACTCCAGAGTTAAGCGTGCTTGAGCTGGAATAGTGGAAGGATGGGTGACCTATAGGGAAGTGATTCACGATAGCGTGCGAGTGAGACCAAAGCACAAGAAAAGGTCGGGGGGTGATTGCAGGATCAGTAAACAATGATTTCAAGCCTTGGAAAAATTAACGGACCGATCGCTGGAACGGGATGGGGCCCACAGGCCGAGAGAGCTGACGAGGGCGGCCCATTAGACGTGGACGGTCGGGGCGTTACAAGTGGTATCAGAGCTGGTTAGCCATCTCAGTTCTGACCTGAGAGGCGTCTTGAGACCTGTCGTGGGCCGCAACGAGGACGTTGCGTTCTTTAAGAGGGGGTGAATTGTAACATCCCGAGTTGTGATATGTGAAAAGGCTTAAGAGAATTGATTTGGCTACCTATGTCACCAAAGTTGACTTACCTTTTCCGGAGCACATCTTGAAAGAACTCCAGAGTTAAGCGTGCTTGAGCTGGAGTAGTGGAAGGATGGGTGACCTATCGGGAAGTGATTCGCGATAGCGTGCGAGTGAGACCAAAGCACAGGAAAAGGTCGGGGTGATTGCAGCGTCAGTAAACAATGATTTCGAGCCTTGGAAAATTAACGGACCGATCGCTGGAATGGGATGGGGCCCACAGGCCGAGAGAGCGGGCGAGGGCGGCCCATTAGCCGTGGGCGGTCGGGGCGTTACAATTCAATTGGAGACAACTTGTCTTGTGGAGAGTTGTGAAAGGGTGAGGTCTTGGGTTCGAGTAACGCCAAGCGCATCAATAATCTACCGGTGGATGTGGAGGCAGTTCCTTCCAAAGGGAGGGGTTAGGGTCGGTGCGCTGCAGCGCTGTGAAATCTGAAGTCCGCCGGACGGGTTTTCACAGCACGTGTGTTGATTAATATAGATAGTGCAAGTTTCCTTCTACTTAATTTAGAATTTATAACTTCCACTCAAAATTATAGTACAAAGAGAAAGAACAACTTAATTTTCTTTTGACAAATAAAATACAAAAAGAGAGTGATGCTAGGAGCACAATATTCAACCGAAGGGTAAGTACCCACTTTTTTGTTTCTTTATCGTCTAGAAGATTATATTGAACATGAACCAAGTTACACAACCGATGATGATATAAAGTTGGGAGTTAAGCTAATTCCCAAAGTTTAAAGCCACTGGAAAAACAACACTCCTGCTATTTTTTCTTTTTTTTTTTTTTTCCCAAATTGAAAACTTTATATATAACAAAAGGCTTTTACAACCATCAAGAGCATATCCGATTACGATTCCACAAACCTCCCCAACAAAAACCGTTATGATACATAACTACACAATCATCATCAACACCCACACAAGGGTGGACCAAAAGGAAATTGCCATGACTCTGTTAACTATCATATGCTCCACTTTCATTCACGTACATATGATCCAACCAACGTGGATGGCCAACCGCTACATAAGACTGCATCAGACCAAGCTGCCTGACACTCTGAGCGATGAAAGAGGCACATCTAACTGAAGCCAAAAGTCCAAACCTTAACTCCCATGCCTCGAGAGACCGTAGCTCTCTCTTAATCTCTGTAGCTTCAAACTGTAAGTTAGGCCACAAGGCGGGTTTCTCTATTGCCTCAACTATATCCCCAAAGGTTGAAAGAAAGATCACCTTATTCTTCTTCAAACTCTTCATACTTTCTAAAACCCACAACCAGATCTGTAGCTTAGCCTCATTGATCGACTTCACATCTGAGAAAGCCCTCCTACTATGTAGTAGAACTCTTCTCTTCTCATCTTTCACTATCCACGCCGCCCCCATGAACCCAAGACCTTTCGACCAGTCCATGTCAAACTCACAAAGGACCCATCCTTTGGCAATTTTCGGAGCATTACCTAGTACTCCCTTCTCTATCACACCCGCCTCCACTTGGTCCATTCCACTCTGAACTTGTTGAGCTACAAACCATACATCAGCTTCCTCTTTGGCTTTCTTTCTGATTTCATCTGCTTCAAACAATTTTCCTTCAAAGATAAAGGCGTTTCTGTTCTTCCATAAGTACCACAGGACCCACGGCCAGCTTCTGTTGATTTCAATATCGAACCTTACATCCTTACTCACCTTCAGGAGGTATGCGATGTTTTCATAGATCGAATGGTCGCTGAAACCACCCCGAGGAGAGGGGATATTGGATACCGCCCAACACTTCCTAGGTAGGTGGCAGGAAAAGAGTATATGGTTCACCGATTCCCCTTCAAAGCCACACAGCTGACATCGATCATCGCACTTCATTCCCCTTTCCCTTAATAGATCAGCTACCGGCAGGGCTTGAGACACAGCTTTCCAAACAAAAGTTCTTATCTTAGGGGGCGTCTGCACTTTCCAGATTTGAGATTTCAGGCTATTGAGGGATGGTTGAGCTTCGGCAACTTGACGTATCTCTTTGCTCTTTTCCTGGGCCGCTAGCCAATAACCCGATTTAACCGAGTAAGCACCTGATTTGTTAAACTTCCACACCCAGAAATCTTCTTTAGACGTCACCGGTTGGTTATTCAAAAGAATTTGGATGTCTGAAGGCACAAAAACCTCTTCCAATGCCTGAATATTCCATCTTCTATTTTGGAAATCTATCAGCTCCCTTACCCTCAAATTCACATTGAATGTACAGTTTTTTATCCAGGGAGCTCTCATGCCGTACCCATCCGCTTCATCTTCTACCCATTTGTCCGTCCAAACGTGTATAGAGTTTCCATCGCCAACTCGTTTCTGCAGACCTTTAAGTATCAGTTCCCTCCCAGATAACAAACTTCTCCAAGCAAAGGATGGCTTGTCACCCAGTTTGGCGTCCAAAAAGTTAGAACTTGGAAAGTATCTGCTCTTGAGGAATCGGGCCAACAAGCAGTGGGGGAAAGTAAGAACTTTCCAGGCCTGTTTAGCCAGCAACGCCTGATTAAAGGCTTCCAAGTCTCTAAATCCCATTCCACCACTCTCCTTTGGCAAGCAAAGCTTCTCCCAAGCTATCCAATGGATTTTCCTAATATGCGCATCAGATCCCCACCAGAAGTTTGCCATGGCACTGGACATATTGGCACAGATTGTTTTCGGGAGTTTAAAGACTGACATCGCAAAAACAGGCAGGGCCGATGCTGACGTCTTTAATAATATTTCTTTGCCGGCCTGTGATAGGTTCCTTAGGTACCAAGCATTCAGTCTACCATTCACCTTTCCTTTTAAATAGCCTAGCAGGTCTACCTTAGAGCCGCTAAAGCATTCCGGCAGCCCCAAATATTTGCCTGAACCTCCTTCATTCGAGATACCCAGCACCCTCTGAATCGCAAGTTTAACAGCGGGATCAACCTTAGATCCAAAGGATACGGCTGATTTCTGCAAGTTGATCGTCTGTCCTGTTGCACAGCCATACACCTCGAGCACTTGGTTCAGAGTCCTAGCTTGATTTTCAGACGCTTTGCACATAAACAAACTGTCGTCGGCAAATAGCAAATGGTGAACTGAGGGCCCCTCCTCAACAAACTTCAAGCCGTTTAGCAAGCTTAATCTTTCTGCTCTATTCAATAGGTGTGTAAGCCCTTCCGTACACAACACAAATAGAAACGGCGAGAGGGGATCACCTTGTCGTAGACCACATTGCGGTTTGACCATCCCAAAAGGTTGATCATTCACCAGTACTGCAAAGGAAACAGAAGTGACGCATGCCATAATCAGCTTAACCCATCTGGCGTCGAAACCAATAGCCTCCATCAAGCTCCTAAGATAGCTCCATTCCACCTTGTCGTATGCCTTTGACATGTCCGTTTTCACCACCATTGTCTCAGTCATGATGCTCGGATTAGTCCGTATAGCATGAACCGCTTCATGGGCAATTGCAATGTTATCTGTAATCAGCCTCTCCGCCACGAAGGCAGATTGATTGACGGATATCAGCTCAGGGAGGATGGGCTGTAGGCGATATACCAATACCTTTGCGATGATTTTATACAGGACGGAGCATAAACTTATCGGTCGCATATCAGCCATAGTCTCGGGCTCCTGGACTTTAGGTATGAGACAGATATATGTGAAGTTCCAATCCGCCGGCATTCTCCCTGTTACAAAGAACTTCTTTACTTCAGCTGATACTCTTGGCCCTATCTCATCCCAATATTGTTGGAAGAAGAAACCCGACATTCCATCCGGCCCTGGAGCACTTGCGCCTTTTATACTGAAGACAGCACATTTGATTTCCTCATCAGAAACTTCGACGGTCATTTGCCGGTTCATTTCATCTGAAACTCTTGGTCTCATATCCTGTAGCAAAGGCTGGTAGCTTGGGGGATTAGAAGATCTGAAAAGCTCATTAAAGTAGTCGACCGCCACTTGAGCTTTTGCTGCTTCTGACCATTGCTCTACTCCATTCCCATTCTTGATTCTAACCAGTCTTTTCTTCGCTCTGTTTGCCTTAACCGATTCATGAAAGAAGTTGGAGTTTCGGTCACCATATTTAAGCCATTTTTCCATGCTTCTCTGCTGCCAGTAGAGTTCCTCTTCTTTATACGCTCTACATAGCTCTTTCTTTATCACCCTGATCGCATGCCAACACGGGTAGTTTCTTGATTGAAACCATTCTAGCCTCCTCTCCAAAATATGAATTTTATCTTTGGCATTGAAGACCCTCTGTTTCTTCCATTCACTCAAAGCACCACGACAGTCTCGAAGTCTTTTCGCCACATTTCTATTTTCGGACCCTTCCGCTGCACCTCTCCACGCCTCTATGATCTTATGTTTCACTCCCGGTTGAAACAAGAATTTTTTGTCAAATCTGAACTGACCCACTCTTCTTTCTTGATAAGCTTGAAGTTTCAGTAGCACAGGTCTGTGATCAGAGCCTCGTTTGTCCAGGAACCTCTGATTCGACCCAGGAAAAAATCTCAGCCAAGCTTTATTCCCAAAAGCCCTGTCTAGACAACATTGGATCCACTTATGCCATCTTTGCCCCGCCCATGTAAATCTGATGCCAGATGACTCTAGTTCTTCCATTCCACAAGCCGCAAGCATATCCCCAAAAGGTTTGAATGAAGCTTCAGATCTCATGGGGCCTCCCGTTTTTTCATCATTGTTGAGGATGTCATTGAAGTCTCCAATTAAGCACCACTTATCTCTTCTGGTGACCCCTATCCTGCTGATTCTTTCCCAAACAATCTCCTTCCCCTCTGAAGACGGTTCACCATATAAACATGAGAGGAAAAAACTAACCTCTCCATATTGAACCTGCATATCGATCAGATTCTTATTTGCATATTTAATATCCAGCTTGATGTCGCTTTTCCAAAATAATGCCAAGCCCCCACTCAAGCCTCTCGGATCAATTGTGAATACCCTATCATACCCGAGCCACTGCTGCAAATCCACCAAAATGTTTCTACAATTCTTAGTCTCCATTAAGAACATGATCTCCGGGAAATGAGTTCGACGTATTTCCCGGAGTCTCTGAATTGTCAGGTCTTGAGTACGTCCCAAGCCCTGGCAATTCCAGCTCAATATGCTCATTAAATATTGGGCGATCCCTTCCTCGGGATCACCTTTAGGGTTTTAGACTTCTCCGAAACTAGAAGATCCCCAACTTCAGTTTCTACCTTTCTCTTCTTACTCCCTTCCACTCTCTTATCAGCTGCTTTATCCCATAGGACTCCCTCTTCCTTTTCCGCGTTCAAAAGCAGCCTAGGATTTCTTCTTGACTTGGGAGGACGTCTACGCTGATATGTTTTCTTCTTAGTCCCGGATGAAGCACACGGTTCCGAAAAACCAGTACTAAACACCGTCGAACTAGGAGGAGAACCCATATAAATGGCATCAAACTTAGTGTCATCACTTCCACCCATTGTGATCTTTTCAGCGTTCCATCGTCCTGCTGTATCAGCTCTGATTGCAGAAGCCATAAATTTCTCCTGTTGGTTTCTGCCTTCCAAAGGCTTCTTTAATTCCTCATAGCTGAAAACTATCCCTTTCCCTCTGTCAAAGTCTTGAGAAATAATGGGAGGTGTCTCAAGTCTCAACATTGTACGCTTCAGCATAGGATCTTGTTCCACCGCAGCTACCGAGCCTCTCACTCTTTCTTGCCTCACGTATCTGTCCTCTTCGGTGGCCAACATCATATACTGTCTCATTTCATCCAGCACCTCTTTTATTATTTTCGGCTTTCCAGTAATTGAACTTATCCCCACCTGATCTTCAGTAAGAACTCCAAAAAGAGGATCATTTTCTTTTAAAACAACTTGTTTTACTTCCATCTCCTTTGAGATCCTTTGGCTTCTTACAAGAGTTTCATCTTTTCTTCTTTTCACTACCAGAGGACACACCTTTTGCTCATGGTTCAGCCTATGACAAGTAAAGCATCGCTTTTGGATCCTTTCATAGTCAAAATGGATCTTCACCGGCTTTGCTCCTTTAATGTTGACAACCCTTGACATCTTCAAAGGGTTCGCCACATTGAACTTCACTTGGACTCTTTCATAGGGTTGAGTTTGCGGTTTTGTGGGGTCAAAGATAAATTCCTTAACTTCTCCCAGCAGCTCTCCCAGCGCCATGATAGCTTCCTTTGTGTAGTAATTCATAGGAATGTTGCTAATCCGCACCCACAGCAGAATAAACTGCAGATAATCGTCTGGTGGTTCTTCAACCCACCTCTCAATCGCCAAAGCCCATTCATTGAAGGTATGTACTCCTTTCGCCAATACATCAAGTAAATCGTACTCATGGTCGAAGAAGAATTGAAAACGCTCCTTGGACAGAGCCACTCCTCGACATCTACCCTCCTTCTGCCATTTTCCAGGCATCCTCCAAATTAAAGTTGACATTTTCTGGCATTCTGGGTTTAGGATTCTACCCACCAGACTCAGCTTATTCTTCTCATTCGAACAGAACCCCGGTAGATCCGGCATTTCGAACGGTTCATCTTCTTCCTCCAGTGAAAGAGCCATCAAGGCTCTGTCCATTGCCGCCGACATCGGTAAAGATAATCTTCGAAGCTCCAATCAGACTAAAACCAAAGACGTTCACCCGATTGATTGCCCCAAATCCGATCTAGCTTTTTCCACGATCAAAGAACACTCGATCTTATCTTCACTTTTACTAAAAAGAACGTAGAAAGAACCACAAAGTGGTTGAACTGCTTCAGGAAAACGTGTTTTTCTTTCTTTTTCAGGGACCCACGTACCACTACTTTACTCCAAGTTGAGAGAATCCTGCTATTTTTTCTTTACCATTTATTTTTTTCCAAAACTATTAAAAAAATCCTCGTAAATTTATGTATTCTATGATAATATAACAGTGCATTTAAGTGTCCATAAAGAGATTCCGAGACCGTCCTTTCTCTCTCGACTCAAATCTCAATTCAACCATAACAATAGTAACTTTCAAATATAAAAAATATTATTTTAAGTTTTTTTATTATTCTTCCCGTATCTAGAAGGGTTCAAGATAAATGTTATGGGGCTTTGTTGTTTTCTTCCTTCCCGAACTGAACCAGTGTCATGTAAAAATCACCAACTCATAAGTCAAACCCTATAATTCCATTCTGCTTTTTTCCTTGTCTACAAATAATGGCTGCTGTAGAAAACAGAATGGTGCCGGAAAATCTAAAGAAGCACCTCGCTATTTCAGTTCGAAACATTCAATGGAGTTACGGAATCTTTTGGTCTGTCTCTTCTTCTCAACCAGGGTACATCTCCTAATCTTTACCCTTTTTTTCTCTAAGTTTAAAGTTTTCTTGGCTTTCTCCACAATACTTGAGATATTGTTGTTTCTAATCAAGAACTGAGAAAAAAAAAAACTAATTATGGGCTCATTTCAACATTCAATCTTTCTCATTTTCAAATTTTATCTGTATGTTGTGGGTTAAAAAAAAGACTGTTGGAATGGGGAGATGGATACTACAATGGAGACATTAAGACGAGGAAGACGGTTCAAGCATCGCAAGTTAAAGCTGACCAGTTGGGTCTTGAGAGAAGTGAGCAGCTTAGAGAGCTTTACGAATCTCTCTCCCTCGCGGAATCTTCAACCTCCTGTGGTTCTCAGGTCACTAGACGGGCTTCCGCCGCCTCTCTCTCTCCGGAAGATCTCACCGACACTGAGTGGTTTTACTTAGTATGCATGTCTTTCGTCTTCAACATTGGTGAAGGGTAATTCCGTCTTTAATCTTATAATCCATTACTAATTAAACCATTTAAAAAAAAAAAACAACTTCAAAACATGTATCGTACTTTTTGATAAAAAAAAATTATGTACTATATATATATTTTTAAAATTATGTACTATATTTCTACTTACAAAACTGACAGAAAATGTATGCTATTGCAAAATTTCAAAGATCAATGTAATTTCGTATAGATATGAATTATGATTAATCAAACTTAATTATAATTAAGAGTACTTTGATTTTGTCTAACAAAAAGACAAACATCCTTTATTATCATGTCTCCTTCAGTTCTCATCTTCCACTTATTCCGACATGGACGAGTTTGATTGTTACAAACGCAATGTTTTTACGTTTGTGTTTTTTACAAAGTATCAACCTTAGCATGAGTTATAAATGATGATGTATATAAGCATTTTTTTCGTCCGGCCGATTAAGAATAAAACATAAAATGATTTTTAAAAAATGTCTTTTTATTATTATAGAATTCCCGGAGGAGCGTTGGCGAACGGGCAACCAATATGGCTATGTAACGCTCATACCGCCGACAGCAAAGTCTTCACTCGCTCTCTTCTCGCAAAAGTAAGTTCTTGAGTAGTTTCTGTTTTCAACTGGAAACGCTATAACTAAAACGCTTTTCCATGTGGCGCTGCTTTCGCTCTTTTAAGAGTGCTTCGCTTTTGACAGTGGTTTGCTTCCCATTTCTTGGAGGAGTTCTTGAGATCGGCACGACCGAACATGTAAGCCAATATTTTTATATTTATCCTATAAAACTCAGCCGTTTCGACGCATTAGGAGACCACACCAATCAACAGGATACATAATCCTATTAATTTTTTATCTATCAAAAATTAGCACAAAAGGTAAAGGTATTTCTAGCATGTATATTAAACAACATATTTATAATTTACATTGATTAGGTAAATAAAAATAGGACAGAAAAAAGTCCCATCTGACAAAAGGTTTAATTTCTCCGACATTTCTAATCAATATTGTCATAAAGCTGTACATTTCCAGCGTTTAATAGTGAATAATGAAAGTTAAAAGGGCTAATTTATTGTCTTTTAAAAAAAAATTATTTTAGGTTGCAGAGAACTTAAACGTGATACAATGCGTGAAGACATTGTTCCTGGAAGCTCCTCATGGAACTTTATCAACGAGATCCGATTATCAAGAAATTTTCGATCCTTTAAGCAACGATAAATACATTCCAGTGTTCGGAACTGAAGCTTTTCCGACAACTTCTACAAGCGTGTATGAGCAAGAACCAGATGATCATGATTCGTTCATCAACGGTGGTGGTGCATCTCACGTACAGAGCTGGCAATTTGTGGGTGAAGAACTCAGTAACTGCCTTCACCAACCGCTTAATTCCAGCGACTGCGTTTCTCAGACGTTTGTTGGAGCGACTGGGAGAGTTTCTTGCGGCCCAAGAAAGAGTAAGAGTCAAAGGTTAGGTCAGATTCAAGAACAGAGTAACCGTGTAAACATGGACGATGATGTTCATTACCAAGGCGTGATCTCGACGATTTTCAAAACAACACATCAGCTAGTTCTTGGACCGCAGTTTCATAACTTGGATAAGCGGTCAAGTTTCACGCGGTGGAGGAGGTCATCATCATCGTCTGCAAAATCGTTAGGAGAGAAGTCACAAAACATATTAAAGAAAATTGTTTTTGAGGTTCCTCGGATGCACCAAAAGGACACACTCGAAGATAGCGGTAATAAGGTTGGAGATGAAACCGCGAACCACGCCTTGTCCGAGAGGAAACGCCGTGAGAAATTGAATGATCGGTTCATGACGTTGAGATCAATGATTCCTTCGATTAGTAAGGTAACCTAATCCATCAATTTTGCTTCAAATAGTGTTTTTGTATGTGCATGTTAAAACTATTATGTTTTCAAGGGAAGTAATCTTATCTCATGTGGTTTCTTCAGATCGATAAGGTGTCGATTCTTGATGATACGATTGAGTATCTTCAAGAACTGCAAAGACGGGTTCAAGAATTGGAATCTTGCAGAGAATCTATCGATACAGAAATGCGAATGGCTATGAAGAGGAAGAAACCGGATGGTGAAGATGAAAGCGCCTCGGCTAATTGTTTGAACAACAAGAGGAAGGAGAGTGATATGGGAGAAGATGAACCGGCTGATACCGGTTATGCTGGTCTAACCGATAATTTGAGGATCGGTTCGTTTGGCAATGAGGTGGTTATTGAGCTTAGGTGTGCTTGGAGAGAAGGGATATTGCTTGAGATAATGGATGTTATTAGTGACCTCAATTTGGATTCTCACTCGGTACAGTCCTCAACCGGGGATGGGTTATTGTGTTTAACTGTCAATTGCAAGGTACATCCATTTACACAAGCTAAATTTATGTTACCCAACCGGAATGTGAGTAAACCGAAACTGATATATATTTTAATGTTGGTTGCAGCATAAAGGGACAAAAATAGCCACAACAGGAATGATTCAAGATGCACTTCAACGAGTTGCATGGATATGTTAAAGGTCTCACGGTTTAGATTGATAGAATTAGCTTTTGTTCCGGTTTAATTTTCTGATCTTTTGTACTCAGATATTCAAAACAGATCTTTTTTTGTTTTTTTTTTTTGAGATTTTGAAAATTTTGGACGATCCTTTGGAAATCTTGTAAAATAGAATTCCTTTTGGTTCATAACGTAGTCGTAGACTAATATGAGTTCCTTAGTTGACATATAATGAGATTAGCTGAAGTGAAATGAAACACTCGGCCTAGCTCGTGCAGTAACCATTCTTGATGATAAGTAATGTTTGCAAAAGAAAAAAAATAGTAAAATAGTACCAAATGCATATTTTGTGACTAGTTTAAGATTCTACCAAACAAAATCATATACTAAAATCTAAATAGATAGAAGATAGTTCGATTTCAATATTCTTTTGGTATATTTAGGAAATTAATGTTTTAAAAATATAGTTTGAAAATATAAAGATGGTTGGTCAAAAGCTGCTAGAAAAGTGTTTTGTTCACATACAATGCCTTAGTAAAAGGAAGTAATGTCATTTCAAATAATTGCAGCTAACACCACTGAGAAATTTGAACATGCGTAACCCATTTTAACAATTACTTTATCATAAAAAGAAGGAAGATATCTAAGCACAAGGAGTCGGACTGTATTTGGATTTCGTATGGTAGCATCAAAATAAAGTCTCTATCTTTTTAGTAAGAAGATGTTAACTTTATTGCAAAGAATACAGAACGAGGTGTTAGAAAATTGGGTTGAGACATTTCTTGATTTAGAACAAGAATAGTAGAGTGGCAATTCTTTGATGAGATTGGTTGGCATGGTAGGTGGCCTTTAACATGATCCATCAATTGGTGAATTTGAGGTGTTGTGTAGATCGTTGGGTAAAATCCCGAGTTGTGATATGTGAAAAGGTTTAAAAGAATTGATTTGGCTACCTATGTCACCAAAGTTGACTTACCTTTTCTGGAGCATATCCTGAAAGAACTCCAGAGTTAAGCGTGCTTGAGCTGGAGTAGTAGAAGGATGAGTGACCTATCGGGAAGTGATTCGCGATAGCGTGCGAGTGATGCCAAAGCACGAGAAAAGGTCGGGAGGTGATTGCAGGGTCAGTAAACAATGATTTCGAGCCTTGGAAAAATTAACGGACCGATCACTGGAACGGGATGGGGCCCACAGGCCGAGAGAGCGGGCGAGAGCGGCCCATTAGCCGTGGGCGGTCGGGGCGTTACAGGTTGTTTAGTAAAGGCAACATGGAAAAGAGTCAAAAGACTATATGAATTTGTTCGAGAAGATTGTGGACCTATGCATGGAACCTTTTTTTTGGCTAACCAACAATATGTATAGATCCAACTAGTGTGTTTAAAGATGGCTATATACCAAAAACTAGTCCAACTAGTTTGTATGCATCTGTAATTAATATGTTTATATTCGACTTTAACATGCATAACGATCCAGCTATAGCATGCATAACTTAAGACTATAGCATGTGTCTATAATGTATAACGATCCAGCTATTTGTGGGACACCATAATAACTATAATTCAAGGCTGATTCTAAAGCTAGGGAGACTATGGACCCGAGTATCTGGAACATCCTAGCTAACTACTATATGTATAAATTCTACTACAACATATATAACTTTACAGTGTGCAAACCTACATGTATCATGAACAAATCTGACTACATCATGTATAATCCACTTATAACTTATAACATACAAAATCCAACCTACATTTCAGAGCCGTTGTAATTACAGTAATCAGTCATTCAAGTTACACTTTCGATAACATAAACAGAAACTTGATTTTGAGACCAAAGCTGACTGACTCGAGCCAATTGTCAGCATAGTGAACTACTATAATTAGGTATGGACATTCGGATCCTGAATCGGATTTTGGTAGGTTCTACTCTTTTTTTTTTGTCATCAACTTTACAGATTCATACTGACTCTGTAAACCAAATCGGGTGATCTGCATCCATGTGAACGACAAAAGACGGTTGCCTCCTAGCACTGCGTGCTATTCTATCTGCTGTTGAGTTTTACGTCCTTGGTACATAGATGATCTCTGATCGGGAGAAGCTCTCTTTCAGGATTTTGACATCGTCCAAATAATTTGCAAAAGCTGGTCATTCTTCTGGTTCTGAAACCATCTTCACCAATTGAGAACAATCCGTTGCAAACGTAACCTGGATCTGACGTAGATTCCTCATACATTCCATTGCCCAGAGGAGCGCTTCCATCTCCGCATAAAGAGGAGAGAGACTAGCCGTAACATTCATCGCCCCCAACAATCCATCAAATCCTTTTAAAGTGCTGAGCCAACCTTGTCCTGGAAAAATATCACCCTCTTTCCATGAGCCATCTGTGAAACACCATCTTCCTGGAATTGACGGCAAAATCATATCCACTATTTGTGGTGTTGTCCTCTGTTCATTCAATATTTGTGCCTCAGCCCACAATGTTGATTCTGTTTCTGCTAATTTAAGCGTATCCATGGGATCCATATCCAAATTACTAAAAACTTTATTATTCCTAGCTTTCCAAATATACCATTGTATCCATGCAAACTGATGATCTTCTAGCTGCGGGGAAATTCTCCAGAAAAGATGATCCATGTTTGTAAAGAAAGAACTTGTTGGAAAAATATCTGGATTTGACGGTATCTTTGAAAGAGCCCAAACCTGGAGTGCTGGAGGACATTCAAAAAACACATGGTTTATCGATTCCTCTTGGGCTCCACATCGTGCACAACAAATATCCCCTTGAATCCCCCTCGCTTGTAAATTTTTCTTCACTGCTATGCATCATGTCACCAATTGCCATAGAAAATGTTTTAACTTTGGTGGACACCGTATTTTCCAGCAGAAAGCCTTCAGAACATCCACTGTGGAACCAATCAGTAACGGTGGTCTCTCCCTATCTGCATAAATCTGTTCTAGTTGATATCCTGATTTGACTGTATACTTCCCATTTTTGGTGAAGTGCCATCCATCTCTATCTACCCTCTGAGTCCTGCTCAGTGGTATGCTTTCTATAAGTTCTGCATCCTGTGGATCCACCAAAAACCGAATTGCCTGTGAGTTCCAAGTACGTGAGGTAGGGTCAATGAGAGACTCCACAGTAAGGTCCGGGTATAAATTGTGTTGATTTTTATTAGCTGGTCTCGGGCGAGTGGTTGGGAGCCATGGATCATTCCATACGGATATAGAAGAACTTGATCCCACCCTTTTGATTAGTCCTTTGCTTACCAGAGATCTAGCAGATACGATACTCCGCCATCCATATGACGGAGAATATGAACGAATCGGTTCCAGAGGTGATGCATTCCTGTAATACCGACCTTTGAAAACTCGAGAGAATAATGTGTTTGGCTTCTCTATTAGGCGCCATAACTGTTTACCAAACATCGCTGTGTTGAAATCAGTGATGTCCTTAAACCCCAAACCTCCTTCATCATTATCTATACATACTTTGTCTCATGATTTCCAGTGCATGCCTCTTGTACTCCCCCCCCCCCCTGGACTCCACCAGAATTGTGATATTGCGCTCGTCAGTTTTTTAACGGTTGCCTTAGGTAAACGATAGCACGACATCGTATGATTTGGTAATGCCATAATCACTGATTTAATGATCACTTCCTTTCCTCCTTTTGTGAAGAACTTGAAAGTCCATTCATTGACTCTATTATTTAATCGATCCTGAACAAAGCTAAAAACTTGGATCTTTGAACCCCCCAGATTTTCTGGTAAACCAAGATAAGATCTCATTCCTCCAAGATTCTGAATGCCCAAAATATCTCTTAATTCCTGTCTTATTGATTCCTCAATCTTATGTCCAAATTGAATTGAAGACTTTTTAAAATTTACTAACTGCCCTGAAACTGCCTCATATTCCTTTAAAATCCTAAGAATTGTTTGACACTCTCCATTTTGAGCTTTACAAAAGAAGAGACTATCATCCGCAAAAAGCAAATGAGATATGGATGGACAAGCTCGAGCTACCTTCATTCCCGTTAGTTGTTGCCCCCTCTCTGTCTTTTTAATATTCGCAATTAAAGCATCAGTGCAAAGAATAAATAAATAAGGCGATAAAGGGTCCCCTTGACGTAAGCCCCTATGTGGAACAATAAGGGCACGTGGTTGACCATTTATAAGTACCCGATATTGCACCGATGATATACATTACATCATCAATTTAATCCAATGGAGGCCGAAACCCATTTTCTGTAGTAGAGCCTTAATAAAGTCTCATTCCACTCTATCATACGCTTTGCTCATATCCGTCTTAATTGTCATATACTTTCCCTGACATGCTTTATTTGTTCGCAATCCGTGGAACATTTCCTGGGCGATAAGAATATTATCAGAAATTAACCTTCCTGCCACGAATGCCGATTGAGTTTCAGATATGAGTGAGGGAAGATAGATTTTCAATCGCTGGCACAAAACCTTAGAAATAATTTTATATCCAACATTACAAAGACTGATTGGCCGCAATTCCGTCATCCTTGTAGGTCTCTCTGTTTTTGGAATCATACAGATATTAGTAATATTTAATCTTGCATCCATTTCTCCCGAAACTAAGAAATTATTCACCATCTCTACCAAATCATTCTTAATAATATGCCAGGAGTGTTGGAAAAAAAGAGCAGTCATGCCATCCGGTCCTGACGCCTTCTCCGGATGCATCATAAACAAAGCCTCTTTGACCTCCTCCTCTGTTGCTAGTCTCAATAACCGTTGATTCATTTGGGAAGTGATACCCGGTGTAACCTCTGTCAGAAAACTATCGAAATCCGATGGGGAAGTGGTACTAAATAGATTTTCAAAATAGTCGATTGCTACTTTTTCCACACCATTATCCTCTGTAATCCAATTCCCATCAGCATCATGTAATCCAACAATTCTGTTACGAACCCATCGTTGCTTGGTTAAAGCATGATAAAATTTCGTGTTAAGATCCCTAGAGGAATACCACATGTTCCTACCTTTCTGGTGCCAATACTCTTCTTCATCCTTATATGCATCTTGTAATTTCCTAGACACCTCGAGAATATCCTCCTGGGGCCTGGTATTGTTTGTTTGTACATCTTCAAGTGCTTGCTGTAGATCATTTATTTTTTCTTTTCCATAAGGTGGATTATTTTTCCACCATTTAACAATTTCATGACGATAATTACTAATTTTTGCCACTATACTCCCAGGTCTCCCTTCTGCTCCTCCTTCGCTATAATCTAGCCAACCCATGGTAATTGATTCCATAAGTCCTGCTTGCCCAATCCATCTCTTATCGAACCGAAATTTTCCTTTCCTCCTTGGGATTTTATCTTCTAGATAAGCTACCACCGGCCGATGATCGGAAGCCACCATTCGTAGATACTCTGTAAAAGAACATGGGAATAGAGTATGCCACTCTTCATTTGCTAAAGCACGATCTAATCGACATCTAACCATCACTGCCCCTTTCCCTTTTCCTCTTCTTCCTTTCCATGACATTTTGTTTCCCCGAGCCGGAAATTCTAGTAAACCACTATTTTTTATCATGTTATTAAAAGGAATAAAAGAGTCCGCACTCCTTATAGATCCTCCTTCTTTTTCATGATTACGAGTAATTTCATTAAGATCACCAATGATAAACCAGGGTTCGGATCGTGATAGTCCATATCTAGTTAAGCGTTCCTACACTTGTTCCCTCATCTTCTGAACTGGATCCCCATATACAAAAGTAAGATAAACCGTTTTGCCAAGAGCCTCCGCTTCCACATCAATCATTCGGTTACTAGAGTATAATACCTTGACCTGGTATTCATTATTGTAAAAAGGCGCTAGACCCCCACTTCTCCCCACCGGATCTACTGTGATCAGATTATCATAACCAATATGAGATTGAAAGTTTTGAACAAACTCTGAATCTTGTTTTGTTTCTGCTAAAAATAAAAAGTCCGGTTTATGTTTATGCCTTATCTCCTTCAAATAACTTATGGTCCACTTACTTCTTATTCCTCGGCAATTCCAACTTAATACTCTCATTTGAAGATATTTTTTTTAATGTTCTCAGGAGAACCAAATTGACGGGTGTAATGAGACCCTATTTCCACAATCCATCTATTATCCTTTCTTTGGGGCCTTAACCATTTCATAAAAAACCATAATGCCACTACTCTTTTAAAACTCCCATATTTGCCACTTTCCTTATTCACATAGAACGCAGGAAATAAAAATACTTGTAACAGAAAATAATACCAATCCCTTTGAACCATCAACATGTATAATAAGACTATGTTCTTTGCGTTAAGCTTACGTAACCTCCAATCCAAGGAATCCCATGTTCCAAAAAAAACCCCTGAAAGATGCGTCTGTCTCTGTCTCCCAACATGGACTATCACTGTGTTGCAACATTAGTATACACACAGTGAAAATGGAAACGTTTCCTGTATGTCTACAAAGCCCCATAAAAATAAACCTACTTAAGCCAAAATCATCACCACGGTCATTTACTATCCAAACTAGAATCAAAAAAATTAATACTCAAATCCGGATCTTTTGGATAAGATATTTGGATCAATATAGTTACTTAAAATTTTTCGGTTCAGGTAAGTTCCAACCGGGTTAAAGTCGTTTCATGTCACAAAACGAAATACATGTAAAGAACCGGTAAATATCGGTTATATGTTTGGATTCAGGTCGGTTCGGATATCTAGGACCCGAAAAAAAATACTCAAAGACTTGAAAAATATCAAAACCCAAATACCCGAATATATTTGAATATCTGAAAATACACTAATTTTGTGTGAAACCAGACTTGGACACCTGAAATTTTAGCCGAATACCCGAAATATTTTTCTAAAAATCCAAAATTTTACATAAACGCAAAATTTTATTCGAAAAACCGAATCCAAAACTCGGGAACATGGGTTGGGATGAGTTTGATTTAGGCTTGATTGTACGGTATGTTAGTCAACTGGTCGACACAGTTAATGTAAACTTTTTAGAAACCTAAAATAATCAGTTCCAAAATCTCTTATATATTATTAAAAGAGAAGTACAAAAATAAAACAACCCTTAGTTTTTCAACTTATTTACAATGACATGCCACTGAAGTTATTAATTAACCTACCTTTTAGGATTTTTTGTCTTTTCCTCTTTAATTAATACATTTCCAAAATCAAATTCTAACTAAAAATTATGGCAATAATAATTAATAAACCTAGCTTTTAGTATTCTTAGTCTTTTCCTATTTTATTATACATATGTGTGTTTGAAAATAATTAATTCCATATATACATTTCGTAATTACATACATTATATAGTAATTATTTTACTAATTCCACATATACATAGTAAATAGTATACAACAATTTTATTATACATAATCATAAAATTTTGATCCATAAAAACAGTTTATACAACAATTTTATTATATATTATCATAAAATTTTGATCCATAAAAAATAAAACTACATTTGTGTGACTTTACGGGTCATATTCTTAATAAATGGATGATATAATTAAGGGTTTACATGATAAAATAAAACTACTCAATATAAACCATAAAATTATTGTGTTTAGAAATGTCGTATTAAAAAAAAATTTAAACAGGTAAATTTTAAAATATATATTATCACTTATACAAATAAATATTCATTTATAAAAAAAACTAACACCCACGCGGGTGCGCAAGTCAATTTCTAGTTCTTATTATTTGAGAAACATTTTAAAAAGGTAACCTTTAATTTGTATTTTATTTACGGCCGTTCCATTAGTGAAGTGGCAACACTACATTCATCCTCACTTTAAATTGATATTTACCCTTTCTTTTATAGAACAATTACAAAAAATGCCACTCACACATTATCAAGTGGACCAACTTATCATAAGGGTGATATTAAAGAAAGCATATTAGATAAATCCGGTTAGAAAACAGATCACGTCAATCCGGTTTAGATGAACCACCACCAACGCAACTAGATTTTCATATTCTTTTTTTTGTCATCTGTAGATTATATTAAACACAAAAACATCATTTCTTACAAACCAGAGCCGGCAAGGAATACATTCCTTCCAGAGCCAAAAGCCGGCGAGGTAACATGTACCACCCGGAACCAAAAGATGGATACAATACAAACCCATAAAAAACTAACAAAGGCACGAAGAAAAAAGATGTCGAGAGGCAGTAGAGTAAAACAGAACTTCAGTAGAGGAGAGCTCCACCTTGCGCTCAAAGACGAGCTTACCGAAATAGAACTCATCAACAATTAACACAAGATTAGCGGAGCAGCGAGATAGACTAGACGCACACGAACATCACCAAACATAAAAACTGAATCGAGAGAGGTTAGAATCCTTAACCGTCGCTGTAAACACCCTTCAATCCCAACTAAGTCTCTCCATTGGACCTTGAGTGTGCTCTCCCCGCGCCTCATACGCACCATCACCCCACGGCAAAGCCTATAAAGTTTCCCGGAAACGTCTTATTCACACAGCCGGTAACTGGATAATAACCACTCCAAATCCATGACAATCACGATCAAGACGGCGACAATCGACCCACAATGAAGCAATCGCTCCGATATACATCTATCTCCTTCCAAGCCAAACACGCACCTCCTCTGAGAACCAGAAGATGTTTCCACCTCCACCGAAGACTAGAGCCACCACTGATCAACCCACATCCCAAACCCCATAAGAACTAACAAAGCAAACCCCTAACCGAAGAACCGCAAACACGCGCCAAGACTATCCTTCGAGCAACACGCGCCACCGGGAGAATAAAACCTGACACCGCCAAGCTCTTCAAAACCGATGCACACCTTGTGAGCAAAGCCCACGAAGACCTATGACTCACGCACCTCCAGAACTGGCTAAGGGAGAATCACACCAAAGAGATCTGAAAATCGGCAAATCCAAAACCCTAGCCACCTTAAAATCCGACTCCGCAACCAGCCGCACCTCCACGAACCTCGCCGTCCCACCAAGGCTACCGGTGACGACAGATCTGGAAGAACCGCCATGGTCGGACCCCGAATCAATCATCAAACAACGACGTCATTGCTTTAGCATATCGGCTAGGGGGAAAGGCTAAGTAACAAAGCAAAGGGAAAACGAGAGGGGAGAAGGAAGCACCGGCACCAGCGGCGAGCCGCAAACGCCGGTGGAAACGCGATGGAGTTCTTCAGGCTCTTCTTCTTCTTCTTGCGTTTTTTTTTAGGCTACTGTCGATCCAATGGTGCTAGATTTTCATATTCAACCAATGGTTTTCTTATTGAATATTTCCTAACGATATATAATTGAGATGAATTTTTAGAAACACAACTGAGTTTTCATATAAGACCATGTTTTGCAAACCATGGTTTGCTTGAAAATTAATTTTCTTTGGTTTTTTTTTTCTTAATTGACTTTATAGCTTAAACATGTGTTACATAACTAAATCAAAGAAAAGCCATATGTTTGACTTTTTAGCTAAACGTAAACGTGTGTTTCATATCAATAGTTTCGTAATTATAATATCAATACTATTAAGAAAAAATTACACGTAGACATACTTTTTACTTACCTATTTACATCCACACATACTTTCAGCATGTGAGGTACTTCTTCCTTGTAAATTTCCCAAAGAGCTCTTATAACCTAAAATCTATCTTTCCATTGACTCATCAAATTTTAATCAGCCGCATCTACTCTCTTCTCCGATGATTACAATTTTCACAGCCGACGTTTTACACAATATAATAAGGGCCGTTAATGGTAGAGGAAAAGCTGGAGGTGGAGATGCTAGTGGAGAAGAAAAGGTGGAGACATGGTTACGGTGGAAAACATAATGTTTATGGTGGTCATGCTAGTGGCAACGGTAGAGGTCGGGTCTTATGTGGTGGTGAAGGAGGAAGAGCTGGACGTGGAGCCGTGGATGTGGATCAAAAGTTGGAAGGTATGGAGGAGGTGACGGTGAAGCTAATGGCTTAAGTGGAACTTGTGTAATTGGATATGAAAATTGTGGTGGTGAAAGAAGTGGTTAGCAGTCATGGAGCCGGTGGAGGGTCTTATCGTGGTAGTGCTTACGTAGGCAGGTAATGGAGGAGCTTATGGCAGAGGAGGAGGAGCTAATGGCGTCAGTGGAGCTTGCAGATGTGGATATGAAAGTTGTGGCTGCGAAAGAAGTGGTTAGTGGTCATGGAGGCGGTTGAAGGTTTTATGGTGTTGGTTTTTACGAAGGCTGAAGGAAGAGGAACCATAGGCGGGGAAAGATCAACAGTTATACCCTCTAGTGGCGGTAGAGGAAGTGGTGGTGGAGAAGCTTATGGCGGAGGTGGAGTTTATAGCGGGATAGTTATGGAAGTGGTAGTGGTGAAGGAGGTGGTATGGTGGTACAAAAGAAAGATACCTCAGTGGTGGTTAAGGAGGTAGTTATGGATAGTCCACAATTTGAAATCGGTTTCATGACCACACTTTCTCTGACCACATGAACGAAATTAAATGAAGGTTATAATAGACATTTTACTCCACCTTTTCCTGCACAAAGTGTACCTCCAGCTTGAAGTATGTCAAAGTGTAATACAACACCTTTAAAGTATGTCAGTTGGTAAAGCTTTCTATTATTAAAAGGGAAGGAGTTTTAATAAATCTAATTTAAAAAATTGTTTGGACCCTTTCATTAACTAATAATATTTTGGTCTTACTTTGATTTGGACAAACAATATGTTACCTTAAATTTCTCTAACAATCATTTAGTCAAAGCTTTTATTTATTGGACTCATATCTTTTTGTAAACGAAAAGATTAAACCATATATACACGACCACATAAATTTGGTTCACGAAAATATAATATCATGTACAATTTATTATAATCTTCTCTAAATATGTCTCATTAACTTCATAATTAAGATAAGTTTAAAAATTATATATTATGTTAATTTTATTTTATTGATAAATAACAATTTAGTATTTAAGATAAGTTTAAAATTATCAAAAACCCAACAAATCTTTTTTTTACTGCTCCACAAAAAACCTACAAATCTATACTATTAAATTAGCCAAAAACCTCTCAAATAAATCTTAAGTTTCACCAACTGAACAAATGTAACTTTTATAAAATGCACAAAAATATAATGAAATGTTAGATTTGGGCATTCGGGTCTTCGTGTCAAATATAAATCGGTTTCTTTCAGGTCCAAGTTCTTTGGGTCTTGGGCATTTATATCCAACTAGGTATTTGAATTTTTTTTTTCTCAAATCGGTTCCTTTTAGTTCCAGGTCAGTTTGAGTCAATAATTCAAATATCTGTAAAATTTACTATGTAATTTGGCTAAGTAATGAGTCTAGCTCGGTTCGAGTATTTAGGACAAAAAGATCTAAGGAATCCAAAAAGCCAAAAAATCAAAACACAAAAATACCCAAAATCAAACAAATACCAGAAATAACTAAATATCTAAAAGACCAAAATCTTACCCGAGAACCAAAAATATCCAATATTTTAAATATATTTTCAAAATTTGAAATTTTACCCAAAACCTAAAACTATAACAGAAAACGTGAATCCAAAATTTACAATAATATTTTTATACTGAGAACATATATGAATTACTCAAATATACAAAATATGAACAAAACATTTTGGGTACTTTGGGTACCCGGAGTCCAACAGAGACCCGCAGGTCCAAAAAAATCTAATAGGTACTTTTTTTCCAATCCCGAACCTCAACCTGTATATCGTATTGGTTTGGTTCGTTTATCAAATTTGAGTAAAATTTTCATACTTGAGAAAGAGTTACATAAGAGTGTATATAAAAAAATCTCGAATAAACCTATTCATAAGTTATATAATTTTAAACAAATTTATGTATTCGATATAAACGACTTTATAACATAATAATACACAATATACTCAAAATACTATCTCATATCCAACTTCGTATATAACCCATAAAATCCGTGTTTTCGAAGCGCGGATCAGAATCTAGTTTGAACTTTATAGTTATTATTATAATATAATATTTCCTTTTTTTCCGCAAAGTTATGATGAATTAAGCCATATAACAAATTAACGTATAGACTAATTCCAATTGGTTTATGGTTTGTCTTATATATAAAGTGATGCAGCAAATGATTTTAGGTGATGCCGATTTAATGTAAAAACGCGAATACGACGATATAATACGATTACTTGACTGATTGTATAGATCTTTCAAAAGAAATTTTATAATAAATTAAATGGAATCCCTTAATTTATGCTCCATGTTGTGAAACTTAGGATTTAGAACTATAAATTTCTGTGTATTATTAATTAAAAGTGTGTTCCTTTGTATAAGGATTACAAGATATAGAAATATGGAAAGTATCCAAAACCTAAACCAACTAGGATTAGGAAAACTAGTAATACATAATATGGAAAGAATACAAATACAAGGAAAAAGGAAATATGGCCGTCTCTCTCTCTCTCTCTCTCTCTCTCTCTCTCTCTCTCTCTCTCTCTCTCTCTCTCTCTCTCTCTCTCTCTCTCTCTCTCTCCAAGTCGTGGCCGCCTTTCTCTCTCTAGGGTTGGGCTGTCTCTCTCTCTAAGTGTATGGGCCGGTTATGGACCGGGCCGGTTATGGACCGGGCCGGTTATGGACATCCATCAATTGATTTATAACACTCCCCCTTGGATGCCATAACCATACATGGATTGTAATACGCTTAATGTTGCCTCATTAAAACATTATCAAGAAAACTCAGTGGGACAAAACCATGATGAAGGAAAAAGAGTACAACACGTACTACTCCCCCTGATGTGAACCTCAGTGGAGGTCCTTCAGCCTACGCATCCCAATCTGATGCGTGAGCTTCCTGAATGTGCAGGTAGGAAGTGCTTTGGTGAATAGGTCTGCTGAATTGTCACTGGATCGTACTTGGACGACCTGGACCTCACCGGCTTTTTGAAGCTCGTGAGTGAAGAAGAACTTAGGCAATATGTGCTTCGTCCTATCACCTTTTATGTAACCGTCCTTGAGCTGAGCAATGCACGCAGCATTGTCCTCATACATCACGGTTGGCTCTCTGTTCTCGGCCATCCCGCAATCAGCTCGGACGTGTTGGGTCATCGACTTCAACCAAACACACTCGCGGCTGGCCTCATGTATGGCCAATATTTCCGAATGATTAGATGATGTGGCCCCGATGGTTTGTTTCATGGAACGCCATGATATGGCCGTACCTCCATGTGTAAAGACATATCCTGTCTCTGATCGAGCTTGATGTGGATTTGATAGATAACCTCATGATCGGACATGATCTAAACATATACAAGAGATTCATGGCAAAAACACATGTCCAGCCTAGTATAGCTTGCTTATTACATCAAGGCGCCAATGGTACTTGGGTTAAGAACTTTTCCGGACCAAGGACATATCCCTTGTCCTTCTTGGGATCAAAGGATCCGTGTCTAATTCAAAAAATCCTCACGACCATGTCCTTCTTGAGACTTACAATACGTTTTTGTCCGGACCAAAGTACCTTATGGGACAACACAATGGGCGAGCTTTTAGTCCATGTTTAAAATTTGGTTGAATACCTTTCTATAAGCCCTTTGATGCACAAAGATTCCATCTTTTAAGATGTTTTAATTTTATTCCCAAACAAAACCTTGTTTGTCCCAAATTCTCATTTCAATCTCTTTCTTTTAGATAATCGTTTGGGAAATCTCTCCAGAGGATATTAACATACACATATATGTTTTAGTTCTCGAGAACCTGTTGTATTTGACAACTCAATATCTTCTGGGACTTATATATATATATATATATATTCATTATCCAGTGGACCATATAAGTAGGTGGTTTCTACATCCTTTAACCGCAAATCTATTTTCTTTTCTTATGGCCAGACTTATTAGGAATCTAAATGTTTGTTATATCCACCACAGGGGAGTATATCTCCTCATAATTGATTTCTGGTCTTGGTGTGAATCCTTGTGCATATGGCCGTGCCTTATATTTTGCTATCTAGCCATGTTTCATTTCTTTCACAAAGACTCATTTGTCCAACTGGTTTTACATCTAGAGGTGTCCGAAATGTGGGACCAAAACCTCGATGTTCTTAATTAATTCCACGTCCTCTTTTCCTTTTATCTGATTTGTTGAGTGCACTCATGTATGGACGTGGGTTCATGATCCTCGTTTATATTCATAAGTTCAAGTGCTACTAAAATCATCTTATGTCGACATTCTTTATGTGTTCCATAATGTTCCAGACATGATATAATCGATTGAAATTTTATTATTATCAAGGACCTTTATTACCTTGCAGCTTGGCGTCTCAAATTACATATTTTGGTACCTTAGATGTTTAGCCGGCCGGCCTTATCTCTATGTCTGGGATGGTTTCCTTAGTAACCTCGGATTTGGATCTGTTTATCATTATCTGCACCTTTCTTTTGTTTCCGAGGATTCTAATTTTTTGGAACTTATTGGTCTATCTTGTATAGACTCTGTAGCAACTTGACTGTGTCTCTCTTGGACATCATTTTCATTGGTGCTTTACAAGCTGGTTTATATATGACTTAGTCATTTTTCCGGGTCAGCAAATGTGTATGACATTTGATTAGCTAGCTTTGTAAATGTATAATCTTTGGACGTCTATTTCACATTCTTTAGTCCGAGGATGTTGCCAAGATAATGATGGTCGATGCCATTCTGTTTCTTTTACCAGCTTATTATTTTCTCCCCCTAATGTGGGATAGTCGGATTCATTAAACTTTCAATCCGTGTTCTTGGCCACTAAATAGATCACCCATATTTGGCTCAAGGTACTTCATTATCATGGGAGATTCATATCCAACATATATCATCATCCTCCTTTTGAGGTCCCATCTTAGTTTTCTGTGGTGGAGCAATTGGCACATCTAAATGTCTTTAATGATGGAATATGTCTGGCTCTTGACCCGTTATCTAATCGAGATGGGGGATATCTATGATCACTAAATGGCCTGATGCTTTTAACTTAGATGCATGTAAAATTCGTATGTCCCCAAGCTTTAGATTTGGAGTTTTGACCTTATAAGTAATGGCCTATGCGGTTTATAAAAGGATTACCAAGCCGTTTATAGTATGGACATGTGCCACGGATTTGTCCACACTGCCCCCTCATGGACATACTATAATTATGGCCTAATGAGTTTCCCTTGTGAGATTCTATGGGATAACTCTTTCTTTCTTTCAATGTGTGCCCATTTTGCATCATGTTTGAACCAGGATGGCTAATCCGGTTATGCCATAGAGTGAAAAGTTCACAGGCATTTGCCTCTATCATACTGATTTTTGCATAGTATAGACCAGTAGAGAATGCATGTATAGTCTCGGCCATTTTTTCTATGATCTTGAGTGAATTCTAAAAAGAAATCTTTATTTCCTTTGCCCATTGTTTCAATATGGAAACAATTCTTATGTTTTTTTAAACTCAATGGGCTTCTATGGGTGAGTATAAATCATTAGATCTCTTTAGTCTGGCTGTAGCCTTTCATGGGAACGGCTATACCCGTAGCTATATTTATTATCTCTTTGGGCGATGTAAAGGAATTCTTTGTTCCTAATGCCCATGATTTCAATTTTGAAACCATTTATCCATTATTTAAGAATGAAGAAATTTTAGGTGATTTATTATTATAGATTTTATTATATTTATTTCAGATTTTCAGAGATAGGATTTTTAAAATAAAACTTTCATTCATATAATAAATTCAAATAAGTCATAAAGACAAAGAAATCATAAAATCAAAACAAGACATCGAAATCAACTTATTCTTTTAGACAATTAGAAGTCTCATATTCCATAAGATCGTGTGGGCTTCAGGATTCTTCCCTTTCAAAATTCTCTTGGTACACATCAACTAGATGCTTGGGAGTCCTACAATTCTTAGCCCAATGATTACTTATTCCACACCTATGACACACTGATCTGGTCGAGTGTTGTGGTTTAGAAACACCACAGATTCTGCCTCGACCACGGCCTGAATGAAATTGATATCCACGGCCTCTTCCATAGCTATTCCCGCAGCCATGTAAGTTGTATTGGCCGCGGCCACGTCCTCTCCATCCACCACGGCAATGGCCGTGTGGTTTATCATGATGGACATGGTTAGATTCATTCATAGCTTCTTCGGCTGCATGTGCTTCAGGTAATGGTGTGGATCCTGGAGGTCTCATCTCACTGTTTCTCATCAGTAACTCATTGTTTTGCTCAACACGCAACAAACATGGAATCAGATCTTCATAACTCTTGAATCCTTTTTCACGGTACTGGTGTCCTAACACCATATTATTTGTGTGAAAGGTGGACAATGTCTTTTCCAACATATCCTCATCTGTGATCTCCTTACCACACAACTTCAATGTAGAAACAATTTTGAACATTTCTGAGTTATATTCATCCACGGACTTGAAGTCCTGGATCCTGAGACTCATCCAATCATAACTAGCCTTTGGCAATAACACCAACCTTTGGTGATCATATCTTTGTTTTAACTTGTTCCAAAGGTCTAGAGGATTCTCAATAGTTATGTACTGATCTTTGAGACTCTCTATAAGATGATGGCGAATAATTAATATTGCCTTGTATCGATCTGTCTTACTTGCATTATTGTCCTTGGCAATACATTCACCGAGGCCCTTGGATTTCAATATAAACTTAGTATCAAGCACCCATTGCAAGTAATTATCTCCTGAGAGATTTAGGGCAACAAAATCCAAGTTGTTGATTTTCGACATCTGGAAACAATTATTAATACTTTTAGAAACTTTTTATAGCTTTATAATAATAGTTTATGTCACACGGACCAGAAAAGAAAATTTCTAAGAAGTATCATATGCAAACAAAATGATCAGGTTATAATGCATTATTGGTCTCACGACCAAACGAGATGATTTACTTATCCTAGTAATATTGATGCAAGCCACACGAATAAAGGATGATTATAAGCAATAAAATCAATCCTAACAATTTTCTAAGTGATCATCATGGATGCAAGACAAGTCACACAGCTAATGGTATGAACAATCTTAATCGGTTTCTATATGATCATAATGCAACTAGTTTCAAACACCTTAGCAATCAGGTTTCTAAGTGATTATGAAAGCATGAAATCTCAAACAATTAATTTAATTCAAACAATCAAATTTTAGTATGAGATCCTAGCAATCGGTTCTAGGTGATTCCTATTCAGAAACAATTCAATCACAAACAATCAGATTCGGGTTTAATTATTTAAGCAATCATGATCAGGTTCGGATTTTAAAACAGTAAGCAATTAATCAATTCTAGCAACAATCCTAATCAGATCAGTTTCAATCTCAATAAACAATCAATCAAATTCAGATTATATCAAGCAAGCAATCAATCAATAGTTTTCGAATTAGGGTTTTAGGATTTTCGAAAATTTGATCTTAGATCAAAAGAATTTTGATTTGAGATTCAAAACCATTAAGGCTTTGATTTTAATTGATCAATGGATCAATCTCGTTTTAGGTTTGGGGATCGAACTTATAGAGCTTCGATTTACTCATTAGGGATTGATCTATTATCCTATGGCTTTAGTTTATAGAGATTAGATTTTAGGTTTCATTCTTTACAATCAACCAAATTCGATTTTCATGTTCTTAGAATTCGAATTACCTTAGGTTAGTAGGTTGTTGAAACCGGACCACCAAGAGAATGAACCTCGAGCTGGCCAGGAACGCGAGCTGGACACGAGCTGGCCTGGACGCGAACGGATTGAGGTTGGAGATGCGAGCAGCTGATCGTCGAACGGGAGCTGTTGCAGTCGGGATCGCGAGCGGCTCTGATGCGAACGGGAAGCTTTGCTGTCTGGAACGCGAGCTATCCTGGATCAAGATGGAGCTGAGTTCGTCTAGGATCAGGAACGCCTTGGGGCTGGAGCTGATCAGGTGGATACGAGCTGGAACAGATGTGGGGACGGATTAAGGTTCGTCGGGTTCGGATTAGAGTTCCAAATCAAATCGGCGCGCACTGTATTTGTGCGTGAGGGCGCGTCGGTGGTCAGATCGACAAGCGATTTGTACTGACTGATTCGTCTCGGCAAGGGCTTCGATTTGATATCTTGATCGTTTTCTGGGTCCTCACGGTTTGGGAGAACAGCCTCTTTGAAGTTCCGAGGCAGATTCCTCTTCGTTTAGGGTTTTAGGGTTTTAGCGATTTGGTTTTAGGCTCAGGGTGTTAGAGGCTGTCGTGCTGATAACGTGTTGTGAAACTTAGGATTTAGAACCGTAAGTTTCTGTGTATTATTAATCAAAAGTGTGTTCCTTTATATAAGGATTACAAGATATAGAAATATGGAAAGTATCCAAAACCTAAACCAACTAGGATTAGGAAAACCAGTAATACATAATATGGAAAGAGTACAAATAAAAGGAAAAAGGAAATATGGTTTTCTTTTCTCCAAGCTACATGGCCGTCTCTCTCTTTCTATCTCCAAGTCGTGACCGCCTTTCTCTCTCTAGGGTTGAGCCATCTCTCTCTCTAAGTGTATGGACCGGTTATGGATCGGATCGGTTATAGACATCAATCAATTGATTTACAACACTCGAAGATTTTTAAGTAATTAAGGAATCAACATAAATGGTGACGCATATGTAATTATTGTTTTATATGTTATTTGATATGCTCTGTCTATGGTCAAATATGATGGTAGTCAATACTGTTTTCTAAATTTTGGAACTATAATATAATACTTTCCAAATTTTGTGAAAATTACAACCGAAAAGTTAGGAAAATTTAGTATTATGAATTGGCGACAATATCCGTTTCTACTCAAATCTTGTGCGTCAACCCTAAGTATGATTACTATATATATCATCCTAAACTCATTTCTACATCATCACAACCACAGAGTTTCAAAACTGCGATAACTAGCAAAAAAAAAATAGTTCTTTGAATTTCATCTTGGACTTGAAACCTTACAAGTCTATGATAAATGTGAAAGTCATTCGACTTTGGAAATAGTACTCAGATCCTGATGGTCGTAGATGCAAAAGTAAGTTGTTTTAAGTCTTTAGATCGTATGTTACTTTTGTAGCACCAATTTTTTATTCAACATAGTAGAATAAACAGCTAATGTTTTCATATGGTTTATTTTATTCAGGGACAAAATCCATGCTACTGTTAAATCTTTTTTTGGTTTTTCAGTTTGATCTCTTTCTGAGACAAGTTTTTTTTTGTTTTGATAAATGGCTCTGTGACAAGTTTAAAAGTGAAAAATACAAACTAAATAAAAAAACAATATCTTTGATTTTCTATCTTTTATATGAGATCTGAGTTTTCTATCTGAAAAATCTTACAACTATTCTAGACAACCAGAAACCTGCATCTAGACAACCAGAGACCTGCATTCTTTTGATTTTGAAACTGTGTCCGGCTAGAAAGAGGAGACTAGAAGGGCTGCTGCTTTCAGACGGCAAAGCTCCACGTCCTCTGTGCGGTAGAGGATCATTCTCGATTAAACAACCATTGTGTCTGACAATATGTACATGAGAGCTAACACCTCGATATATCATGTGTATAGCCGTGATAACGAGTATCAAGGTTGCCGTTGTTTTATAAATCGAACGCCGTAGAAGATGCATGGCGGAGAACGTTACGTAATAACGGAATACAAAAGAGAGGTCTTTTTCTTTTGCTAAAAATAATTTGCATTAACAAAAGAGAGGTCTTTTGATGTGGGTTTCAATTTTTTTTGTCCATTTCAATTATAAGTCCAATGCGTACGAATATATGAATTGCACCCTTTTTTATCATATGAATTTATATATTTATTAGAAGGAAGTGTCATTATAAGAAACTAACGCCGAGAAGAGAGCATCCTTAGAGCATCCACAATGGGAGCTCTTAAGGGAATTCTTAGAGGGTGTGGAACCCATTTTTTTAGAGTTTGTGCAAAAAAAAATCCTTAAAATCCTTTGATAAGGATTGATACTTACACTGTTCACGGGTCCCATTGACTACGTGGCAGCCCGTGAATGGTCATCTTTTTTTTTTTTTTTTAAATTTAAAAAATCCAAGATTAATCCAAAATGCCCTTGTGGTAAGGACTCCAATGAGTCTCACCATTGCGGATGGTCTTACATCAAGAAACATAAGAGCCTCTACTTTATGGCACCTTCTCTTTAATAGTATTATTACTATAAACTTCTTATTGTACATTGACTTATACTGTTATACATATTATCTCTTACATGTATTATGCAAATTACATACAAATAATATGAAACTACATTATATTGTTATTACGATAGTTTTACCCCGCGTCGCCACCTAGTTCTCTAATAAACAAATACTCAGACCTATAATACCACAGTAAATGAATTAACCAACTTTATTACATTAGGTAAATGAAAGAAATCTCAAGTATTCACATCAACATAGTAGCAAGTTGAAAGATGCATCAGAATAAAGAAAGAAAGAAGATTACCAATCTGCAGTCGTTCCGTCTTGGCTTGTAACTGGGCGAAGAGCAACAACATGAGAATGTCTCCTTGGACTCGAACTGATTTTACAGGCAAGAACACTGCAAAATCTTGGCAGATCGAATCACAGAGACCTGCATCTCTGATTGATTGGATGAAAATCTCAAGGCTCTAGACTAACAAAAAAAAACAGAGAAATGAGTGTTAGGTGTAGTATGGGTATGGTTCTAGATAATTATGAAAAACCTCAAGGGCATTTTGATAAACTTTTGTAATTCATAAACTGAGAAACAAATGTAATAATTATGAAAAGCTTTGAATGTCGATACTGATTACAATATCATCTCGATAGTTATCCATATCTAAGATCTCATCACGATCGTCCAAAGAGTCTTAGCGTCTACAATTACATAAAAAGCATAACCTCACTACAAATGACTCTCTTCTTTATTTAAACTCAAGCTTGTACTCTTCATTCTTCTATGGCAAAGATTATATTTTCAAACTGAATTTTTTATATACATAGCCAAAAAAAAAAATGTTTAATAATCCGTCCGTAGAGATTCAGATTAATCCATATACCTAATCTGCATTGTTCTAAGCTCATGAGATATCTCAAGCACCAGCCCTTGCATAATATTTTCAACGACATCAGAGACTACACCTTCAGATTCACCACCACAATCCGACCAAAGACACGGCTTCATCAGATCAGTCTCAACGACCTGATCCAATGTTCTTGGAGAGTCACAGCAGAGTAAACTCCAGTCAAAGCGTCTCATAGTCTCGTGGATCAGATCTTCTTCTCTAAAGGAAGATGGTAGGTTGACGACTCTCGAGTTCTGAGATGGCTTGAAAGGCCAAAACTTGATGTCTTGGCGGTATATCTCCCGGAGAATCTCGTCTGTGTAGTCAAGAACAAGAAGAAGCTGGTCGTTGTTGTGATTGCCGTGTGAGAATTCGTCTAGAAGTGATGTTTCTTGGTTGCATTTGGCCATAAGATTGGTCCAGTTCAGTCTTGAAGCTCTGAGAACTTGCTTCACAAACTCATGAACAGAGTCTTTCTCGAGAAGATCGAAAGATAACAATCCAATCTGCTCTTCTGCAAGACAGTAAGAGACTTAGTACTGAGACTAAGTGATTAAAAGATTGAAATAATGAAAGGATTGATCGATCAGAGAGACAAAAGACTAACTGTTTCTGGAGCTAACTGTTTCGTCTAACATATGAATCCTCTCTAGAACTGAGACGGGACTCGGTTGCTCCTGCTCATGTTCCTGTTCCTGTCTTTCTAGTCTCGAACTCGACTCCTGCAACGATTTAAAGCATAGATTAAACATCAAATCCGTGTAAGAGACATCTATTGTTTCTCTCGGAACTTACAGCTGATGAGCTCTCTAGATCTTCTACAGGAGTTCTCAGACATGTGCACTCAGCAGAACCTGTACTGTTGTCGTTGAGAGACCTTAAACTGGAGTTGTGAGGATTCGGATCGAAAACCTCCAAGTCCTTGTCCAAGGACCACAGCTTGAAGCTCTCTCTTCTCTTCTCCAGCCTCTGCCTTCTCTCTTTGAGTTTTGTCTGCAAGCTACTCAATGCTTTAGGAACTTCATAAACCGGCGACGAATCTGATCTCTCCTGTTGCCTTTCCACCATGAATCTTCTTGGCAGAACATCGTTCTCCATGCTTAGCTTGAAGACATCAGACTCGACCCGCTTCTTGCGCCTAAACACAGGTGACTCCGGGCTTCTATAGCCAACTGCACTTGTAGAAACATCACCACCAGCCTCGGTTTCTTTAGCTTTAATTTCTGCCTGAGTGTTCTCTTTGTTAGATCCAACAACAAGCTTCAACTTCTTGGCTAGATGTTTGAATCTCAAGTACTTTCTATCGTCAACCGAGCTTGATATTCTAGGCTTCAAGAGAACAATCTCATCCAAATCCTTCACCTTAGGTCTCTCCAAGTCTTGACCTTTTTTGGTTGAGAAAGAGTTAGGATCTTGTAAGAGTGTAATGAACAACTCTTTGTTAGAGCTTAGAATATCTAAAGCTTCCATGAACTGCTTAGACCGGTCTTTCCCCTTCTCCTCTGCCTTGGAACAGATCAAAGTTTCAGCTGCTTCATCCACACAAACTTGAAGGTTGATCTCTGAACTCTTCCTACAATCTCTCCCATTCTTCAGATCCTTATCATTTGTATTCACAATTTCACTGGAAGAAGATTGCTTTTGCTTATCAGGGCTTTCACTAGTTGCCTCCCTTAGATTCTTGATCCTCTTTATCTCCCTCTCTAGCAATCCCTGAACAGGTTTTGGTTCATAGCTCTCATCTTCTCTTTCAGAACTTAAAGATCTTCTCCTCGTTTTACTCTTACATGGACTCTCTCCTTCCACAATCCGCTGAACAAATTAAGAGATTCAGTTTTTTTTTTTACTTACCAAAAAAACTGACAATTTGAAAAGGCTATACTTACATCATGACACTGACATCTCTCATGAAGTCTCTTGAGTAAGTCAAGCTGACTTTTAGTATAAACATTACCTGCGACAAAACAAGAATCAAAATTTAAAACTAAGATCATGAAGTGATCCAAAGAAACATAACAGTACTAACCTGCAGAATCTCTGATGGGTTTCTTGTCTGAACTCAGTTTCTTATTACCAGATTTAACATGTCTGAAATCAAAGAAGTTGATCAGTTTCCAACCGCAGCCAGACTTATAACTCTCGTAGACGAGAGGGCTTTTAGGGAAAATTGGAGTTCCAGGACTCTTGCTGCTTCTTGGTGATCTCCTTTTCTCCATTGATTGATCAAATAACTCTGTCCTCAGTCTAGTACAAAACCGATTCTCAAAACCCTGGAAAAAAAACAGAAACCATATCTTTAAAACAAAACACCAATTTAAACATAAACAAGAAACAAAAAGAAAAACAGAGGATTTTTCTAACTATGTCTGAAAATTACTTCTTCTGGATACAGAACTGTCAATTTTACTTTCTGGGTTTCCGTTTTATCCCTTACCCTAAACCCTAAACTGAGATTTTCAGTTTCATCATGAACAAAGGAACTTACTTTAGTCTAATAATGTAAAATATACAAGTATATATGTGCTTGTATAGACTTATCTTATCAGAGATTTGCTTACCACTGAGATTTCAAGGTTGAAATGGGACAGAAAAAAATGCAAACTTTTTTCTTTGCAGAGACAGTGGAGCCAATCAAGCACTGAGCTTTTGTGATGGACTCTGATTTTTAAGAGTTAAAAACCGCAAACTTTTGTTTCCACATACAAAAGAAAAATAAAAAAAAGTGCTGAACATGATTGAGGTTGAAGATCTTTAGCGAAAATTAAAGGGACCCTTGTCTCTTCATCTACCCTTCTAATGTAAAATGTTTTTTTTTTAGAATTGAGGTTTTTTTTTCTGTCTTCAAGAAAATTTGTAAGGACAATAAATGAGGATTACTGTTTATTCTTGGAGATGGGTCCTCTCGCCATTAAATAGGCTTTTTAGTCTCCTTATGGAGGAGAAGAGGAAGAAGATGACGTAGGACTCTTTATAAAATATAAGAAATGATTTGAAGAGAAATGTAAATAATCAAAAGACCAATTGAAAATAGATCTTTATTAGACTATCTGACAATTTTTTTTTGTTTTCTTTTTCACAGGCAAGCAGACATTTTTCATAGTGAGATTTTTGGTTTATATCTGTAATAATTTACAACTACCTTTTAAATTTGCAAAATAAATAAGCGAAAATGAGAGAGGAGAGGGACGTGAGACTGAAAGAGACAAGGTAAATTTGCAGATCGTTTCACATATAAGACAATGCTTTCAAATAATGCTTTTATTTCTGTCATCTTCTTATCTACAAATGCATGGGAAAATCGCATATTCATGCATCGATTTAGCTAAAATTAGATAATTAGTATTTGAACTCAGAAATCATGCATACCTAATATTTTAACGTAATTGTTTTTGAACGTAGATATTCAAATTTCAAAATTATGATTTATATCTTGATGAAATCAAATAAAAGGAGATGCTAAACTAACTACAATATCATTTAATTTTATACAATAAAAGATGTTTTATCTGATTTGGCGGTTGAATTTACATTTATCATTTACCTTTTTTTTTTTTGATAACTCTGGTATCTGGGCAGCCACATTCCCAACTATCCCCCCGTAGGGGGTCCAGCGCCCCAACGGAAGGGATGTTAAATCCGCTGTGGCCGGGGCTCGAAGTCGTGATGGCGGGCACCTCAGCCGAGGTTCCTATACCACCAGACCACGAGGCCCGGTTAAATTTATCATTTACCTTATCAACAAAGATACCAACCATGATAAATCTAAATTATGTAAATTTTTAAGAAAGAATTACACTGTAACATAGTTTTTAGTTTTTTATAACAAAATAAGACATTTTCGTCTACTTACACACTTTTTCCTAATTTCATCATATTTCGTTTAGTTTTTCAAGTTAAAACAGAACTATATACTAAACAGCATGACCCACTATCATCACTCTCTTGTCTTCTTCATTCTCAACTTTCTCTTTTTAATTTTGTTTATTGATTATTTTTATAGAATTTATTCAAGAGATCGCTTTGAGATTTTCATCGATTTTTTTTTTCAATTATTTTTCAACAGATCGCCGTGAGGTCCCGTCGTTGGATGTCGTGATATGCAGGAGTTGGACGGCGTCATCAAGAATGTGACACTCAGTCGTGGCGATTTGGAACAAAATGTTCAACAAATCAGAAACAAAAAAAAGAACAGCTTTGTAAAACCATGAATTAGGATTGAAATCTATCAGATCTAGACAAAATGCATAAAAAAAAAACAAGTGAAGAATGTAAAGAATCGTGAAAAATAGGTGAGAGAGGCGAAAATTAGGGTTTATGGTCAAGAATGACCAAAAAAGAAGACGAGGATATTTTCGTAAATTTCCATCATTAATGAAAAAATCAAATTAAAAAGTTTGTGTGTACATTACTTTCAAACTGTACATGTGTACACTTAATTTTGTATTATACATCAAAGTGATTGTGTACACATTTTGACTTTTTGTAGGTTTTCTATCAAAATAACTAAGCATTTGCGACTTCATGAACTCACGAAAATGTTAATACAATGTACATGTGATTTTTTTCCTTCTTCCCATGTGCACGCAGGGTCGGGACATCTTTGAAATCTGACTGAACACAAAATCATTGAAATGCATCTTTTTAGCAATTGTACTCAAAATCATTGAAATTATTAAATTTCATACTTTTAGCAATGTACAAATGAATCAGTGTACATGTGATTTTTCGTATAATATTGTACATGTGGACAATAAAATATATTTAAACACGTTGACGATATTTGACACACTGAGTACCTTTCAAGTATCATTCTCAGAACTAAATTAATATTAATTTCGTGTGTACATTACATTTAAGCTATACATGTGTACACCTAATTAAACCATCTTTGAGCAACATTGAAACTCGCTTGTATTGTACACATGTACACGCTCGTTTGTATGCAATTGTGGTGTAGTTTGTTTATATATAAAGAACATATGTAGTGTACACATGTACACTTTGACGTTGATGTACATATGTACACTATGATATAGATGTACGTGTACAATATGAGCACTTAGATGTTACTATTGCATCTAAATTATTTAAATTTAAGTAGCATTTAATTGTTAATAGAAAATTGTATTTGCATACATAATTGCATAACCATGGTCTGGAATACATACATGTGTAAATTTGTACATGTTTATATGTGTATATGTGTATACATGTACATGTGTTATATGTGTTTATGTGCACATCTTCACTTGTGTACATTGTATATCATTAAAACAATGTACCGTACAATCATGCTTTTCCACTAAAACCGCAAATCACATTGTCTGCTTAGAAACCCAAAACCCAAAATCACATTTTGAATGATACTTGAAAGCTACTCAGTGTGTCAAATATCGTCCACATGTACAGTATTATACGAAATGATGCATGTACACCGATTCATTTGTACATTTCTCAAATTATGATATTTAATAATTTTGTGTACATATTTTTTATATTATATTTTAAATTCATATTAACATATTGTAGGGATTGAATTGAACAATTAAAAGTTTTTGGACAATTAAAAGGGATGTATCTGAAAATTTGATAGTTTGAGCCAAATTAGTAATGTGAGAAAAACTCATGTCACAGCGCGAGGAGAATTAGTTGTGGAGCACAACGTGGAGGAGGAAGCTTGGTCGTGTGATTCATGGCGAAGGAGAATACGAACCACAATCGAAGTGGGTTGAGGTTCATCACGAACGAGGACCATGAAGCACGGCGAAGAGGAACTGTGAAAGAAAAAAGGATGAGAATGTGTTTTTATTTTATGAAATTAGTTGACTGAAAAAAAAAACAAGAACTGATAAAGAAGATCTGAGAAAGAAAATGAGAAATTAGTGGATCCTACCGATTATGCTCTAGTTATACTTTAGTTAGCAATGAATGAAAAAGTTAAGAGGTGTTAAGAAAAAGAGAAATTACCTAAAATGACACATATTTTACTTGTAATGACTAAACTAATGCATATTATTTTGTAATTACCAGAATAACTTTCACTAAAGGTCAAAATACACAAATACCCTTGAAATCTTTTTTTACGGTGCTGTCATTTTACATTATTTTCGAAAAATTAAAAGCATTATATCTAAAACAGACCTAAAAATATTGTTCCTCTCTCGCGTCTCTTCGTTTCGTCTCTCGGATCTGATACTTTTTCTGGCGGCGGTGCTCTTACCTGTGCTGTGAGAAGGCCTATATGAGTCCTCTTTACTTTTAATCGATCTTCTGTAGTTTTAAGGTCTTCGGCTGTACTGGAAGGTGATGGAACTTCTCTCAATGGTGATATGGTGTGGTTGAGCGACGGTTGGTTTCTGCCTTGTTGCCAGCGAGGTCGAGTTCGTCGTCAGGGCGTGAACTATCCGCCTGTGGACGGTGGTGAATCTAACTGTCCGGTGGGGTTTGAGTCCGGCTCGGTGGTTCCGCGTCTAGCGAAGCCTCTATTTTCATCACTTAGTTGAATTTGTCTTTGATTGGCATATTTTGCATCAATGTTGAAGATCTGGGTGCAGGGACCAGTCGCTTGTTGCAGATCCAGTACTTTCTCAGATTGAGCTTCTTAGTTTTATGTGTTCTGCAAATTTAGTATATTTGCATTATAGTAGAGTTATTTTAGTCATGATAGTAACTCATTTTGATCCAAAAAAAAGATGGTAACTCACTTATTCATTATGTGTTCTACAATTTTAGTATATATGTAGAAACAGTTTCGCTTAATCGACTTATAAGGTACACTAATGTTGGTTTCTTGTGCTAATATCTTGTTCTTTCTCAGTTCACTTCTGGCTTTTCATATTTTTGGTTTCTTTTAGAAAAAGATTGTTGTTGGCATTGCTAAGCTAGATGTTGTCTCCTAAAATGTGGAAGAAAAGTGAGAATCAGTTCAGGGTGCAAAGACAAGAACATACCGCAAGATCTGAACCTTGGAGACTGTGGGTTTATACACTTTGAAGTATATTGACTGTTTAACGGCTTGAACGACGATATTATTCCAGTTCTACATCTGAAGATGGCTGTAGAGGAGGTTCCTTAAATTTGCTAAGTAGTATGCATGTTGTTTTTAAAACTGCTTATGTAGTTTTTTGTTGCTTTTTTGTATTGGATGTACAAGTATTCCAGTACGCAAGCTGATGTTCTTTTAGTCGGATTATTGTATATGCCAACCGTGAGTGCTGTTACTCCAGCTCTTATAATTTCATCAAGAATCTCATACAGATTTTTTTATTTACTTTTTCCCTAGTAACACTATTTATAAATGCATTTTTGCAGTGACAAAATAATTGTGGACTAAGTTAAATCCAAACCTTATGCTACGTGAGACAATTCTAAATGTATACAAATACACAAAAAGACGTCAAACGAAAGAACTTAGAGTTGTTGATACTTCATAATTTTATACCTAATTCTGATCTTAATTAACCTTAAAATAAACCAAATTCAAAATTAATGTAAACCCGGTTGAAATTGAACATTAAATTAAGTTTGGTTTATATAAACCCAGATTTCTGTCAATAAATCTGTCACAACATAAATTAAAAGTCTGCCAACACTTTTAAATCAGACATATAACTCTGTCATAAGAAAATAGGTCTAACAGAAAAAAATAAGTTGGTACATAAAAAAATAAATCGCCCACAAAAATCTACCATTTATAACAAATCTGCTACCTCAGTCACTAGACATATCTTTAAAAATCTGTTATCCATTTAAATCAGATAATTAACTCTGTCGTGAAAACAAATCTGACGTTTCTAAAAAAATTTGACACCAATATAACAGAAGATTTATTTTTCTATATAGATTTTATAAATAGACTTATTACGCGATAGATTTATTTTTTTGAAAATAAATCTGCCAACGAAAAATTAGTAAGGACACTTTGGTAATGTTTTTTTTTGTTATAACTATGGATAGCGGCAGTTTCGACCAGAAAAATATTCTAATAATTTTTAAAAAATATGAGTCATTCTAGTAATAACACAATTAATTTGTGTCATTTTAGTAAATTTTCCAAAAAGAGAAAGTGTAAATAACTTAAAACTACATTCCAGCGTAAATAACTCAATTTTTAAACAATTGAGTTGACGTATATTTACTATTTACCTATAATATCTAACTTTTTGAATTAATTGTTGCACTTGAACTAAATTGAAATATGAATAAATTTTTCTCCTTATATATATAAAATATATAGTATATGTGTGTGGGTGTGGATGTGAGAACATTTCTAACTCAACTATAATTTTAACGGATAATAATATTTAAGCAAATATTGTTATAAAAAAAACTGGAATTTTATTGTATCGCAGGAATTTAAATAAGGGCGAAATATTATACCCGTAGAAAGAAATAACACTGATATAGATAGAGAGTGTTTATTATAGAGGGAGAAGAGAGGTGTATGATGCGAGTTATAAACGATCGAATCGATCGTTTATATAGAAGTTAAAAAGTAGGATTCACTGTGCAAATAGTGCAGCGGGCCCCACATCTTTTTAAATTTTCAACGTTTGTGGCTGCTTTCATAACACTCCTCATTGGGGACCGGTGCCACTATCCATTCTCGCTTAACGTCTTTGTTGCCTCGTTAAAAACCTTTCCAGGAAAACCCAATGGGAAAAACCATAGTAAGGTAAAAAGAGTACAACTACGTAGGCTCCCCCTCGAATGAACAGTCATAGATCCTTCTGATGGCGCATCCCAATGTTATGGATGTGTTTTCTGAATACCGAGGTAGGGAGTGATTTTGTGAAGAGGTCGGCTGCATTGTCGCATGATCGAACATATCTTACTTCAATCTCTTTATTCTTCTCGAGCTCTTGAGTGTATGAGAAGAACTTTGGAGGTATATGTTTGGTTCTATCGCTTTTGATATATCATTCCTTCGTTTGAGCAACACATGCCGCGTTATCTTCATATAGAATAGTTGTCTCCGTATTTTTGTCAATCCCACTGCTTGTACGGATGTGTCGGCTTATTGATCTTAGCCATACACATTCTCTACTTGCTTCATGGAGTGCAATGATCTCAGCGTGATTTGAAGAAGTATCAACAAGTGTCTGCTTCTGAGAACGCCAAGATATGGCGGTGCCTCCAATTGTAAAAACATATCCTGTCTGGGATCGAGCTTTGTGTGGATCTGACAAATAACCTGCATCTGCAAACCCAATCATTTGACATTTTGAACTTTTAGGATAACACAAGCCCAAATCAGTTGTTCTTTGAAGGTAACGAAAGACATGTTTAATTCCATTCCAATGTCTTCGCGTAGGAGACGAACTGAATCTCGCTAAAAGATTAATGGCAAAAGATATGTCAGGTCGAGTACAATTTGTAAGATACATAAGGGCTCCAATTGGACTTAAATATGGAGTTTCACGACCAAGTATTTCTTCATTTTCCTCAGATGGTCGAAACGGATCATTTTCAACATTAAGTGATCTAACGACCATCGGGGTGGTAAGAGGAGTTGCTTTATCCATGTTAAAGCGTTTCAATACTCGTTTGGTATATGTAGACTGGTGTACAAATATACCCTTTTGAGAATGCTCAATTTGTAATCCTAGACAATATTTTGTCTGCCCGAGATCTTTCATCTCAAATTCTCCTTTCAGATATTTTGATGCCTTTTGGATTTCGTTTTGAGTTCCAATAATATTAAGATCATCAACGTACACCGCGATTATCACAAATCCGGATGTTGTTTTCTTTATGAAAACACAAGGGCATATAGGATCATTCGTGTATCCTTCTTTTGTTAAGTGTTCGCTGAGACGATTATACCACATTCGTCCAGATTGTTTTAATCCATATAATGATCTTTGCAATTTTATTGCACATAACTCTTTAGGTTTGGAACTTAACGTTTCTGGCATTTTAAATCCATCTGGGATTCTCATATAGATATCAGTATCTAATGATCCATATAAATATGCCGTAACGACATCCATGAGACGCATTTCTAAATTTTCATTGGCCGCTAGGCTCATCAGGAATCTAAATGTGATTGCATCCATAACAGGAGAATAAGTTTCCTCATAATCAATTCCTGGCCTTTGAGAGAAACTTTGGGCTACGAGACGAGCTTTGTATCTTGTAATCTCCTTTTTCTCATTTCTTTTTCGGACAAACACCCATTTGTACCCAACATGTTTTATATCTTTGGGTGTGAGCACAATAGGTCCGAATACATTTCGTTTGTTAAGCGAATCTAATTCGACTTGAATTGCATCTTTCCATTTTATCCAGTCATGTCTCTTTTGACATTCATATACAGACTTTGGTTCTGGATCTTCGTTTTCTTCATTTATTTCCTTTGCTAAAAGGTATGAGAAAACGTCATCAATATCATCCATCTCATTTCGTTTCCATATCTTTCCATTATGGATGTAATTGATAGAAATCTCATGATTTCCTTCAGATTCAAGATGCTTTATATTGTCGTTAGATTCACAATTTTCTTCGTCCAAAATATTTTCTGTTATTTTGGGAGTATCATGCTTTTCACATTCCTTACGTTTTCTAGGAAGTTTATCCTTTGAACCAATAGGTCTACCGCGCTTTAAACGTGTTCCTGATTCACGTGTATCAACTGCCGTTCCACCGTTTTGTGGTATTTCAATACGAGCAGGAGTATTTGCAGCGGGTATATGTGATTTAGTTACCATTTTGGTATCAGCAAATGAATCAGGTAGCTGATTTGCTATTTTTTGTAAATGCATGATACGTCGAACTTCTAGTTCTGAATGTTTCGTAGGAGGATCAAGGTGTAATAACGATGGTACACTCCATTTGATTTCTTTTCCTATTTGCTTATTGTCTCCCCCTAGAGTTGGGAATTCTTTCTGATTGAAATGACAATCGGCAAATCGTGCCGTAAACACATCACCAGTTTGTGGTTCTAGGTATCTTATTATTGATGGAGAATCATAGCCAATATATATTCCCAACCGTCTTTGCGGTCCCATATTTGTACGTTGCGGTGGTGCTATTGGAATATAAACCGCACAACCAAAGATTTTTAGATGAGAGATATTTGGTTCTTTTCCAAATGCTAACTGTAATGGGGAATATCTATGGTATGCACTTGGTCTTATCCGAATTAGTGCTTCTGCATGCAAAATAGCATGTCCCCATACAGAGGTTGGGAGTTTTGATCTCATGATCAATGGCCTTGCAATTAGTTGCAGCCGTTTAATTAATGATTCTGCCAAACCATTTTGTGTATGAACATGAGCAACATAATGCTCTACTTCAATCCCTGATACCATATAATAATCATTAAAAGCTTGGGATGTGAATTCACCAGTGTTATCTAATCTAACTCTTTTAATTGGATAATCTGAGAACTGTGCTCTTAATTTGATTATCTGAGTTAGAAATCTCGCAAATGTCATATTTCGAGATGATAACAAACAAACATGCGACCATCTACTCGATGCATCGATTAATACCATAAAGTAGTAGAATGGTCCACACGGTGGATGTACTTGTCCACAAATATCACCTTGGATTCTTTCCAAAAATTTTGGTGATTCTTTGTCAATTTTGGTTGGTGATGGTCTTATGATTAATTTCCCAAGAGCACACGCATCACATGTCATTTTATTACTTTGGTATATATCTTGGGTTTTTATTGAATGACCATGTGAGCTTTCAATGATTTTTCGCATCATTGTAGTGCCTGAGTGACCAAGACGATCATGCCATAATGTAACATCTTCTGAATTTCTTTTGATCACAAGATGTGATTCTATAGAATCAATATAAGTGTGATGCAATCCAGAAGGAAGTTCTGGAAATTTTTCCAGTACAAGGCATTTGCCTGATTTTTCAGAAGTTATATATAAATACTTCTTTCCATTCTCAGTTGCAGAATGAGTGTTATACCCTTGACGGTATATATCTTTGAAACTTAACAAATTTCTCTTAGAATTTGGAGAATATAAGGCATTATCTATGGAAAACTTTGTTCCATTAGGCAACATAAAGTCTGTCTTGCCAATTCCTTCGATCAGGTCTGTAGGACCTGATATTGTGTTTACAGTCATTTTTACTGACTTTAAAGTAGAGAAATATCTCTTATCCTTCAGTATAGTGTGCGTTGTGCCACTATCTGGTATGCAAACTTCTCTACCAATTTGCTTAGTTGTTGTTCTATTTGCTTTCTTATCCATTTCTGTAACACACAGTTAATATCAATAAAGAAAATAAATTTTCATAAGTAAACATATTATGCATCAATAACAAGTACACAATAATTATACATTAGTTATTATGAAATACAACATTATTCTGAAAGTGAAATACATAATATTTTATGGCATCACTGGGCATTATTAAGCTTGATCAGTACAAGCACTTCAATTATTTTGATGAGTGGCCTCGTCGAAATCTCCCATAAAGTCAGAGGATTCGAGGTATGTCGATGTTGTACCCACAAGGTGTTCATTGAGATTTACTTCCTTTGCCTTGCCTTTAATAGATTCTTGGTACAATTGGCATAGATGCCGAGGAGTTCGACACACTTGAGACCAGTGTCCCTTCGATCCACATCTGTAACAGACGTTCTCATTTTTATGAGTAGGGTTTTCTTGGGTTTCTTTCCCTTTTACCCGATCAGATCGATTCCATGTGTTGGATCCCCTTTCTCTTGGGTTGTTACTCCTTTCATGGTTGCAGTTAAATCGATGACCACGACCAAAACCACGATTGTGACCACGGCCACGACCACGCCCACGATAGGAATAATTTCCTTTTTCCGGATTTTTTATATCCGTTGCATTTACCTCAGGAAATGCTTTGGTTCCCGTGGGTCGGGCATTGTGGTTTTTAATGAGGAGTTCATTATTTCTCTCCGCTATTATAAGCGCCACAGCGAGTTCAGAGAACCTCGTATACCCACAATTTATATATTGTTCTTGTAGAACATAATGATTTTTTTGGAACGTTTGGTAAGTTTTCTCGAGCATTTCTGCTTCCGAAACAGGCTTACCGCAATAATCTAATTGCGCCGCTATTCTCAATATAGCGGAATTGTACGTTTCCACTTTTTCAAAATCTTGAAATCGTAGATTTTTCCACTCATCGAGTGCATGGGGGAGAGTAATTTTCTTTTGGTTATCAAACCTCTCCTTCAGAGCTTTCCAAAGATCTAAGGGATCTTTGGTTCTCGCATAATCATGCGTAAGATTTTCATCTAGATGTCTTCTCAGAAATATCACGGCTTTAGCCTTTTCATGAGAGGTTGATATATTACCTTCTTTTATTGTTTCGAGTATTTTCTCGGAATCTAGATGAAGCTTCATGTTTGTAACTCATGCCGTGTAGTTTGTCCCAGTTACTTCCAATGCCGGAAACTGAAGTTTCTCGATTTTTGCCATTTGTATTTCTAAAGCACATAAATAAAAATTATTTGAATATTATTAATATTAAAATGAACCGTTTATATTAATCATGCAAGCAATTACAAGGAGAAGCGATGTAAAGAAAAGTAAACCGATATTCATCTTAAATTCTCCCGGAGTAAATTCTCCAACAAATAAACCATAAATAGAAACACAAATAAAAATGGCACATAAAAACAAAAATGTGCGGATCATCTTTCTTGAAATAAAAAATCGGAGGAGAGCGATTTGAAGATATTTGAGAGAAGATGAAATGTTTTGGATGAGAAAATGGAGTGAAAATGAGTTGTATTTATAGATAAAAATCACTGTTCATGACCGTTGGAGAAAGGGAAAATTTTTGAAATTTTTTCTTTGTGACCGTTGGGGTTAAATCGAGTGCACCAAAAATCAGTCTGAAAATATCGTATTAAACGGTCAATCAAATCTATAAAATTTCATAAAAATAAAAATTATGGCAATGAAATATTTATGTTATGACAACAAATCATGCGACGGCTCAGCCGGTCAATGCAGAGTAATAAATAAATTATACGGCGGCTCGGCCGACCAATTAATAATAAATAGAATATAAGGCGGCTCGGCCGACCAATAAATAATAAACAGAATATAAGGCGGCTCGGCCGACCAATAAATAATAAACAGAATATAAGGCGGCTAGGCCGACCAATAAATAATAAACAGAATATAAGGTGGCTCGGCCGACCAATAAATTAAATTACTAATAAATAATATAGGCGGTATTCCAGCCATTATAGCATGATATAAATAATAGTAGAGGCGGTATACCGACCATTATAGCAGGGTATAAATGATACAAATAAATTTTACCAAATTAGAGAACAATCGTGCTAATAACGTGTTATAAAAAGAACTGAAATTTTATTGTATCGCAGGAATTTAAATAAGGTCGAAATATTATACCCATAGAAAGAAATAACACTGATATAGATAGAGAGTGTTTATTATAGAGGGAGAAGAGAGGTGCACGATGTGAGTTATAAACGATCGAATATAGAAGTTAAAAATTGGTTTCACGAATAGTGCAGCGGACCCTATATCTTTTTAAATTTTGAAAGGGTCGTGGCTGCTTTCATAACAGATATAAAATATTCTTTCTTTTTCACTTTTAATTTTTGTTATCGCGTGTAGACAAAGTTTCCATTTCCAGTTTTACCTCTCCGATAATGGTTTTGCCGTCGGAAATTTTGATGATTTTTTTTCTCTTATCACTCTTGAGCTTTATAAAGTGGTCTTTTAAGTTTTCTTTGACCTAGGAGTTCTCGATCTGTGGTGTTGGTGTTTGTACGGCGTAGTGGTCTCAGACTTCACGACCCAAATTTGTAGGGCAGGTCCAATGATGTGTTTTCCCTTGCATTATTCTTTGTTTTATCTGAAAATTCACGGCGGTTTGAACTATTTCAGTTGAGAAATGTGGTGGTATGAGTTTTCTCGGTGAATAGATGCGACGTAGGTGTCAGGGATGTTTCTAATCGGATTCTCTCTCTGGTTCGTATCGGTGAAGCCTCTTCGATCTATTCTCTTATTTCTTGCCCTACTCTTTCTCTTTCTTTTCATGTTTTATGATTTGTTTCGCTTTTACACCGTGTTTTATGGTGGTGATTCATTGCCCCACTTTATCTTTTATGGTTTCAGCTTTCTAATTAAAATAATTTCACTGTTTCCGCTTGGCCTTTGAGAGATTTGGATGGCAGCGACTTTAGCTGACGTAACGGCTTCCTTTGGTGGTGTATTTCAGTGGATTGATCGGCTCCGGTTATCTATGTTGACCTTAAATTTTGGTTTAGATTTTAGGTCATTCCTATTTAGATAGACAAATTGTGAGTTTTGTAATTTTTTCTTTTCTTTAGTTATTTTCTTTTATTTCTTGTTTTCATTTTTCCTTATTAGAAAATATAAAAACTTTTGAAAAATATTTTTCTATGAAATAATTTTAAGTATTCAAACAAATAAATTTAAGTATAAAATAATATAATTTGCTTCATTCGCCATTTTATAATAGAATAAAAATAATTTTATTTTATAGATAAAGTAATGTGTTTCTTTATTTATTTGATAATATATTTTTACTTTAAAATAAAATATGCACGAAAGTAAATTTTGTATTATGAGAGAATAATAGAATAACCCCGTTGTTCTGAATGTGGGCGTGGGTGAACGTCATGAAACAATAAATACTATGGTGGACATTTTATGTTAATAAAACATTAATTTATCACTGACATTAATTTCGAGTAATAGAATGACCGTTCGTTGTAAAAAAAAAAAAATCAGTCAATAAAAGTTTACCTTTTATATTTTGGCTCAAAATTTTCTTTTCTTATCGGTAATGTAACCGTTGTAATAGAACTCATCAAGTAATTGAAAAAGCAGTACATATGCTTTTAATGATCGTTATCAATAAAGGCGACTGCATAAATGAATATTATTAGTCTAGTTCTCTTTGGAGTTTGGAGTAATCTTTTTGGCGAAAATTACAGCGCAACCCATTTTACCAAAACAGATTCGTTCTGATAAAAAATAGTTTTGTAAAATTAAATTGCTGTCTATGTCGATCGAATCAACGACCACTAGATTTAAAGTCACGCGCTCTACCACCAAGCTAAACAACATTCACTATTCGCACTAATCTTGTTAATTACTAGTAACGTAAAGACTCTTATAGTATTGCAGCTTTTGAGTGGCAGTTGAATCTCACGCGCCTATTTTGTTTTCTTTCTAATCTCAAATCGCGTTTCAAGAGGGTTGAGGTTCACACGATTCTCCGGCATCTCCATCGGTGCTCGATGTGACCTCTCTTCACCGGAATCTGCTCGATTAAACGGATCCAACAGGATCCGGTCTACTAGGAGGTGTTCCTCTCTTGTGGGTTCTCTGTAGCGGCAGCTCCTAAGAACTTTGCCGCTCTGGTGACTCGACGGTGAAAGGTTGGCGTAAACTGTTTGAGAACGACTGTGACCCAACCGGAACCGCATGCCAGTCATCGGGACTGGGGTAAAGCTCAGAGGTAAGGGTTTGTTCTGCGGTGCCGGTGGATCTCACAACTAGGATGGCAGCTCCCCTTTGTCTTAAATCTCAGCGGTTCGCTTTTCTTTCTTTCCTCGCTGACGAGAATGGAAGAGCATGTGACTCTTCAGACCTGTGAGGCGGTGAAACGGTTGCAGAAAGCGGCGGTTAGGGTTTCAGAATTTTTCTTCATCTGAAGGCGCCGTTTGTGGCCGCGGGATGCTTTGTGGGCGGCTCCGTTGATGGTGACTGGCAGTGGATCTAGCAGGCCTCGACACCTCCGTCATGAAAAGTCGCCGGAATCTGGATCTTGTGGCTGCGGTGTTAACGGAGGAGGGAGCATACTCCCTCGGTCTTCTTTCCCTCAACTAAAATTTCTCTATGTTTGTTATCTGTGTATTTGCATAGCTTTAATCACTTACTAGAGATTGACCCGCATGCACGTTCGGGTGTTAATTTTTACGGTTTTATAAATTTTTATTCGTTATTTTATAATTAGTGTTATATATTTAAGATGCGTCATCGTATAACTAATTGTATTCAAAAGATTTGGACTGAATCGGGTAATAAAATTATTTTTGGTACAAATATACGAACCCCTTTAAGATACATTTGTTATTTAGATATTTTTATGTTTCTACACATCAAAATCAAAATCATTCAGACCCGGGATGACCCAACTCAAATCTCATAAATAAATTTATAATATCCAAGTGGCGCCTAATTTCAAAATCCAAAAAAATTAAACCCGAAAGAAACAACTTGTACTTCAATGAGTATCCGAACGTCTATACTTAACTGATTCTACAAATAAATTAAAAAGAAAATTCTTTCTATATATTTGACAAAAATAAGAAAAGTAGAAAGAATTTTTTATTTAGTAAAATAGTTATATGAAGTGAAACATTAAGTGACAATAAATGTAATACTTTTTAATTATTTTGTTCACATAAACTATGCCTTTGAATTATGTGTTTGAGTATGTAATTTTTCACCAATTGGAACTAAGACAAAAGAAAGTTTTAGTAAAACAGATTAAACCAAACTATTAACCATATGAAAAATTCTGTTATTTTACATTTTTGTTTTTTATAATTGCACAAAGTTAATATTGATTAACTAATACAGTATAACCTTTTTAAATTAATACTCTATAAATTAATATACACTAAAAATCTCTATAAAATAATATAATTTTACTGTCCCAAAATGAGTTTTTGGTTCAATTAGTATATCGATAAATTAATATCTCTATAAATTAATAAAAAAATATTTTTGGTGTAGTCCCAACATTATTAATTTATAGAGATTTCACTGTAAATAAAAAAATCTGCATTATTACTTTTATGGTATATTATAATTAATGATTTGATGTATTGTTACGGTAAATATAGATAATGATATGATGTATTGTTAAAGTAATATAATTAATGAAAATACTAAAATAACACTATACTTATATTTTTATACATTAATATTTGTTTTTCATAATTAATGTTTTATATTTTAAATATGTCGTAATATAACTAATTGTATTCAAAAGATCTGGATCGAATCGTATAATATGGTTATTTTTGGTACAAATATCCAAATCCGTTTCAAATTCATTGGTTATTTAGATATTTTTAGGGTCATATACATCAGAACCGAACTCATGCAGACTCAAAAGGACCCAACTCAAAACCTACACATAAATTTATAATATTCAAGGAGGGAGTAGTTTTAAAACAAAAAAAAACGATATCCGAAAGGAACAACTCGTACCTAAGTGGATATCTAGTGTTCATGCCTAACTGATTTTATAAACTAATAAAAAAACATTTTCTATGTGTTTTGCTAAATTAAGTGAAATAGAAAGAATTTTTTATATTTATTAAGACAATTACTTTGAGTAAAAAATTAAGTGACAATAAATGTAATTTATTTTTATTATTTTGATTTAATTTATGATTTTATTCACAAAACATGTCTTTGGATAATGTTTTTGGCTACGTAATTTTTTACCGATTGAAATTAAAAAAAAAATGTTTTAGTAAAACAAACTAAACCAAATGTTTAACCTTATGCAAAACTCAATTATTTTATGTTTTTTATTTTATAATTGACAAAAAATTAATATTGATTAACTACTAAATAAAAATCTACACTATTATTATGGTAATATAATTAATGATGCGAAATATTGTTAAAGTAATGTAATTAATAAATTTGTTAATATGAGTGAAATATGAAAATACAATTAATATAATACTATTATTTTCGTTTTTTAACAATTCTCAGTTATATTACTATTCATCTTTCCAAATAGTACTAAAGTATATTTCAGTTTTAATATAATATATATAATCTAGGGTTCACGTGTCTGTGGTGTACTGGAAAAAGCTGTAGTCCGATGCCTTTCGGAAATGAAAAATAATTAATATTATATTTTTTTTGTGCAAATAATTAATATTATATATTAAAAAAGAAAAGACTTATACTTCCCATCTATGTCATACTACATGTTGACACATGCACATTTAATAGGTGTGTATGCATTTCTATCAACAGGTTAATGTGCATATACTTGAATAAAATACATTTGTAGAGTAGCCGATCCCCAGCACTGCACGCTCTTTTTTCCTTTCCATTTTCATACTTTGCTACCGAGTCTATGGTTATCTTACACGTATCTTTTTAGAAATTATTAAATCAAATTACGCTCATTCTTTAGATGATAAACGAGGATATAACAGAGGATTTTTTCTCTTACTTTCCTTGTTCCCAAATTTAATCTTTCACAAGGAATAGGAATAAGAAAGTTTTCCAGATCGGTTTTTGTTTCCGGCGACGCACTTTTTTCTTCGGTGGTCGGCCGGTTCTGTCTCCGGCGTCGCGTCGTTACTCTCGATGGTCGTCCGGCTTTTGTCTCCAGCGTCTTTGCCTTCTTCTCCGGCGATGGCGGCTGGCTTTCTTGGGTTGTAAAGGGTTGGGGCGGCGGATGATATCTCGATGATGGTTTATCGACGTTCTCCGCCGGTGGGTGATTCTGGTACATGTGATGTTTGTTCTGTGTGGGTGTGGCTCGGATGAGATCTCAAAATAGTTTGATTGAAGCTCTCCGAGAGTTAGTGCTCTGGCAATGATGGTGGATGCCGTGGAGTTGTGGTGGCTGTGATCGTGAGGTTTGGTCCCGGTGAGCCGGTGGTTTCCCGTGTCGGCGTTGTCGATTTGCATGTCGGGAACATGAAGGGGTGATTTCAACCACGTGTTTCTCTTTCACAGTGGTTTGAACACGTGGCTGCGTAGTCAATGCGTTTCCACTTTCGTGTTGGCTAATTGTTCAATGGGCCGTTGTTGGCATTTGTAATGTTTAGCTGTGTTGGGTTTTTTGGTGGGTTAAATACTTTTTGTAATGGACTTGTATGGTTACTACTTTTATAATAAATAAAATTTAGAAGGAAAAAAAAAAAAAAAACGAGGATATAACATGCATTGGAATATTTTTTTTTGAACTTGAAATATAATTTACTAAAAGAAGCACTTGAAAATTACTAATTCGAGTATAATTATTTTAGTAATTAAATTCCAAGGCACGTTCACGAAGAATCTAACAATTTATTTAATTCTAGCGAGTTATGTGCGTGAATGCATAAATCATTATGAGATCTACATGTGTTTTTTGTTCTCATATTGGTTATGATCAAAATATTATATTATATCACAAATAGATGTCAAATAATTTATAGGGCAAATCTCCAAAATAACATCTTTCTAAGTTTATATCACAAAAATAGCACTCAAAAACTAAAATGACCAAAATAGCACATTTCTAAGTTTATCCTTTGAAAATTTTAATTTTTTTATTTTTCAAAATTTGAAATCTTATCCCCAAAACCTCATTTCTCAACTCTAAACCCTAAACCCTAAACTCTAAACCCTAAACCCTAAACGCTAAACCCTAAACCGTAAACCCTAAACCCTAAATCCTAAACTCTAAACCCTAAACCCTAAACCCTAAACCGTAAACTCTAAACCCTAAACGCTAAACTCTAAACCCTAAACTCTAAACCCTAAATCCTAAACCCCACCCTTTAACTCTAAACCCTAAGTTTGTGATTTTTGATAAAACATTAAGTGATATTTTTGTGACTTTTGACTTTGAATGCTAGTTTGGGAACAAAAACTATTTTTGTCTTCTTCTACCTATAGTTTATATACGTTTTAATTTTTTAACTATGACATGTTATTGTCGTAGTTGAGATGGTGCCAACGGAAAAAAGGAAAGAGATTGTGACAACGACTGTTTAGACTTTTAATTCACCATTCACGAACTTTTGTAATTATCGTTTTTGCATATAACAAAGCATTGGTCTTTTCAAATGCATGTCTTTATTTATTGTTATCGGAGCCCTGTTTATCAATTATGTAACTTTTTGGTTTAAAAATATATAAATATAACTATATGTTATTGAAAATCTTATTATTTTTCTTAATTATCAATCAATTTCTTATTTGCTTATTTATTCTGTTATCTACTAATAATAGCAATTTTATTTAATTCCAAAGATCGTAAATTTTAGTTATATCGAAAAGTTGTGTTCTTCGTAAAAGATGTCAAAAAATTATGTCATTTCTAAAAAAAACTGTATTGTTTGGCATCTTTTCACGTAATGGTCTCATTTTCAAACAAGACAACCCTTAAATGAAACTTCTCTTGTTAATCTCTCTCTATATATGTGTGTATATGTGTTTTACTAACACTTTATTCCTCCATCGTTATGTGTTTTACTAACACTTTAATCCTCCATCGTTCTTTTGTTTTCTCATAATTCTATCCCCAATCTAAAGAAAATTAGAATTAATGTTTTTGCAAGACAAAAAAATTTGTGGCAGTAATTCCAGTTGCGATGCAATTGAGTTGGTGGTTATCACTTACTGCCATCTCTAATTTCAGTGAGCATTTTTACTGTTGGATTTGAAACGTGTTTACAATAATAGTTCAAAGCTATTGTTCATCATAACCTCGTGTTTCTTTCAAGAAACCACTATCAATGTCCTTTCCTTTAGACAAATTTGGGGTTCTCATCATTCAATTTTCTAATAGTTTCAATACATCTAAATTTATGTTGTTGTTCTTTCGTTTTCTCTTTTAGATTCTAGATTGAGGCTTACCATATTAGTATTACGATGAAGAGAACATGGGGTTTTGTCTGCCATTCAATAAATCAATTAGAGGAAAAGAACAAAACTAAGGTTGACCCCTACGCCGAACTTTTAAATTCACTTCTCATTTTATTACCTATCAAAATGCCACATGAATAATAAAATACATTATTTTTTATTTTAAAAAATTTGAAATAATTGAAAAAAAAATAATGACGCTCATTTTAATGACGCTAACGCCACTAACTAAACTCTAAATCTTAAATTCTAAACCATAAACCTTAAATCTAAACCCTAAACCCTAAATTCTAAACCCAAACTCTAAACCCTAAACCCAAACCCTATATCTTAAACCCAAATCCTAAACCATAAACCCAAACCGCAAACTCTAAACCCAAACCCTAGACCTTAAACTCAAACCCTGGATCCTAAACCCAAACCTAGACTCTAAACCCAAATCTTAAACCCTAAAGAAACAACATCAACATTAACCCAAACCTTTAGGATATAGGATTTGGGTACAAGGTTTACGATTTGAGTTTAGGGTGTAAGGATTATGTTTGGATATATGGTTTGAATTTAGAGTCTATGATTTGGGTTTAGGATATAGGGTTTGGGTTTAGGGTTTGGGTTTAGGGTTTAGGATTTGGGTTTAAGATATAGGGTTTGAGTTTTGGGTTTACAGTTTGGGTTTATGATTTAGGATTTGGGGTTTAGATTTAAGGTTTATGGTTTAGAATATTTTAAGAATATTTTTTTATAGAGGAAGAAATAGTTTAGTTTATATATATTATTATTTTTTTATAAAAAAAAATATATTGGGTAATTGTATATGTGAAATATAATTATCTTTACAGATAATGGGTTTATATTATTGTAATGTAATTGTTCGAAGAGTTGTGTCTTTTTAATTACTTTTAAAAATAGTTAAAATATTCTAAAGAGTGTCTTTCTAAAAATGTAAGAGTTGTATCCATTAGGTTTTATTGCCTATATATATGGGGTAATTGGTATATGTGACGTATAATTATCTTAACAGATAATGGGGTTGTATCTTTGTCATAGGAATTGGAACTGTATAACGCATAACGTAAAACAAATATTAGTATACATGTCGATCAAGGTTCAAAATCGTATTGTTCTTCTAATTATTTGAATAAGGTCTAGTGGCGTCTCGGGACGAACGCGTATACGAACTTGCGAGATACGCAAGCATCGAATGATGAGTCTGCCCATGATCACATGTTCGACTTTGTAAGTCATGTTATAAGTTTGACCATCTGGGATGTATTCCTCTATTTTTTCCTCTATAATAAAGAAACTGTATAATAGATGTGAATTTCTCTCCAATGTATTTCTCTATTTTTTTTCTATAAAAAAATATTCTTAAAATATTCTTTTTATTTTATAAATAACACATTTAACTTATAAATGTTGCAAATTAACCCATTTATTATAACTTTTAATTTTTTCATAAAATTGCAATATTATTTAAATTAAACATTTTATTACAAATGACATTATAAAATAATAATAAAACAAAATATACATTATCTAAACATCTCATTACTATATTTTTTCCATAAATGGTCGACTAATGCATTCCAAAGTGAAAAACGAGCTTTCTTATCATTGATTTTTCTGAATCAACTTAGAAACTCTTGGAACCGATTATCTTCATCATCTGGTATTTGGACTTCTGGTGGTGGAGCTTCTCTTTCAATACACTAGAAGAAGAAAATAAACAATTCTTAGAAAACCTAAAGAAGTCAAGTGAACAAAGACAAAAATCAGTTGGAGATTCAAAGACAAGATCCAAAGACAAAATTTTGCTTTAAAACAGATGAAGGAAAATAACAAATTTTATTTTGTGACTTAAATTCCATAGAAGATCCAAATGTCCGTGAACATTTCCAAGTAGAGAAAGCACATATTTTACAAAAGCGCAGTCACCAACAACAAAATCAGCAAGCTCCTCCTCCACCCACGTCATTTGGACAATATTTTAGTATTTTTTGTGGATCCGAAAGTAATTTACCGGAGTATTAAGTTGTTTCAACATGTTGTATTGATTAATATTTAAGTATTAAGTTGTGTCAATATTTAAGTTTAATTTTAATATGTTATCAATATGTAAAATTATGTTAAACTTTTAGTAATTAAATTTTAATTAATAGTTTTAATTATCAATATAAAATTTTAGATATCATTCATTAAATAAAAAGTACTTTAAAATAAAATAATTAGTATGTAAACATAAAATAATTAGATATCTTTTTATTTATAATTATAAAAATTAAAAATTAGTATGTAAACAAAAATTTGTGCATTTATATGTAAAAATTGTATTTTTTCATAAACATATATTTTAGTTATAATCACAAAAGTTAAAAAACTATTTTGTAAATAAAAAAGTACATCTTTATTATAGAGGAATGCTATTTTTTTCCCTAAATATAGAGAAAAAAATAGCAATCTCTATTATAGGAGAAGAAATAGAGGTGTATTGGAGTAGATTTTTCTTTATTATAGCATATAGAGGCAAATATAGGAATGAGTTGGAGATATTGTTATAATTAAGTTGATTCGTTTTTTTATTTGTTGTAATTGTCAAGATATATACTAATACTGCAGAGACTGGTTAGTGTCATCTACAAACTACACACGTTATTTCAACGAAATGATGATATTCCCTATTGTTTTGGTAACCCATTCTTTTGGGAGAAGTTCGAGACATAATACGGCGAAACCTCTATAAATTAATAATGTTGGGATTAGACCAAAACTATAATTTTTTTTTTAATTTATACAGATATTAATTTATCGATATATTAATTAAACCAAAAACTCGATTTGAGACTATAAAATAAATTTTTTTAGTGTATATTAATTTATAGAGTATTAATTTTAAGAGGTTATACTGTATATTGATTAACAACCAAAACTTACTTTAATTGAAATTCCATAAACCTATATACGATGAGATTTTTCAAAAAACAGGACATATTGATTTATTCTTAATTGAAATATATAAATGTTATTTTCAACCGTATGGTAAAAAAGAAAAATCTTACATTGTGGGTATGTAATATTTTTAAAGTATTTTTTATAAATATTTTATTTAATTAGTAAACTGTAAAACTATGTAATGATATGTCATGTCACTGTTAAAAAATTGTTTTAGAAAGATTAAAATGTCTAAAAATATGTTTTATCGTCTTATAAATTATATAGGTTATTTGGAGTTATTTATAAAATTGTTTTGATATTTAAGCGGTTGGCAAAATGTTTATAGTTGTGTTCTTATATATTCACAAATATTATCATTCTACAGTGTGTCTTCTCATCTTAAAAATTGCATATCTAAAAATGTGTATTTCCATTCTAACAATGTGTTTCTTCATCCTAAGAATTGTATGAGTTTAATAGAAGTTGTCAAAATGTTTAAACATGTGTCTTTTCATCCTAATAATTGCATTGATTAAAACATTTTCCTTTATACATGAGTTCCATAGCCTCTATTAAACGTAAATGGAAGAATTATTAGCGATTCAAGTGAATATTTGTAACAATTTAAGTGAATCAGTGCAATTGTTTCGTGGAACAGTTATAACTAAGTAAAAGAAACATTGCAACTTTTGGTGAATATAATTTTTAGTGATGAACCATTACAATCTTTGGTGATGAATCATTGCAATTGTAGGTGACAATAATCTTTGGTGATAAATCATTGCAACTTTTCGTATTAAAAATCATTGCGACTCTTAGTCTTCTATATAAAGAGTTGTGGACACTTACAAATCACAACCAGAAAAACACAACAATCATAGATATGCTATAAAAGAGATCCATTGTTCAAAAATCATCAAAAATCTTTGAAGAAACATATAGAGACATGGAAAAAATTCTGTTATTCTTATATCTTAGGCTAAGGTGGGAAATTTGGTTTGAGGAACCGATAAAATTTTAGAGTGTTTATGTCTAAATATCACCTCGACTTCAAAAATGCTATTTGAAAATATAATAAAAGATGTTAATGGTTTCAAAAAAGTAAATCCATAATTTATCAATTTAGTTAATTTTATGTTCCATAGTTTAATATAATAACTGTTAATGTTTTACAAAAATTCTTTCAGAAATTTAAATCAATATTATAAATGAAAAAAGGCATATATTTTTAATAAAATGAGTTCATTATAATAACTTTAAACATGCATGGAAACTTCAGTGTGTGTGCCTTTACCAATATGTTATATTTTTAAATTGTTGTATTTTTTACGTACAATTGAATAGTGTAAGAGTATTTATTTATATAATTCTTAGTTTTCTCAGTTTAATGAATTTTTATTTTATTTTTCATGAAAGTATTCATTTGTTTATTATTATTTTTCTGTTGAGTAGATGCATTCTTTAAGAATACTTAACTGTTTTAAAAGTGTATCCTTTTAAAAAAGTTAATATCTTTTCAGTTTAAATTATATTTTAGAGAAAATTAATCTGTTTATATGAGTGTATCTTTATTTTTTTCTTAGCTAAACTGAATATGTTTTAGACTCATTGATAAATAAATATTTTATCAAATAATTTTTATTATATTAACATATTCTAAAAACAAAAGTACATAATAATATGCAATAATGATAAATTTACTAAAAATGTCCAAGGGTGTGTCTTTTATTCTTATAATCCGCATAATTTTTGTAATGTTAATTTTATCATGTGACAAATTATTTTGGGCAATTATCTCAAATATATTTTTTTTAAGTTTATGTCACAAAAATAGATCTCAAAAAACAAAATGACCAAAATAGACTTTTTTTATTTTGAAAATTTAAATATTTTTTTAGTTTTTAAAATTTAAAATCATACCCCCAAAACTCCACCCCTTAACTCTAAACCGTAAACCTTAAATCATAAACCCTAAACCCTAAATTCTAAATCCTAAACCCAAAAATACACCTCTTAATAAAATATTTTGGTCATTTTGATATTTGGGGTCTATATTTGTGATAAAAAAAACTTTTTAAGTATATCCTAGGGAATTTCTCAATTATTTTTATTATATTTTTAAAGAATTCAAAAATATGTGTCTTTTCGTTCAAAATAAAGTTTATTCAAAATATTTATAATTTTATTACAACCAAACCTATAAACAAAATGTAGATTTTTAGTATTATTAATAAAAAGAATATAGTTTCTTGCTAAGACATGTATTTCTTCAAAATAAATTGAAAACAATTTTTTTATAAAAATTATATTATAAAATATTATTTTCATAAAATGAGATACCGCACGGGTTCCTTGCCTAGTTTCACTAATGACAAATTTAATTATTTCACCAACCGGATTAGTTTAGCTTAAGTCAATTAAGAATTATAACTTATGTTAGTACAATCTAATCGTATTTTATAAAAATGGGTGGACCATTAGTATGATTGGTTGACTAGTAACGGTATACGTGTGGTTGTCCACTTATCCTACGTTATTAATAATCAAATTCACCTAACTTTACATCAAAGTTTCTCTCCGCCATCCAATAGAATATAACTATTTATGTCAAGTTGTCATAATACCTACATTTTTTTTTATCAAAGTCATAATACATACATATGATATATTACAATCTTTTGTCATACGCGTAAATTCAGTAGACGAATTATTTTAGATAGTGTACCAACAAAGGTATCACGACGTATGACATCTTCTCACCATTTACTTTATTTTCGTAATATCAAAACACGGAAAAAATCGATAAATATTTCCAACTTCCCAAAATATAATTCACGCAAGCAAGACAAATGCAATTCATAGAATAAGAAACTTACGCGAAGAAAAGTTGAATTAATGCAGGATATGAAGTTTACCAATCAATTAATTAAGAGGTTATCATATAGTACATTATACAATAAGCTCATGTTAGACACAATATAAACTACCTCTACATTCTTAAGTTAGAAATTGGAACACTGTATTTTGTATATATTATATATATACAATATTGCATAATGGGAGTAAATTAATATAATGTTAATTAATCAAACTACATTGCTTACAAAAACATCAATGTATTAAAATACATGACCATATCTTGTAACACGTATTCTCTAAAGACTGTGACATGATTGGCTTTTGTTAATATTGTGAATGGCAGTCGCATGCAGACGATACCCACGTTAATTAGTCATTTCTTTGTATTTTATGATATAAAAAAAAAAAAATTAAGAAAACAATAACTATGAAATGGGCCGGGTGAATGAAGAAACGAGGCTCAAGTGGAAAAGGGACCACAAAGGGTGTTATGTATTAAACCAACTCAACTGTAAATGGCGGTGGTCGTTTCAAATTAAAGTGGCCATGTGATTTTATTTTGTTCTGGCAGTGACCAAGATACTGGACCTGGTTAACGTAAAAAGAATCAAATAAAACTCTTTCAATATACTGGACTTGAAAAATATACAAACTATAGACTTCAGTGTAATGCTGATTGTGGCCGGTGCTTGTTCTGTTTAGTTTGAACATTAAAGCTAATAGAAGGTGTCTATCATTGCTCAAAGTGTAACAAAAAAGTGGGCTTTTTACAAGATTGACTCAAAACTCAAAGTCAAACATAAAACTAACTCATACTTTTTTTGGATTTTTTTTTTGTCCTATTCACTCCACAAGTTCATAATATTCACGAAAATGCCATCAATTTTTTTTTATTTTTTTTTTCCGAAATGACATTTTTACTCTCCCACCCTCATCATCTTCAAGTAATTACAAGATTGCTATTGTCATCAATACCCCAACCACCATGAACAACCAATTTGAAGCTCTTAAAATCGATTTACACTCTCTTTTTCTTACTTGTTATGAACTAAAAACAACATCTCTTTCACTTTGCCTCCATATTCATCCAAAAAACTCAAGCTTTTGATTCAATTTTTTTTATGGTTGATAGAGCCATTCAAGCATACTATTCTTGGTGGGTTATTTTCGTTTGAGATTCTGAGTGGTTGGAGAAGACTCTGTGTGCTAAGGAAGTCATCTCACTAGTTTAAGGTATGGAATTGAATTTTTTTCCAGATCTGTTCGTGTAGAAGACTTACCCGTAAGTAGTCTGGCTGTAGAAGACTTACGGGTAAGTCTTCTGGTCAAACGGACGACTTACTTTTAAATCGTCATCTTTGTTTGTTAAAAAAAAATCTAGAGAATACCCTAGACGACTTACTGATAAGCCGTCTAGGATAAATGGGTTAGTTTTGCATTTGACCGAATTGTGTCAGATATTTGACTTTTCCTGGACGACTTACCAGTAAGTCGTCTCCGGGAAAACAAAAATTTCAATATTTTATTAAATCTGGATGACTTATATGTATGTCGTCTCAGGTTACTTTTGCAATTGGAAAATAAAACTTAAATATTTAACTTTTCCCAGACGACTTATGCGGAAGTCGTCAAGTAAGACGACTTACTTGAAAGTCGTCCAGATTTATTTCCTAGATTATGGTCAAACCTTGCTTATCTCGGACGACTTTCTCGTACGTCGTCTGCCTGGACGACTTTCAAGTAAGTCGTCTGGGTAAAGTTAAATATTTAAGTTTCTTTTTCGAATTGCAAACTAACCTGAGAAGACTTACAAATAAGTCGTCTAGCTTTAATAAAATATTGAAATTTTTGTTTTCCCGGAGACGACTTACTGGTAAGTCGTCCAGAAAAAGTCAAATCTGACACAATTCGGTCAAATGCAAAACTAACTCGTTTATCCTAGACGACTTACTGGTAAGTCGTCTAGGTTTTTTTTTTTAACAAACAAAGCTGGACGACTTACTTGTAAGTCGTCCTATTTAAAATAAGTCGTCCTATTTAAAATTCAATTGCAAAAATGACCTGTTTGGACGACTTACTGGTAAGTCTTCCAGACGACTTACTGGTATGTCGTCTGCGTCAATGTTTAGTAAACTTTCATTTTCTCTATGTTTACTAATGTGTTTTATTTTGAATTTTTGTAGATGATGCGTCAGTTACATGCAGTGTATGGAGAATGGTTGTTGAAAGATTATCGTTGGGATTTTGTGGTTGATAATGTTAAAGGAGCGAGAATCATTTTTTTGGGGGAAGGTTCGACACATGTTGAACTTCTTGCAATGACTCAAGAAGATTATAACCTGGACATGAGCACAGAATCTGTGGAGATAACCTACTCATTACCAGCAAAAATGATGCATGCTCCAGACACCCCTCTTATTCATGTTACAAGTGATAGACAAGTTCGAAACTTGTTCGAGATAACCAAAACGCACGGAGTACGGCTTTGTGTATCAAGCCATAGCAAGGTGGAAACGGTTTCAGAGTTCAAGGAAGAAGATGATGAAGATGATGAAGCTGATGAATGTTTTGAAGATGATGATGATAATTTGGTTGAAGATGAAAATCATGATGGGAGGAGGACGATGGGGAGGAGGATGCTGGTATCTCTATTGTTGCTGAAGCGGACGAGAATGGTGAGGATTACAGTGTTTATGGAAAGGTTGAAGATGAGGATGAGGAAGATGATGATATGTGTTTTGAAGATAATAAAAAGATTGAAGGAGGAAGATCGAATGGTAACAATATCTATGTCAACCAGAGTTTTGTTAGCAAGGATGCACTGCTTTCAGAGCTGCGGTTGACAGCAGTGAGATTTAGCTTCTCCTTCAGAATATACAAGTCAACGAAAACTCTCCTTGTGACAACTTGTCCGGTTAGTGGTTGTCAATGGAAGGCCAGAGCGAGTGTGAAACATGGGACAAACACGTTTTGGGTAACAAAGTATGTGGAAAAACATACATGCTCAGTGGGAAACCGACTCGCTCAACGGAGACACTGTACTCCGAAGTATGTTGGTAGGCTTTTCATTGATCGTGTTGGAATCATTGATGGGTTGAATCCGCAGCATATCACTGATGCAATGAAGAACATGTTTGGCATGACGCTTGATTACACCACTTCATACAGAGCACTTTTATATGCACAAACATTGGTGAGAGGATCGTCAGAAGATGTGTATTCGCGTCCGCCATCATATCTCGAGCAAATCTCCTTAGCAAATCTCGATTCTATCACGGCTATAGAACTTGATTCTATCAATAGATTTAAGTATATATTTCTCTCTTTTGGAGCTTCTATCAAAGGTTTTAAGTATCAACGAAGGGTCATTGTGGTGGATGGGACTCACCTAAATGGGAAGTATGGAGGTGTTATGTTAGTTGCAGCCGCACAAGATGAGAATTTTCAGATATTTCCATTGGCTTTTGGGATCATAGATGCTGAAGATGAACCTTCTAGGGAATGGTTTTTCACAAAATTGGCTAGTTGTGTATCTGATGAGCAGCCTCTGGTGATAGTCTTTGACCGGCACGCGACCATTAAAAGTTCGTGTGATAAGGTGTTTCCTTGGGAAACCGAGGAATATGTTATTATCACCTTCAAGATAACATTGTCAAAAAGTATAAAGGGAAACATCTCTTGTACTTGGTGAAAGGTGCTGCCTATGCTCATACGGTTTCAGATTTTGACCGGTACATGGCTGAGATACGGAGTGCAAACCCGGACCTTGCAACGTATTTGGAGAATGCCGACGTCAGCCTATGGTCAAGGGTTTATTGTCAGGGGGACATGTACAACATAAAGACAAGCAACATCGCTGAATCTATTAATTCCGCTCTGAAGCGAGCTAGAGGATTTCCGGTCCAGTTCCTGTTGGAGTTCATAAGGGAGAACCTAGGAAAATGGTTTTGGAAAAGGATAAAATATGCTTTGAGTCTCCCAACTCAACATAGTCGAGGTGTTAAATACTTTCTTGTTGTTCGATCGGGGATAGCGGATACGATGACGGTACAACCAATTGATGGATGGCGATTTTTTGTGAAAGGTGGGAAAATGGACTGTGTGGTTGATTTGGAACATGGAAAGTGTGATTGTGGTGTCTATGCAGTGGAGAAAATACTTTGCTCTCACGCTATAGCTGCTGGAACATCTTCTAGTTTGCATATCTCCACACTTGTATGTCCAGTGTACTCAAAAGATTTTCTGTTTGCAGGATACTCAGAGAATATATATCCTTGTGTTGGACAACAAGTTTAGGAACGCACATGCTTTCCTCCGGATGTAAAGCGTGGTCCGGGAAGACAGAAGAAATCAAGATGGCAATCTTGGTTGGAGCTATCCAGGATGAGAGGACGCAAACCCCGAAAGCAACACATGGTTTATAGATGCTCAAAATGCAAGGAAAATGGCCATATGAAACCACAATGTAAGTCGTCCAGTGATTAGTCTTCCAGAAGACCTTCAATTAAGTCGTCCAGAAACTCATCCAGTTAGTCGTCCAGGTTTTTTCTTCCAGAAGACCTTCAAGTTAGTCGTCCAGTGATTAGTCTTCCAGAAGACCTTCAATTAAGTCGTCCAGAAGGTCTTCCAGGGTTTTTTCTTCTAGAAGACATTCAAGTTAGTCGTCCAGTGTTTAGTCTTCCAGAAGACCTTCAATTAAGTCGTCCAGGGTTTTTTCTTCCAGAAGACCTTCAAGTTAGTCGTTCAGTGTTTAGTCTTCCAGAAGACCTTCAATTAAGTCGTCCAGAAGACCTTCAATTAAGTCGTCCAGTTAGTCGTCCAGTGTTCAGTCTATGTCTTAAAAATTTGTGTTATGAACTTATATGTGTCAACTTCTTTGTCAACTTGCACTACCAAACAAATTTGCGATGGTCTTGCCCTTTATATTATCCGAAATATAGTTACAAAAGGTCACTGCTCAGAAAACTTTCTAGACTACTTATAGTTAAGTCGTCCAACATTCCAGACGACTTAACTGTAAGTCTTCTGCACAGAATATAGTTACAAAATTGGGATCAAGTTCAAATACACACATCAACCTAATCTATCATACAAAATAATCTAATGTGGCCTGTTTATCACCCGTCATACGCACCCAGGTTGTCATCCATGTCCTTGTTTTTGAACTCATGCGCGTCAGGAAGCTCTTGAAATATATCCACCGCAATCTTATCCCTCATACTCTTCCCGTTGGCCTTAGCAAAGTCTTTTTTATTAAACTTTATCCCAAGAGCATGACATTCAATGTACTTTAGAGTGTACACGCCAAAATCACCAGCTCAGGCCGGAGGTATATTGGTCGGTCTCTCATATGTGAATGGCTCCAGGCTGTATTGGACACGTTGTTCGTCTGAGGAAGCACACTCAACAAGCAGATAAGGGACCATGTAGAGAAAAGGCTCCATTACCACATCGAGTTCTTCTAGGGAGAAACTGGAACAAATGCTGTCAAAGACGAATATGTGCCTCTTAGGGATCAATATCCACATAGCAATCCAATGAGTGTCGGCGAAGTTCACTGGCGCATAGATATCATCAATATCCGTCCCCCAAACCTTGTTCGATTGGCAAAATGATGGTATAGTGCCTGCATAATAATTCCACGCCCCATCAGGGAGTCTTTTTCCTAAACCGTTCTGATCGGGCTCTGAGTCCTTAAAATCCTTGAAGTTGAATCTCCATTGCTGAGCAAAGTGATGATCAAGGAAGCACATTCTCTCGCTCCTGAAATGTTGTGAGTTAGCGTCGTACCTCTTCTTCAACACATTAATCCAAGCATCAATATGCTGCATATAAAATAGAGTACAAGTCAGAAGATATCAGACGACTTACTGGTAAGTCGTCTACGTAGAAGACTTACCAGACGACTTACAAGTAATTCGTAGACGAATTAAGTCGTTTGATAAGTCGTCTACATAGACGACTTATCAGTAAGTCATCTAAGTCATATCTGAAGACTTACACTGTCCTCCAGCCACTCTAAGGAGGTTTGGAGGATTTGATACCACAAAGTTCTATTTTTACGTGGTTTTTTATCGAGATCTGTTCTATAATGACTGCAAACACAAAATGTTGAAAACCAATCAGTTTTTGTAGACTAAAGCAAGCTATTATGGGAAAAGCAAACACTTACGGACAAGTTTTCAACCAATCAGCGAGCTCCTTCAACTTCTTCTTGTCAATTGGTGCAAAAGGATTATAGCCTGGATAAAGCTTTCTGTTTGAAATGATCACTCTGGCCGTGCTGTTTGCCGTATAAGGAGATTGCTGTGAGGCAGCAAGTTTCCTTGTTCGATCACTCTTTGCACGGCAAAGTGCCAAAGCAGCTTCCCTCTTTTCCTGATATCTAGCATCCTTCTTCTGTAAATCCGAAACAATGGGTTGATTTTTGTCCAATAGAACAAGGCTCGGTTCTGGAGCTTTATCTTTCGAGGAACTAACATCTGCGGGCACAACTGCGGGCATATCTAGACCTTTATCCTCCGCCAAGCTCTTCCTTCCCGCGTTCGTCCCATTAACACTTTCACTCTGCAATATACAAGATGGGTTTATACAATAATAACCAAAGATCTATTTCAAACAATAATAACCAATGAGTGTCTTCAAACATGAAACAAAATACATATACAAAATCCATACACTATAAACAAAGCACACATGTTCTGACATACAAGAAACAAAGCAAATGCAACTTTTCAGTTCTTATTCTTAAGGCTTTGTCTAGTCAATCTCTTGTTGGGAGAGGATTCGTTAGTAACCCCGGGTTCGAGCGTTGGTTTAGGTGGAGAGGTAGTGTTTTGAGATGATGTCCCTTTCCGTTTTATGGTGATACCAACCTTCTTCTCCACAGCTTCCACCATTTCCGACAGATACTTGATCTCCTTAAGGCACGTCCCAAACTCTTTCCTCATGGCATCAGCTATGTCCTTGAACATGGTTTTAATATTCTCTTTGATCAACCCACCAACAGTCGTAGTCATCTCTTCACTAGCCTCTGCAGCTGCCTCTTCACTAGCTTCTGCAGGTGCCTCTTTATGAGCTTTCTTCCGAGGTCTTGGACTGTCTTCCTTCACTACCTTTTTCTTCGCTGGACTCACAACCGCCGGCTTTGTATTGACCCAAGTACCGGTGACTTCCCAGTAATCCATGGTCCACTTCCACGGTTTCTTCACAAACATGAGTTTAATTATGTTCTCCGCGGGCGTGTCCTCAACATCAAACTCCCATTTTGGAAATATTTTACGAATGTCCTTCAAAACAAAGTTGATCACCCTAGTCTGCAGTAAATAGAAGATATGAATTTAGATATTTGACGGATTAAGAAAGATGGAAAGAAAAGACTTCGCAGACGACTTATAATTAAGTCGTCTGGAAAGTCTTCCAGCTGGAAGACTTAATACAAGTTTTCTACTAAGACGTCCAGTTGGAAGACTTATCAGACGACTTAATTATAAGTCTTCTGCAAAGTCGTCCAGATTGAAGTAAATACATGACTGAGGATAGCTTCTTTAAACTGTGTGTGTCCTTTGCAACCCTTGTAAGCCAGTATCGGTGGAGACGGATTGTTTGGGAGATGATTACCAAAAATAGCATCCAATTCCGGAAGAGTTGTGTACACCCAGACCTGGAGAGCTTGCGCAAACCAATTAATAGTGTAACAACCCGAAATATATCTGCCCTTCACAGAGTCCATCAGCACCTTAAACGCAACTCTCCCCCATGGATATTTCTCAAACCGTTCTAGCTCCATCACTAGCCTTGCCAAACTAACCCGTGTAGGGGTTGAATACTTTCTCCCTTCAATGTATCCAGTGAAGATGGTAAGGTACGCGAGCCGCTTGCGATCATCCCGAGACCACCCTTCGCATCTCTCAAGTGCTGCTATTATCTCCTGAGTAGATGGCCCAGCTTCGACATGAACTCCCAACATCTCCTAAAAAGAAGTCAACTCCTTTGTAACAACAGAGTGAGGTCTCTCAAGGTCCTCGATGTACTCGCAGTTTAGACCAGCGAGGTTTTCAAACTTTAACAGTGAAAACCTCACAGGTTCTGGACCAACGAGACTCCACAGCTCATACTTCTTCTTTATGTACAGCTGGAAACCGAGCATGTAGTGAACCAGCCTTGAAGCCCAATCAAATCCCAGCTCTTGGAACTTGATGAAAACTCCCAACTTCGACTCCTTCAGCTCTTCATATTCGTCATCATGAAGAGTATTCTTTAAAGCAGCATGCAACGTCCAACAAGTATGATACGAAATGCTATGCACTGCGGGGGGCTCTTCCCCTAATGTATATATCCTACGGGGGAGTTCTGGCATCTCCATTTTATTTGCCTGCAAAACAATCAAAGACAACCATCTCAAACAATCAAAGACTTATAATTAAGTCGCCTGGCAAGTTTTCCAGCTGAAAGACTTATAATTAAGTCGTCTGGAAAGTCTTCCAGCTGGAATACTTTCCAGACGACTTAATTATAAGTCTTCCAAGACTTCTAGTTTTATGTTCATCTTTTCCTCAATCAATCACTCGACAGTAAGAGATATAACTTACCGGCGGCGGTGTTCAACGAGACGCCTCTGAGAGAATGCGCGCTAGGGTTTCCTCTCGAATCTTAAATAGAGGAAGCGGCTGTGAGAACGGTGGTGAAAAACGGTGATAACGGCGGAGAGATAACCGACAGCGAGAACGATGAGAACGATGGATTAGAGATAATCGACAGAAATCGCCTTCGAAATCGCCTTTGAGAGAAACAACTATAGGGGTTTCTGATTTTCGATAGACAGTGAAAAAAACACCTTATATATGGCCGGTAAATAATCCGGTTAGGTTTAAAAGTACATTGTAAAATTAAAGGTTTGGTCCGGTTTGGACGACTTACTAGTAAGTCGTCTGTTAAATATTGTATTAACTAACTAACCACGTTATAAACCCGTAGTTATACTTAAATAGTGTTTACTATACACAGAAATAAACACACTTACGTAAATTTTAAAGTTTTCAAAAAAACATTTATGCATTCCAAAATCTAACCCTAAGAACACATACAATACTACAACATATGTTGGCAAAACCTAAACCAAAGAATATCATGACTCACTACTTTCACTCATCTATGTTGAAAACAATTAACTTTTGTTATATCTTAATTTATATCTCTTAAAACATATGTTAATTACATGATTTCAATTTTTCACTTATCAAAATATTTTTTACAAAATTTTTAAATTATTTCTAAGTAGAACTAGTCCAGACGACTTTCCAGTAAGTCGTCTGGACGACTTACGGGGGTTAGAAACGTAAAAAAATTTCGGTTTTTTTGTTTGTTCACAAGGAGTTGGTTGTAATTTCAATAGCCTTTTAGGTTAATTTTGTATTTGATTCAAGTTTGAGTTTACTTTTGTGTTTGAAATCAAGTTGTGAGTCATATTTGACAATTTTCCCCAAAAAAGTTTCTGATGCAGTTATAGGTAGCTACGGGTGACCATTAGCTGCTGCCTTTATTTGACCATGAGAGGGGCATATCCTCCATTTGATGTTCTCTCTTTGTAAGCTTCATTTTTTGGTAAAGTCCTTTGCCTAGGTAATGTTCTTGGTAAAGCGAGGCTACAAAGCATGTTGGTCTTTGTGATTTTTAGTAATGCCTTCGTTTGCGTCATCTCATTTTTATACTTCTGTAGTCGGCTGTGACCACTTTTGGCTGTCCTTGGGTACTCTCTGTAATGGCTTCTCTTTATCCTAAATGCATATATCATGAGATGAAACAAAGACTTGATCAGTGCAATATATGGTGCCGCTATTAATATTTACAAATCTTGGTCAATGAATCTTATGGGCTACCAATTCAAAGCAAGCTGCAATAAGGGGATTGAATCTTTCCTAATTACTCAGCTTTTCTCTCTCTCTCTCATCTATTCAAACTCTCTCAAGACCAACAAAGCTCAGGCGCGTCACTGCTCTCTCTCCGGTGTCCGGAGGCGCGTCCGCGCGTGTGCCGGCGCCGGAGAAGCCTCTCTCCCTTCCCTCGTTTTCTCCTTTGCTGCTCCTCTGTCTGTCTCTTCCCTCTGATATGTTCGCTGTCCTGGGTTTGGTATGTGGCTCCGGAGAGTGCTCTGTGCGCAAGGAGCGTCTCTCTCTGGCTCCACATACTTTTTCTGGTGCTGCGGTGAGGAGGACTCAAGGTTCAGTGGAGGTGTGGTCGGCTTTTAGGGTTTATGGCGGGATCGATTTTCCAGATCTGTTTTTAGATCCCGTCGGATTCCTTCGTCGTTAAAGGGATTTGAAGGTTTGCTCCTACTATTCGACTTCGGCGGTGTCGACTGTTGAATGGTGGAGTCTTTCAGTAGCGGTGGTGGGTTCCCTGGTCTTCTCCGGCGTCGGCGAGGTCCATTCCTCCTGCTTGTTACCAAGTGAGTTTCGGTGGTTTACTTCACCGGAAGCGCGCCAGGGGCTGTGATACGCAAGAGTAGATGGTATCATGGTTTCGTATCCGGCGTGAGTGGTTGTTGTTAGTGACTGTGAAAGGCAGTCGTCTATGGCTCCTGGATGGTTTCTCGCGGCTCCGCCTCGCTTCCGATATCTCCCTCACGGCGTCCTGTCCGGTTCTCTGGTTTGGAAGTGGCCTTTTCCTTTCCGGAGCAGTCTCTTGGTTTTTCGTTGTCAAATCGCTTCGTTTGACTCCGAAGTTCAGTTTTCACAGTCAAGTAAACGGTCTCTCGGTTCTCGATAACCGGATTTGTTGAGGCGATTCTCGGGAGTTATTGGTCGTCTCGGGTCAACAGATTGTTATAGCTCGCGTCCGAGTGTCGCTTTGTTCCTTTCGTTCTTTGCGGCAGTGGGCTTGACTTTACTTGCAGGTGATAGAGGCTTTTTGACAGGATGTGGCGATGGCATCAACCCAATTTCTTGCACGGTTCGTGGCGGCAATGGAGGTGGTGTCTCTTGGTAAGAGTTATTTCATCTTTGTGCTCGTCTAGCACTTCATCGATCAGTGACGGTTATAAGCTCGAGGAGTTCATTGGGAGCCAGCTACTCCGGAGACGACACGAGAGTTCCCGGCATCCGAGGCAACGAGGAGAACCTCACGGTCCTGTGGTCATCGTCGATGGTAGAGAACGGTAACCGATTCCTTAGGATTTTAAAAATGGCTTAGCGGAATGTGCCGGGTCTAGTGGGTGGGCGAAGCTAGGTTGTAATACATTGACCCAGGAGCTTTTGTTCAAATCGATCTTGTAACCGGATCTGAACCCCTTTTATTGGGATGAATAAAATTTGTTTCTTAAAAAAAAAAAAAAAGAATCTTTCCTAATTTATTATAATATAAGATCTTGAAATGTTCTTTCGATATAATTGCCTTTATTGGTTTACTATAAATCAAATGATTGTTGATGGGAAATAAAACCTGTTTAAACCATTATATATATTTGGATTAGCAAACATTATAGAAACTATAAAAGCTTATAAAATTTGAAGCTAAAATAAGAGGATTAATCGATTAATGTTTTAAAGTTATTTTTAATTTACGTTGTGGAATGAACCATAATTGTTGAAAGTAAAACCTTTTAAACAAAAAGATGCCTTAAACAAAACTAGATTTTGATCCGCGCAGATGTTTGTTTTCACTTTTCTATACATAAATTATTGTTTTTAAACATTAATGGTATATATTTTTAACGTTAATCATATACTTAAATGTTTACATAACTATTTCAAATACAATAATTTTATAATTTACATGTTATAATTAATCAACTGTTTAAAACCGTATGTATTTTCACTTCTTATTATATATTTATCTTATTGTATTTGCATTTAGTTATTAAGCAAATTAATATATTGATGAGAAAACATATTTGAAAATTATTTTGTATTTAATTTATGCTAAATTATGACCCGTGTTTCAAAACTGTATTTATTTTTACTAATATTTTTTATGCTTATTCATTTTAGATAATAGATTATTGTATATACAAAAGTCTAAGATATGTTAATTTTTAGATATGTATTATATGGTTTGCTAATTTAAGCCGTTCTATCATATATTATATTTTTAAAATAAATGATTTATATTTATGAAAATAAAATTTATAAATTTATCAGTTAAATTTACTTTTATCATATTTATTTAAGTATAATAATTGTATTTTAACATGACTATAAAGTAGATAAAATATGATATAATTTATTTATTTTTCATTTTATAAACGATAACTTAAAATACATTAAATTATTGTTAAAATATTTTTACACAGATTTATTAGAATTTAATAATAATATATATTATATTTAAAATAAAAATATATTATGATTAAAGTAGTTACAAAGACTTTATATTATAAGCTTTAAAGAAATACATGTTAATTTTTATACATGTATTATATAGTTTGCTATTGTTAACCCATCTTACCAACGTATTAGATTTTATTTTTGAACATAAATATTTTATACTTACGAAAATAAAATTTATAAATTTAATATAATTTTATTATATTTAGCTCAATATAATAATTTTCTTTTGATATGATTGATTATGATTATATAATATATAAAATATTACAGAATTTTTTATTTTTCATTTTATAAACGATTACTGAATTTATTAATGTATAATAATATTTCGAAATAATTTCGAAATTAGTGAAAATATTTAAATATAATTTTCGAAAATGAAGATCTTGTAAAAATCTTTTAAAACAGATTGGTTAGAATTTTAAAATAAATATATTTATATTTAAAATGAAAAGATATCAAAAGATATTATGATTAAAGTATTTTAAAAATTCTATGTATTATTAGTTTTAATAAAATACATTTAATAAGATTTTAAAGTGATAGTCCAAATTAAAAAAAAAATCACACATGAAAGAAGTTATGACTTCTATTTTAATATATAAGATATAAAAATCAAGGGTTCGACCGAAAAAAAAAAAGAGTGCATGGAAGAAAAGAACCACATGTCCCTATTTTCCCGTGTCCAATGCTTTGTCACCAAAGTAGTGAGAGATTTGTTTATGCTTAATTTGTTTCCGGGTATATATATATATATATATATATATGTGCAGTAAGACCGATCGATAGTGAGCTATTTGGCCAAGGTGATTTCTGGTTTCGGAGCTGGAGTGTTTATATCGGCGCATCATAAGTTGTACAAGGGTGATGGCGTTTGCTTCCCGGTTGCAACCGTAGAGGATGTCTAGTTTGAAGGCGTAGATCTCTGTGTTTCTTCTATGTGGTTTTATGTCATGTGGTTTAATACTGCACTAAGAGTATCTCTAACCCTAATTTAGCTTCTACTCCAAAATGGAATTTGAAGTGAAATTATCTCCAATCCTATTCCATTTTTCATTACATAATGAAGTAAAAAAGTTTGATTATTTCAAAAATAGAAGAATAAATTTATCTTTTATTCATTATTCTAATTTTTACTCTAAAATAGAATATAGTTAAAATAAAATTCAACTCCTTTATATTATAAAAAACAAAGTAATCTTTTTACATCAGAGGTGCTCTGGCTAGTTTTTCTGCTTGTGCTCAAGCGTCTGTGCAGCAACGGGGTTTCTTCTGCGTCCTTCTGGAGTTTCCTCTCTACTTGGGCATGTCGTTTTATTCTATATATCCAATGGTTTCATTTGGTTGGTGTCTATGTTTGGTTGTGGTGCTCTGCTTTAGGTTTGAGTTGTTTCTGTTGGGTGTACTATTCTAGTAAGGTTAGTTCATGCATGCGGATTCTGAAACCCAATCTTGGACCAGAGCAATTTCCGAATAGATTAGGCGGATAAGTGTTCTTGTGGCTTCGGTAAATTGTAAACAATACATTAAGAAACTTAATGATCTTTAATCTCTGGTTTTAGTAATGCTAAGTGGCTGAAGTCTTTCAACTGACATCATTTGTTGCTAATTCATCCTAGTTAGTAGTTTATGGTTCTTTTGTTCAGGTTTTACTCTCTGGAATATTCTTGCTGCGAACTTGCTGGCTTTGTCTTTCTATAGATTTCGACCTTTGATAATTTTATATTCTAACTCATGTTTTAATTTTTCAATAAATCCAAAGATGACTAAAAACAGATAGAGGAATTTTTTTTTTTGGAACACAGATATAGGAATTAAATCAACCTATTATATGTTACCTTTTTAAGTGGGCTATTTTGGTGGGCTCTATCATTAATACGGCCTGTTTAAACTGTATTCGAACCCACCTTGTATCACTAACACTGGAAACGCACCGTATCATCGGCGTCTCTGATCCCACGCGCACCGTTTCGCAACAAAAAACTCTTATCCCCTCGAAAAACCTTTCATCACTCTCCCTCAGTCTCTCCAATGGCGCTCACTTTCCTCTCTCCTCACCCAGTCTTCCTCTCTCTAGCTGGAACCACCTCTTCCTTCTCCTACAAACCGGTTTACTTACCATCCTCCCGAAATTCCCGCAACCTTCAGCTTTCGGCGGGACCTGCTCGTCGTAACTCTTCTTACCCGAACCCAGCAGATGACGACCCGCCCGAAGCCCCGGAGGACTCAATGCACGGAGTCTCGAAGTTTCAGCAGATACAGCGCCAAGCTGCTCGCGCGCGGAAGCTAGAGGAAGAAGACTTCGAGAAGAATCGAAACACGTACCTCTCAGCCATCGCTGACGTGGAAGACGCGCCAGAGACGGGAAGTGATGACGTGGAATCAGGAGGCGATCTGTTCTCGGATATCGATAGAGCTATCTCCATGAAACGAAGCGAGTTCGTCAAGAAAGGATTGCTCCAACCTAATCCCCCCAAAACGGCGTCGGATAAGAAGATCAACGAGGAGGAAGAAGATGACGTCACCGACGTTGTTGATGAGCTCGACGAAGAAGAGGTTGTAGATTTAGACGAGATCGATAAACTAACGGGATTAACCGAAGTCTCCGACGAAGATGATTGGGTCGACGAGGAAGGAAACCCTAGGATCAACAAGACTAGATCCGATCACCAATTCGAGTTCGATTTGGATGATTTCGGTGGATCTAAGGCCAGAATCGTGGAACCTAAGTTCAGATTTAGCTTAGCTGAGCTCTTAGACGAGAGCAAAGTGGTGCCGATCTCAGTTTACGGCGACTTAGACGTCGAGATCACCGGAATCCAGCACGATTCTCGAGGCGTAAGCGCCGGAGATCTCTTCGTGTGCTGCGAGAATGATGGAGACTCCGTCTTGAGCGAAGCTGACAAGAGAGGAGCAGTGGCGGTTGTAGCTAGCAAGGAGATCGATATTGAAGATACGTTAGGTTGTAGAGCACTTGTCATCGTTGAAGATACTGAAGCAGTCTTAGCAGCTTTAGCTTCTTCCTTTTATAGACATCCGTCCAAGAACATGGCGGTGATTGGAGTCACGGGCACAAACGGGAAGACGACCACCACGTATTTGATCAAAAGCCTCTATGAAGCTATGGGTGTGCGAACAGGAATGTTCAGCACTGTTTCTTGTTATGTCCATGGAGATAACAAGTTGGATTCGCCGACTACGACTAGTCCTGATGCTGTTTTGGTTCAGAGTATGATGGCGAAGATGTTGCATAATGGAACCGAAGCTCTTGTTATGGAAGCTTCTCCTCAGGAGCTTGCTTCTGGGAAATGTGATGAAGTGGATTTCGACATTGCGGTTTTCACAAACTTGGCTAGAGAGGAGAGCGGTTTTCGCGGTACTGATGAAGAGTATAGAGACGCTGAAGCCAAGTTGTTTGCAAGAATGGTTGACCCGGAAAGGCACAGGAAAGTGGTTAACATTGACGATCCAAACGCAGCGTTTTTCGTCCAGCAAGGGAACCCTGAAGTTCCGGTTGTGACATTTGCAATGGAGAACACCAAAGCTGATGTTCACCCGTTGAAGTTTGAGCTCTCTTTGTTTGAGACACAGGTTTTGGTTAATACCCCTCAAGGGATTTTGGAGATTTCGTCTGGTTTGTTAGGACGGCATAACATTTATAACATTCTTGCTGCTGTTGCTGTTGGGATTGCTGTTGGAGCTCCTCTTGAGGATATTGTTAGAGGTGTTGAGGAAGTTGATGCAGTCCCGGGGAGGTGTGAGTTGATTGATGAGGAACAAGCTTTTGGTGTTATTGTGGATCATGCTAACACACCTGATGGCTTGTCAAGGCTGCTTGATTCAGTTCGAGAGCTTAAACCAAGAAGAATCATTACTGGTATAGAACTTTTCCTCCATCCATTTAATGAATACATACCCGTTCCTGTGGTCTTTGTACGTGTGGTCATCTGATTGTTTGAGGTGGTTTTTGTTGTTGTTATAGTTATTGGTTGCGCGGGTGAGACTGAGAGAGGGAAAAGACCGGTTATGACGAAAATTGCTACTGAAAAGAGTGATGTGACAATGTTGACATCTGATAATCCAGGGAATGAAGATCCATGTAAGTAACTCTGAGTTAGGTCGAATCTATAAGCCTTGAGTGTGTCCAGATGTCTATTAACAGGTAGGAAACATATTTAAATGTGGTTTTAGTGGACATATTGGATGACATGTTGGCTGGGATTGGATGGACGATGCAAGAGTATTTGAAACACGGTGAACATGATTATTATCCTCCTTTGGCAAATGGGCATAGACTCTTTCTTCACGATGTTAGACGTGTAGCTGTGCGTTGTGCTGTTGCAATGGGTGAAGAAGGTGACATGGTTGTAAGTATTCAAATAAACCCATTCTCTGTACACTTTTTTTTTTCTTTCCCTGGTGTGTTATTAAGGTTGCTGGATTGAAATTCTTTAAAGTAATCTCCGCTTCTAAGTTATATTATGGAATGGTGTTCTTGGATCTATAGCTTTTCTTGACACTGATTTGCTTTCTTTGCAGGTGGTAGCAGGGAAAGGCCATGAAGCGTATCAGCTAGAAGGCGATAAGAAAGAGTTCTATGATGATCGAGAGGAATGTCGGGAAGCATTACAATACGTTGATGAGCTACATCAAGCTGGAATAGACACAAGCGAGTTCCCATGGAGGTAAGTAGAAGAGAAACAGCTTATTTTGCCAAATGATTAAACAGAGATTCTGATCTGTGAGAGTTACTGAAACATGTCAAGATGCTTCCTCTGATCACACTAAATGTTCTTTCCTCGTATTGCTCTGCTTTTGCAGGTTACCAGAGAGTCATTAATATCTCTGTGGTGAGATCATTAAACCATGAATCAGATTTACTTCCACCGCCAAGATAGATTTGCAGAGACCTCATGATTTCTATACGAGAGACTTGGAGGTGTCTAACAACCCTTGTGAGTCATCAGATAAGTGCAGGGGAGATGAGAGATTTTAAAGGTGGAAGAAGATGTGTACAAATTTTTGTTAGTGGTTGTTGCGTTTGTCTATGCGTTGATGGTTTAAGAGAGGGCAGGTGTTTTTTTATAATAAACCTTCATTGGCTCGAAATTAAATTGGATGAGAACATAAAACAAAATCCATACAAATGAGTTGGACATTACCACACTGCAATGTGAAGGAATTAAGCGACTCCATACTAATTAGCAAGACCGAAGCAAAAGAAAACCATATTTCCTAAAGGGGTTCATAAGCCTTCTTAATCACATTTTAGAAAGTCACAGTTTGGTTAACGACACTCGATAAACATATCAAAAATACACAACCATATGGTCCATAATCCATATCAGTATCAACTTGGTTACAATTCAATCTGCAGTTCCCTAATGTAAGGAACTATAATTAGTTGGAAATTTGTCGACTCTTACTATCGATATTGATCTAGTAAGAAATGGCATTTGAACCGATTTGGACTGGCTCGATCTCATTTCTTCCTGAGCAATCCAAATAAACAGAACTAAAAACTGATATATATGCGCAAGTTACAGAAAAACTATAGAAAGATAAAGCCATATATAACAACTGGCAAATATTTATTACAAAAAACAAAAAAGATAGACAAGAAATAATCCCAAGATCCTGAACATAATTACCAAAAAGAATCTATATAAAAACATCATACTTGTGTTCAAAAGGGTAATAAAATCTCTATCTGACTTTTCGTTCTTGAATCTTGAACAAGATCTTTGTGTGGTGGATTGTGTCCAAATTGAGTACTAAACTCAAATTCTATATCAGGTGGGGTGAGCTATAAGGGTACCTGACTGCATCACAAGGACGGACCAATCGTTGCTCTTCTTGGTAAGCTCTATGTTCATCATCAACTGTCAAATGTTTCTCATCCGTGCCAAAATCGAATTCTTTATAGGACCCGAGAGAGGACTGTTGAGCTGCTTCTTGGTTAGACGATGTAGATGCCTCAGGGAACGTTTTTCTTAAGCTTCTGATCAACGCATCTAATGACATGATCGGCATCAAGATCAGATGAAACCGCAATCTTCTGCTCCTTGGGAGTTGTATCAGTCTTGGAGCAACGCAGTCTATCACGGCTCAATAGCTTTGGTGGATCAGAGACTTCAAAGTAAGTGCCTCCGTCAGTAAAAGGAGAAGTTGGACCAGAACCGGACATAACCGACTAACCAAGCTTAGGTCCAATGGTTAAATCGGAGGCGAAACCAATTGAGATTCATGAAAAATGTCTTTCATTCATCCTCCAACTGATATCCTGCAAAACAAACACACCAAAGCATTTAAGCAAGCTTTTCTCCAAAAACCTAAAGGTAAGTAAAGAAATTTGAAAACAAAATGTGTTGAATTGACATACCCACACTCATCAGCAGATCCTCAAGCATTGCCACTGCCCTTTTTAGTTCCTCTTTACTCCATAAACCAGTCAGCATGTTGCGAATAGTAATGGTATCAGGATACACACCACTTGAAATCATCTCCTGGAAAATGTCCAGAGCTCCATTAATATTACCCACTTGACAAAACCCATGAATCAAGGTTCTGTAAGTAATTGCATTAGCAACTATTCCTCTTCGACCCATCTCGCAGAAAACCTCCAGCCCATCACCAACCCTTCCTACCTTACAGTAGCCATTAATGAGGGTAGTAAAGGTCACTACGTCGGGAGAGAAGCCTTTACTACCCATTGAATCAAACATTTGTGTAGCCTCATCTAGGCGGCTCTGCTTGCATAATCCATCGATCACTGAGTTATAGGTGATAGTATCAGGGACTAAACCTCTGTGGGGCATCTCCTCGTATAATTCCTCGGCCTCTGAAAACTTCCCTTCATTGATCAAGCCGCAGATCAATATATTGTAAGTTTGAACATCAGGTTCCACATCATTGAAGGGGTGACTAGCATCAAGATCCATCTTACTCTTCTGCATAACCTTAAACATTTCCAATGCATCTTTTAGTTTCCCATTATTGCAGAGACCGTCCAGCAAAGTGTTACAAGTGACGACATTAGGGCACACACCACTAGAAATCATCTCCTGTAAAAGGTCTAGAGCAGCATTAAGATTGCCCAACTGACAGAACCCGTGAATAAGAGTGGTGTAAGTAATTGTGTTAGCAACTAATCCTCTTCTAGACATCTCATGGAGAAGTTTCATTCCATCATCTACCCTCTTAGCCCCACAATATCCGTCTATGAGGATACTGAAAGTGATTACGTCCGGAGAGCAGCCCTTGGTAGCCATCAAATAAAACATGCGTTCCGCAGCATCAAGACGATTCTGTTTGGAAAAGCCATCGATCATTGAATTATATGTGATTGTATTAGGGATTATACCCCTTGGAAGCATCTCATTGTATAATTCTTCAGCCTCAAAGAACTTGCCTTCCTTGACCAATGCATTGATCAATACACTGAAAGTTACAACATCAGGGCTCATCTTCCTTTCAAACATTTCTCGCAACAACCGCTGGGCTTCGCTCCATCTACCAGAGCTACAAAAACCGTTGATCATACAGTTGTAGGTAAACAAATTGGGAGAGATTCCTTTCTCTTGCATTTCACTGAAAAGATTTTGAGCATCGGTATGACGTCCGTCTTTCCAAAGGCCGTCAATGATGGCACTATAGATTACAACATTGGGTTTGATGCGGCTCACCTCCTCCATCTTCCTCAGCAGATTCAATGCAGACACAGTGTCTCCCATCTTACACATCCCATCAACAATTGTTCCATAAGTAATCTGGTTAGGCTGGAGACCATCTTCCACCATCCGATCAAGCAGAGCTACAGCTTCGACAACTCGACCCTCGCGGCAAAGACCGTTCATCAGCGTGGTAAATGCTATGACATTTGGTTTACAAATTTGACGAAAAAAATGCAAGGCTTCAGAAACCCTGTCTTCCACACATAAACCATGGAGCAGGGTGCTGAAGGTAACGAGACTGGGATGAAACCCAAGCTTGGTGATCTTACCAAACGTAGACAGAGCAAAGGGCAGCTTAGAGCAGCTGCAGAAACACTTTATCAGAATGGTGAAGCTGTAGATATTACACGGAATCCGCCGCATTTCCATCTTCCTATGGAGAGATATCACGACATCGGGCCTTTCCATCCTCACCACAACTCCCAGCAATTTACAGAAATCAATCACACAAGGGAGGGGACGAGATCGTACCATGTAACCGAACAAATCAATCGCATCATCTAACCCTTTGATTTCATGAAACCCACTTTGCAGCTTCAACCTCTCTCCTCCAAAACCTCCTGCTTTGCCACTGCTTTTCTTGGCCAGAGTATGACGAATCGATCTCGTACAGAACAATCTAGCCGCAGGCACAGAAGACGAAGACTCGAATCTGCAAACCCTAGCCAACATTTCGTTCTTCGTCGATCTCTACAAAACTCTCGACGGATAAAATAACGAGTGTTAAGGTATTGTAAACCGGTTCCATTTGATTTACAATAACCGGTTCAATTTGAATTAGTTTCTTTCTTTTTTGGGCACTTAACAATAACTAAACTAATCACACTCCTATTTTAGCCTATGTTCCATTCCAATGTAGCAAGAAAAAACAATGCTCTACTCTAAAGCCGTCCACGTCACTTAATAAATTCAAGAAAAAATTGGCGTTTGATATTAGGGAGTTGGGCGACCTCAAGTTTAAATTAGCAAATTGGACGAATCGCCTTTTCCAGACTTGTGAAATGTCGACAGAGGACGCGCGTGGTTCTTGATGTGGTTCTTGATATTACGACCGTGCCACCTCTTGATTTTTTATTTAAAAATAAAAAAAGACCTAATAAAAGAAAAAAAAAGCAGGAAATTAGAAAAACCAAAACATCCCTAATATCAAAATATACCAGAACCACCTCTAAACAGCTGCAATTGAGAACCAAACATAAGAAGAATCCCACATAAGAACCACTCTCGACTGTACCCAGATCGGCATGGTATCCCCCTCTAGCGTAACGCCCTCGAGGAGGGTGACTCGTAGTCAATGCGCCAGTGATAGAGAAGCAAATCCCAAGAAAATTCCCCGACTAGGCAAAACTGCGTCTCGTTATGCAGGTATCTCCTTTCGCTAAGCTTCGCTGTGAAATTCTTTGGAAAAAGTTTTTAAAAATAAAGCGTTGGGTAAATGTCTGGATTTGGTCATTGTATTTCAGTATCTAGCACGGAGTCCGAACTAGAGGAACCTGCATCCACCGACCAAGAAGAAGCTGCATCCACTGAACAAGACGAAGCTGCATCCACCGAGCCGGAATTTATTGTCACCACGCCGACTTTCCCGGAAAGACTGTTCGCACGTAATTGCTATCCTGGCAAACCTCGACTGAACATCTATTCAAAGGCGAGTATCATTGGATCGTTAGTGAAGTTGCTAAGAGGCTCCCCTGAAATGAATTGTCTGCTAGGAAGTCAGTTTGGAGCTCTGTTCCACTTACCTGTATCGCGCTGCTCAAACTCTGCGAAACTTGTACATTCTCTCCTCAGCCGTCAGCTGGTTACGATGCGCCTATATGAGCTCTGGTTCTTGTTTGCAGACAAGCCACTACGCTTTTCTCTGCGTGAGTTCGGAGACATCACGGGGCTGAAATGCGAGCCTGAAAGGGAAAAAGTTGGAAACGGGTCAGAATCTATCGATGCCACACCTGGACGTATGTGGAAAGAGTTGTTTGAAACTGAAGATGAAGACGTGACTGTACCAGATGTTCTTCGTATGCTTGAACAGCCTAGTCTTCCTGAGTGGAAGCGGTTGCCACTAGCTCTCATTGCGCTTGTAGATGGGCTCCTGGTTTGTGGTCACAAACTTCTTCGTGTGACGCCTGCTTACGTCGAGATGCTGGAAGACACCAGATCATTTCTTCAATATCCATGGGGGGGAGAGGCATTCGTCAGCACTCTGTCTAGATTGACACCACCTCAACCTTCTGATCCTTCTAAAATGGATAAATCCCTTGCGGTCATGCGCCTTCGTTTGAAACAGCAGTCAACAGCGTGTTATGGGTTCCCTCTGGCGCTGCAACTTTTTGCTTTTAAAGCTATCCCCTCATTGCTTGAGAAAATTCCCGAACCTAATAAAACCACTTCTTTCTTGCAAGAACCAGAAGGATGCGACTCAACAAATGCACTTCTGAATTTTGAAGACATACTTCTGGTGGAAACCCAAACTGAGGTACAATGTTGTTGTCTATCTTATTTGCAAAACAGAAGTTAAGACGCTCAAACTTTGTGTACTTATGAATGTTTGTGTTCTTTGTTTGAGGTTATTGTTACGTATTCAATCCCAGATGAAGGTGGGGATCCAAAGTGGAAGAAAGAAGTAATCGATCCCCAAATAGATAACTTAGTTCGTCGAATGCGGGAAGGGCACGAGTTCAAAGCAACAGACTTTAGAGGAGGTGATTCATCCCTTCCACCTCTGAAGCCAGCCGAAAAGGCTGAAGGTGTTGGTGTCAAAAAGAAGTGTCAAAAGCCGTCTAGGCGGTTTGGGAAAGCATGTGATGAACCTGGAAGTTCGACTCAGGCGCCTCAGCGTCCTATTCGACCTCGTCGTGGGATATGTAAACAGGCTGAACCAGGAAACTTATCAGATAAGGAGCAAGAGCTGAAAGAGTGGATACGAGTTGAACTGAAAACCCAGTTGGGTAAATTGCGGAACGAGATTTTTGACTGGTTGCATCATGATAGGGGAGGCTCGTTCACGGTTCCGCAAAACACAGCAGCCGGTAAAACAAACAGAGACAACAGTCACGCTGACCCTACCGGCATGGAAGGTCCAAAGAAGCGACGTCCGTTCAGTGGTGATGGTAATGATGAAGCTGAAATATTTTGGTCTGATAGTAAGAAACACAAGAAGAACAACGGCGATGGGTTTAGCGACGATGAGACGATGAGAATGCATGATAATCATTGTGATGGCCGTACGCCAAATGCTCGCTTCTGGGAAAAGGTAATCAAACTGCTCCTACAATTTTTAATGATAAACAATGCCTGAATCCCGGTCTAACTTTTTTGAGGAAAATTCAACGTGTAGGTAGATTCAATGGCGGGCGAAGGCCCCTCTTTCTCGAAGTCGGCAAACATTCCAGAAGTCGATGTTTCAACGCCGATTGGACCAGAAATTGTATCAAAGCCAGCAAAACCGACTCTCCCGGAACCGTTGGAGGTAAATAGATTATAACAATGAATTTATAGGCTCTAGATATATTATGTTTTGCTGTTCAGCTTGGTTTGGCCAGGTATTCAGCGTAGATTATCAGTTGTTCGTTTTAGTTAGTGAGGTGTACAGGAATACTGATTTGTTTGGTCAGGTATTCAGGTTATTTAGTTAAGGTATTCAGGTTAATTTTTGAGGTGTACAGGAATACTGATTTGTTTGGTCTGGTATTCTGGTTAATAGTTCAGGTATTCATGTTAATTTATGAGGTTTACAGGAATACTCATTTGTTTGGTCTGGTATTCAGGTTAATTTAAGAGGTGTTCAGCTTAAGTAGTCAGGTATACTGATCTGTTTGATAGTTTTCAGGTGAGAGATCAGAGGTATTCATATTAGTTAGTCAAGTGTTCAGATAATTTTGCCAGGTGTACAGATTATGTTGATTAGGTATTTTAATGTTAAACTACATCTGAATCGAAGTATTTGAATGAGCTATATCTGAACGTTGTCAGGGCGAGGGGGGAGATGAGTCTCCAATATCAGGGCTAAATTTGTTAGCAGAAGAGGTTGAAAAGGGGACACGGAGTGACAATGTCTATAAAGATCCACAGGAGAACACTTGTAGGATGCTTACCGTTTGGTCTCATCCTGAATCTTACGTCCTTCCGCCGGAGGAACAAGGTGGTAAAGCGTCACCGACAAATTCTGAAGATTACAAGACACCGCCAGAGGATGATCCGATGACTGAATCTCGCACACCAGACGTTGGGAATTCGAAGCTGAGTCGATATCTGACTAGGTCATTAAAAAAAGCAGAGCTAGAAGGGAAATGTATTCCAATAAGCTCAACCAAAAAAGATGACCTCCAGACGAAGCGTATTCCGAGACGTTCAACAAAGATTGGAGGAGTGTACACCCCAGACAAGAGATTGAAGAAGCTTTTCCAAAGCTGCAAGAAACCCAAATATACGCCCTTAGCAGACTTGGAGAAAGCGCAGTTTCAAGAGTTTCAGTCAATTCTCCGCGAGAAACCGGCACAGTAAGTTGTTTGGATATACTGTATAAATTTCTTGGACTGTCAAATGTTTAATATTGACTTTTGGTTTGTTTTCAAATTTCAGGGAATTCGAAATTGTTATTGGGATCCATGTCTCAAATAAGTTCTTCCTGTCGTTGGCGCGGCCAACAAATTGGGTCAGTACCGAGGTATTCAATTCATCAGAACTTAATCCGTTTTATTCAAGTGGTTTGTACATATTTTTCTAATGGTTTGTACATATTTTTCAGCACATTTCTGTGCTAATTAGTATGCTAGTAAGGCGACATGGACGCAATTATCTGAGTCGGAGGTGCAGATTTGTAGACTACTTCAGTATTGCGGGCATCATATCAAAGTTCGCAGAGTTCGAGAAGGCCTCAGATAAATTGGGATTCAACTGGGGAGGGCTTGTCAGTTTCAGTTTCACCGGAAAAACGCCGCGTCGGAATGACAAGAAGGTGTTGTTGGTTGATGTGGACAGGGTGTACGCCCCAATGATGTGGGGAAAAGATCATTGGGTTGGTCTTGTGATCAACTTGACATGCAGACAAGTGGAGATTTTGGACTGCAACATTCCCCTTAATGAGTCCGATAATGAGGTGAACAAGCACATGGCTTATCTTCTACGCGCATTGCCTCATGTCTTAGCTGCGTTTTCGCCTCCTTCCGATAGTAGTCATCCTGAAGAAGACCAAGCATTTTCATGGGTGCGTCCAGACAATATTTACTTCAACGAAAGGTCTGGCGACTGTGGACCATGCGCGGTCAAATTTCTGGAAATGCATGCAGCGGGATACTCCTATGAGGATATGGGGCAGATCGATGAAAAAAAGGTGGACATATTTCGTCAAAAATACGCGATGGATACCTATGAAGAATTTATTGGAAACGCAAAAGTTCAAAACGATGGTTGAAGACGTGTATACTGCCTGCTTCATTTCGTTTGTTAAACCGAATTGTTAACGGTTATTGTATCTTTTCATTCATCCAGACACTATAATTGAAACATATCAGTTTATCTTTGAAGGTTTTATATCGTATTTCTTATATATTTAGGGTTTAGGGTTTAGGGTTTAGGGTTTAGGGTTTAGGGTTTAGGGTTTAGTGTTTAGGGTTTAGTGTTGCATGTTTAGAGTTTAGGGTTATTAGAGTATAATATCCATGCAAGATCTCACCATAGTGTGTTAGTTATTTGTTTCAAAGGAAAACAATTTGAGAAGTAGTTGGTGTTTTTACTGTTTCATTTAATAAGTATTAGTGTAAAATTTAAAAATTGATTGCAATAACTATTTCTCTGAGTGTGTTAGGTACAAAATGTGGGAGGGGACAATAACTTTCCTAGTAACTCATAAGACTCCTTTGTTTATTTCTTTATTCTATATATACATATTCAATGCTTCTGATAAACATCTCCAACAGAACTCAATAGTATGGCATCTCTAAACATCCCCAATCTTCCAGAAGAAATTTTGTGTAAAATAATAGAGATGGTGGGAGCGGATTCATTCTACTATCTTGGTGGTATTTTGCGGGCTGGGAAACGCGGTTATGCACTTGTCCACGAACCCTCCGTCTTAAGGAAGTGTAATGTTCAGCCAATGGTCACCTTTGCAACATGTCAAATCTGCACTGGTGGTCAGTTTCGGGAGTTTTTCATCAAGTGCGTAACAGCTGGCAACACAAACGCTATCTACTATGAAGGGCTCTATGCAGCACTGATCGTAGGTCCTGAGAAATGTATTAGAATATTGCAACCAAATGTCCCAAATCATGATTTATCAACTTTAGCAGTCGGCATTTTCAACGTGTGTATTGGCAATGACAAGGAAGCCAGTAAACTGTTTCAGCAGTTCGAAGCTAATCACTATGACCTTCGCTCGGATGCGATAGTTGGACTGGGAGCTGATCTAGAGTGGCGATTGATATCATTTGGAGCGCCATACATGAACAGATATGGTGCATCTTTCAAATTTCCGGATGATGAGGTAATCAAGTCACCAAGCTGCCTTTATGGCCATGATTACACAGTCGATTTTGAAGGTTCTTGTAAAAACTGCAGGCTATTTTGGATATGCTGCAACATTTCTCACATCCTCTAGGACTTTATTTATGTTATCCTCGATGTTATCTGTTTTCTATCGTATAGCTTAAGTATTCGTAGACCTTAAGTATTCGTATACCTTAAGTATTCGTCAATGTTATCTGTTTTCTCTCGTAGACCTAAAGTATTCGTCAATGTTATATGTTTTCTCTCGTATACCTTCAGTATTCGTATACCTTCAGTATTCGTGTACCGTTTAATCAATGAAAAGTGAGTAAAGATAAATATTAATGGAATTATGAATAGAGATGTCAATTGGGCCTAATATGGTCAGACCATTTGGGGTTGGTCTTGGTTAACCCATGGTCATTAAGCCCATTTGACATCCCTAGTTATGAATGTTGAGTAATAAAAGTGAGTAATTAATGGAATTATTCGTAGACCTTAAGTATTCGAATACCGTCAGTATTCGTAGACCTTAAGTATTCGAATACCGTCAGTATTCGTACACCGTCAGTATTCGTATACCGTCAGTATTCGAATACCGTTAGTATTCGTATACCGTCAGTATTCGAATACCGTTAGTATTTGTATACCGTCAGTATTCGTATACCGTCAGTATTCGTTTACCGTCAGTATTCGTATACCGTTTTCTCTCGTATACCTTCAGTATTCGTATACCTTCAGTATTCGTATACCGTTTAATCAATGAAAAGTGAGTAAAGATAAATATTAATGGAATTATGAATAGAGATGTCAATTGGGCCTAATATGGTCAGACCATTTGGGGTTGGTCTTGGTTAACCCATGTCATTAAGCATTTGACATCCCTAGTTATGAATGTTGAGTAAAGTATTAATGGAATTATTCGTAGACCTTAAGTATTCGAATACCGTCAGTATTCGTAGACCTTAAGTATTCCAATACCGTTAGTATTCGTATACCGTCAGTATTCATATAATTAGCAATTCCTAATTTTACCAATATTAAACATGCATAAAAAGACAACAATAATAAACAGAAATCATATATTTTATTATAAAATATAATAAAGAGTTCAAAAAAAAAAGAGTTCAACATAATTACAAAAAACAATAAAATTCAAAATATTTAATAATATTAAAAGAGGAGGAGGTTCCTACTCGGAGTCGGAGGTGCTGGAGTCGGTGCCGGAGCTATCTGGGTAGTTGTCCATCCTGAACTGCCCAGAACCCAATGTGTCGTCGGTCCAGTCGGAAGCGTCGTCATCCACGTCCGTGTCCATCTGCATCCACTCCCAGTAGTCACCTTCTTCATCGTCCTTTAACCTCGTCTCTCCTTCGCCGGGGTATCCATAACCCTCATTCTCCGGGTCACCTTTTTTCTCCGCCTTGCGAGCACGTTTGCTACTGCGGTGATCGGGGCTTGTGCGGCGGCGTTTGCCAGGGCTGGATGGAGGTGTTTCCTTTAACCCCTCCTCGACTTCCTCCGCATCCTCGAACAGGGCCTCGAGTGTGGCGAACTCCTCAGTTTCCAGACCGTCGCGGATCTCTTCCTTCAAACCGGCCTTGGCCAACATGATCAACTGCTGCTCGGTGCGTTCGCCGACTATTGGCAAACTGTAAAAGAATCGTTTGTATTTTGCGACGGTCATTTTGCCCTGGCTGATATCAGACACCATTTTTGGAATGAAAGAGTTTTGCAGAGAAAGAGTTTTGCAGAGAAAGAGGTGTGCAGAGAATGTGTTTAGAAAGATGAAAAAGATATTAAATGACAACAGAGTAGTATATATATTACGAAAATAATTAATTAATTTTTTGGTAACAGACGCGGCGTTCCATTACTACTCCTCGGTTTAAACCATGCGAATTAAATCGTTGCGACTCCTCGGTAGAATTAAATCTCCGACTGATTAGACCATATGAAATGAAGTAGGAAACTTTCTTGTCGTAGACAGAGTTCACTTAAATTTATTTTCGTGTTAAAACCATTAGTGTACGCGTGTTCGTACACCAACGAAGAGAGAGATGAGAATACCTTAAGTTCATACATTAATTAGTACAAATATGTATAAAGAAGATGTCTTTTCCGTGTCAGAAGGTAGCCCTAATTTCAAACTACGTTATGAAGCTTACGTAACCGAGGGGGTATAATGATGACTTCGTACACCTTCACCGAGGGTGTATAATGATGACTTTTGTACACATTATGAAACTACATTAATTCAAATGGGTTTGCTTCTTAATTGGATATGGATAGGCCCATTATGAGATAAACAGTTAAAATTTGATAGAAGAGTACAAATTAACCTTAATATAAAATTACATAACAGAGTACAAATTAACCTTAGAATCCCTTAACCTTAACATAAAGAGTACAAATTTGATAGAAGAGTACGAAAATTACATAATAGATCCGACAAATGCTAAGATCAGCGATCCACCATAATTAATTGCTTAAGCTCTTTGATCTCCTCACGCATTTGCGCAAGTTCAAATTGCAGCTCACGGCGGAGCGACACCTCCTCAGCATACTGACTTCTCAAGCAATCCAGCTCTTCCTCGAGGGCGGTAAGGCAGTCATGACGGATGTGCAAACCATCGTTCTACAAGAAAATATATTAGATTTGTTAGCTAAAAACAATACCATTTCCGTTAACAATGGAGGCAAATTTAAGTATTGTGAACTCCAATATTACCTTAAAATCTTTGCATACGTAATAGTTTCTTCCTCTGTCATCAGCTTCCACGGTGATAGCTCCACCGCAGATACACTTCGTTGGAATTTTGTAATTGGCATAGACACAATTGCTCACCCAGTCATACTCCCTTTTGTGATGCTTCATCTCTTTATAGTAAGGATCCGTCATATTGTGGTACTGGTGAGTGTGGTGAAGAGAGATTGTTGAGTGTTGTGAAGAGAGATTGTTGGGTGTTCTGAATTCTACTTAAATAGTGCAAGATTGTAACGGCTATATTTTACTTCAAAAGCATTTCTAACGGTAAGTTGCTTCAAAAGCATTTCTACTTAAATAGTAGAATATAATATTGAGAGGGATATATTCACCATTTTTTTTTCAAACGTGTTTATTGGTTCATAGAATTTTAGTAGAATCATAAAAAAATGACACATTACAAAAAACCACATCAAGAGTTCATTACTCATCCGATTTATTACATTACAAAATAAAGAGTTACTTGAATATGATCACCAACCCAAGTAAAACTAATATAATAACCATTCCACCAACAAAGTATTCGAAGCCATTGGTTAACCTTGTTCTGTTTTCAGCTAACTCAGACACTATCTTCTCTAGCCTAACCAGCTTCTGCTCAGTCTCATTCTGGAGATCCTTAAACTTGTTAAGTTGTGGGTCATAGTCATTCCAAAAGGTAAGATAATCTACCTTTTCAGACAATTGAAGTGTGTGCGTATCCCTGGCTCTCATCTCCTCCATAACCGCCTCATCCCACCATTTATGAACATGACAGTCTCCATCATTAACATAATCACACGTGTAGTATCTTCTACCTGGATCATTTACAGTGCGAGATGTTGCTAGCTTAGGCCGACCACCACAGTAGCATGTCTGCGGGAATCCAAATTCGACCTCGGGTTGCGGAGGGTACTGAACCGTCGCAGCATAATTGTAATTTAGCTCAGCTTGGTCCCGACGAATAAGATCTTCAACCTCACGGTCTTCTGTGTGGCTGGAGTCATTCCCACCATAGTCCTCTGATTCGGAAGGCTGGCTATAGCTATAATCAAGTCCCATCTTTAGTATAAAAATAGAGTAAAGAGAGAATCGCTAAAAATCTGAAATATAGACGACACAAGCAGTCATACTTAAATAGATTGAGATTGTAACGGCTATATTATTATTGGACCACAATACAACGGCTACATTGTATTTAAATGTCTTTCTAACGGCTAGATTGGCTACACAGATATCGTACACCTCAAGTTATAAACAAGTTACATCAAATCATAAACATGAACACCATATTTAGGAATGACAATAAAACCATACATATCTAATAAATTCAAGAAGAAGCACTGCGTAATCCATATCTCATCAGTTCGCAAAATAGCATTATAGATGTGTTATTAGGAAACACCTAAACAATAACTCCCTTGTCAACAATACATAAAATCTCCTCCATCCATAACCCATCATTGTAGCGGTTCTTTACAAGACTTTTTGTTGTGACCTGAGATATGACATCGACTACATGTGTTTAGTTTCTTCTTCTTCGGCCCCTCCTGAAAAAAACATAACAGCCTTTATTCAGAAAATATCCATGACTACAGTCAGATGAGATTAGGTCGTACCGGTATTTCTCCTGCAGAACGTTTACGCTTGGTCGGTGGACGTCCTGGTGGTCTCTTCGTCTTTGGTGGTAACATGATAAGGTCACTAACCTCCGAAGGTATGAAAAGATCTTGCGGATCTGGAACCGGGAGTGTAACACCCTTTGTTGTTTCATTCCATGTCTTTTTTAGATAGGCGTCTGCAACGAACTCTGAGTGCTGCAAGTCCCGAAACATAGCCGCAGCAATGGCATGTCGACATGGTATTCCAACTTTCTGGAATTCAAGACATGTGCAAGACCTGGTTTCCAAATTAACAGAACTCCCGAAGCCGGTTGTTTTTAGAGTTACCTCAAATTCAAAAGCAGACAGAGGCATCACAGCGTACGCTCTTGCGTCTTCTAGATTGTTCTCCATCAACTCGTCAACAGCCGGGGGGATCTCACCACTCATTTTCGATATCTTTCGCTGTCTACTCACAAACCAACGACTAATCATGCGTCTGATGAACTCAAATAGCGCCATTATCGGGGAATCGCGCGCAGGAACTAGTGCTTTGTTGAGAGACTCAGCTATATTCGAGCTCATTAGATTGTACCGCTCGCCCTCAAAGTGTGACCTTGTCCAATGCCTAGGATCGATCTTCTCAAGATAATCCCAACAGCGCTTATCTGTAAGTTTGATCTCCGCGTAAAGTCTCTTAAAGTGGGATACCTTGAATACCTCGGCTGCCCTGCCAACCATTTGCTTCTGATTCCTTTTCTTGAATTTTGCGTCGACGTTTCTCTGTAGGTGTACGAGGCAGCACCCATGGTGTGAAAGAGGATACCACTTATCTTTAGCAACACATATTTGATTTGCTCTATCAGACACAATAGATAAATCGGAGCCATCTTCTACGATCTCTGTCAGCTTCTCAAAAAACCAACTCCAAGACTCGTTTGTTTCATTGTCTACAACAGCAAACGCTATAGGGAATACCTGAAAATTGGCATCTTGCCCACTTGCAGTTAGTAAACACCCTTTGTACTTCCCAAACATATGAGTACCATCCACCACAATAACCTTCCGTAGATGCTTCCACCCGTCAATGCAAGCTTTCAGCGCCATGAACGCGTACTTAAACCTTGTCTGACCCTTATCATCTTTTTCAGTTTTGATATTAGTAATGGACCCAGGATTTGCATACTTTACAACATAAAAATATTTCGGCAGGAGCTTGTAAGAGCTCTCTTCTGTTCCTTGTGCAGCCACAGTTGCTAACTCTTTTGCTTTCCAACATTTCCAATATGTGGCCGTAAACAAGAACTCACTCCGGAGCATCTCGGGTAATTCAGATGCGCGCGGTCCAGCTTGGAGCCTTTCATACTTCGATCTCATTAGTGCAGCTATTACTTTCGACGTCGCATGTTTCTTATATTGCGCTTTAGCATCAGATGTGCAGACATGCTTCAGTTGCGCCTTCCTCACCTGATATGTCGAAGATTCCCCCAATTGCTTAGCCATAACATAAAATTTGCAGTTTTTATCAATGCATTTCGCTGCGACGTAGTTAAACGCATGTTTGTGGAACTTGAACCTGAACACCTGCTTTAAGGCATAAATGTGCAAACTGATTTTGAATTCTTGCTTGCTACTGAATAGCTTCCCAGTGTACATATCAGCATCTGCTAGAGTGAAGTCAATATCATCGACGGTATAATCGTTAACTGCTTCGTTGTTAGACGAAGCTTCTACATCCTCAAATCCATATAGCTCAACGGCTCTAACGGATTTCATGAGTGATTCGTCATCAGCCTTATCCTTTTCACGACGTCTTCTTGTGTCTTCCTCATGGCTTCGAGACTGAGGTACCGGTTCGATAAAGTCGTCATCCTCGTCTTCTCCAACCAGGGTTTCATGTGTCTGACCACCCGAAACACACTGGGGTACCGGTTTGACAAAGTCGTCATCCTCGTCTTCTCCAACCGGAGTTTCATGTGTCTGACCAACCAAAACACACATAGGTACCGGTTCGACAAAGTCGTCATCCTCGTCTTCTCCATCAGATGTATCATGTGTCGGTCTAGACGAAACACATTGAGGGAACTGCCCAACGAAATCATCACTGTCGTCAACTTCCCGAGTATGCATGTTGAACGGCTTTGGAGGAGTCTGGAGAACCAACATTTGGGAGCTGTTGTCCAAACTTAGGTCCTCTTCTTGATTTGGATCTGAATGATTCTCAGTGTCAGCCACTTGATCACTTGACTTGACACCTAAATTGTTACTTGCTTCTTCAATATTCTCCATCGAAATCCTAGATGAGCCTATGTAATCTCTACCCTCATCTACGTAATCTTCAAAAGTTGATGGTGGGTTTGCGGTACGCTGTTTGTTTGTAGATGAACCACTGCCTTTGTTTGAAGAAGGATTAGTTCGTCCACTCCTCGTTTTAGTCACCACCTCACCACATACACCTCCATATGTTACGTTCGTTCGACCACCACCACCTACCCCTCCATCCTCATCCTTATCATCGTCCCATTCGCAATTTCGTCCAACAAAATCATGCCATAAATTGTAATCATAATCCTCATCGTCATCATCTTCGCCTTCCCCTAACGCAGCATCTTCAGTCGTCTCCACTTTATTCTGAACTTCACATGCAGTTCCATCCACTTCACGCATCCCAAAACCATTTGAGGCATAAACTGCTTCAATTTCCACAACTCCCATCAGAATTATTTCATCTTCGGTCAAATCGGTCTCACCGTCATTAACTTCATTCCGGGTGTGCACATCAGCAGACGTACTCCCAACTTGCATTTCGTTGCTGCTGGCAACTTCTTTGGACTTCAAAAGATTCCCCATTGGCCTCAGAAAATGGATTTTCCCATCTATTTCCTCTTTGAATGTGACAAATACGTTGATGTACTTGTCCACCTTACGTGCCGAAGTAAACAAGTCGAAATCCTTATCGTTGGAAATTTGAACAGGAGCTTCTCTTTCACCAACAGCACAAGATCCGTGTTCACCAAGCCAATATGACATCTCAACGGCAACAGACATTCCAACTAGACCGTATGACTCAATAATGGCCCGCTTCAAGTCTTCAACAGAAGTTATCAACTTCGCATAGACAGCCCTCCCCATACGGTCGCTATCAAGTTTAAAATCCCAGTCACCAGTGTCGTACATAATCCACCGTCCAGAGATTACAACGATGTATGAATCGTGAACACCTACGAAAAATAAAACATAAATTTATTTAAAAATTCAATGTGCTAATCAGAAGCAATAAATATAGTTT